>NC_051847.1:2822116-2924546 GCF_002237135.1 Teleopsis dalmanni | reverse complement strand
TCCATGGGGGTCATTAATTCAAACGAAAAGGATTATAAACATACAATTTTAATACTCTTCGCCCAAAGCTCAAGAGAAAGTATATTAAGTTTGAAAAGATGTTTTTAATAATATTCAAAAGTTATTGGAGACCCTCTCTATATTAGATTTATTTATAACTATCTCGCTGGAGTTAAACATTTAAATTATATATATATATAGTGTAATATAATAAAATAAAAGCTTTACAGAAAAGTTTCTTCATTATCATTAAAGGTATTTTATTAAAGTTACGTATTATAATCTTTTACTTAAGATATATTCTTCTTATACGTAGAAGTGATATAGTGTAATTTTTTTTTATCTTTTATTTTTGAGAACTAACATGTATCTGAACTGTTTTTTTCTCTCTCTATAGAAAACATATCTAAACTGTTTTTTCCCTCTTTATAGAGAAGATAGGGATTTAAAGTTATGTTTTCAGTGAAAGAGGTTCTGCTGTCATTATCATTTCAGGACGTACTTTTATTGTCAATATTAACTCGCTGTGAACGATGAGTTATATTGACCCATTAGAATTTAACTGCGATTGCCGCAAATTGTCTTGAGAATTTCATAGTGTACGATCAATAAGCAGTACTTACTTTGTCGCAGTTTTCTGCAGATCCATTCTTCACTTGACCGCTGCCGCTGCCACTATTAATTGCTTATTTTTTAAAAGCCTTTGTTTAAGTATAAATGTATTTTCTCGGTAATCTTTTTGGAAACATGACTACCTATAAATGGATAAGGCAAAATCAATAAATATTTTGACTTTGTTAGTTTTAAGATTTGAGGCAATCGCTATTTTATCTAAATAAAGCCTGCTTTAAAATTATTTATAAATATTTATTTACTCTAATTTACTCTTATTTACTCATATCTGTAATATATCACTCACATACTATATTCATATATGTATTTTGCTCTCTTAAGCTGTTGTGTGCGGAAGTTCTTGTATTTACTAGCGTACTAGTAGAGCTTCTGTTTAAGTCTTATTGATTTTAAAGCCAGTTACCAATGCATCCAGGTATTTCATTTTGCATTGCATGTCAATAACTGTTTATTGTCGCATAAGGCACATTCGTATGCAGAAATAAACTGTAAAATTTAAATTCTAGAGTTGCTTTGTGAAGATCAGTCCTTTTTCGCATTTGCAAACTTTACTCATAATATAGTCTAGAAGTATGTTTTCATTCAATGTGTTTTAAATATGTTGGTAAAATGCTATCAATGAACCGATAGCGATATCTTCCTGTATTCCAGCACCAGTGGGCAGAAATACTGTATTTTACTGTTCAATGGTGCTAATAAAGCTGTCGGCGACTAGCGGTCTAGAACTAATAACTAGCGATTGTTCGTATTTCTTTCTAAAACTTCTTTATATGGCCCTTCTATATAGGATATCCATTCTATGTTTTATTTTACTGAAAGTGAAAGTAGAAAATCATAACAAACAAATTAATAATTCATGGTATAGTCAAATGGGACAAAAAAATGAAAACACTGAAAGTGGAATAAATATATCCTGCTTAAAAGTTACTACAGTAGTTACATATTACTCTTTACACCCTTGAAAATATTCTTTATTAAGATGCTAATACTGTGCAACACCTGTAATCTGGAATATACTTAAATGAAAATGAACAAAACTGATCAGTTCAATTTCATATTATCATTTAAATCAATATATATTAAATGCAAGTCAAAAAAAATTGTCAATCATTACACATAATTTAGAATAAAAACTGGAGTATATTTCAATTGATAAATAAATTTATACACGAGTATTTATATGAGTAGACTTAAAGCAGAAGATAATCATAGTATTAGATATAATCATTTTAAATAGATAATAATCTTTCAGTACAAAATGGGACATCCCACTCACCCACTAAGATAATAATTTACAAATCTTCAACTTCTTCTCCCATAAATCAAACGCAAAGTTTTTTTTTTGGTTGAGTAAAGTAATTAAAGAGGTTTTTCAAACAGTAGTGAACAACAACAACAAAAATTTTTTTTATATTATTTTAATTAATTGAATTTTTGGGTGACCATACAGCTGTTTCGTGTATTGCTAAATACCCATCATTAGTGGTCTTGGAAATAATTCTTGTATTTAATTATTTGTAAATAATTTTTTGAGACTGCAAGTACCAGTAATCGAACTCGGGTCTTGCTAAATTAAGTGAAGTGAAAAAAAAATTTATACAAAACTGAAAACGAATAAATACAAATTTATTGACTTCACGTAGCGGATTAAATTATTTCACAAGTGCGAAAGTATCACTAAGGAAATTAATTTGTCTTAAAAAATATAAACATAAAAATTTGGTTTTAAAAGTTTTTATTTTCAACATTTCAACTTTTGGGTCAGTGAAACTTTACAAAGTCCTTAACGTTTCAACTTCTTCCTCTTTTGTGTTTATTTACACACGCATAAAAGTCGAAATTACGAAGCCATCGTAAGATTTTCTTAATTTAAGGAAGCCCAACAGCTGCAGCAACGAATGCTGCTAAAATGCTTAATTCGTAATGAGTTAAGTAAATAATTTTACTAGTTTGCCCCGAAAAGAAAAAATAAACAATTGCCTTAATTATTATTTAATTTTTTGAATAGCTTTCGTTGTTATTTCTCGTTTAAGCCACCTGCGAATTCCTTAAACATAAACAATGCAAATTTAAGTTCCTTTAAACTTTTTCTAAAGGATTTTGTTGTGGCTTGACAGTGCTTAGTTCCACATTTTGAACTCATCGGAAAATATTTTATATACAGGCAACTCTTTTTTGCCTGCCTGGCCTTCGCACACATGAGGAAAGGATATGTGTATGTTTAAAAAACTTATATATAGTACATAGTACGGAATTTTTTTAATACGTTTAAATTATAAATAGGATAAAGGATAAAAAAGGGTCTTTTTTTTGTGTTTGGTTTTAGTACGCAATATTTTACAGAGTAGGGTTAGTTGAAAGATTCACATAGAAATGATAATATAATCGGTAACAAACTGTGCACTTTGCTTTCACATTCTAAACACTTACTAAAAATCCGTTCCTTTGAAAAATAAAAACCTTCTTTGACCTTAAAGTAAAATATTTGCTTTAAGGTCAAAGAACTTGAAATAACAAAATATATTAACAATAAATTTATAATAGATATGCGTGCAAGTATAGCGTAGGACAGAATTTCAAGGAATCGATTATATGCATATTATACACACAATACTTAAACCTCGCGCAACTATAGTTCTAAGAGAAGCATCAAGATACAACACCATCTTGTAAGTTATATATGTGATTTGATGAAGGACGATGTCATATGTTAAAATTCATTAAAACTGTTATTGAATATAAACAATTTTTTTATAGTAAATATAAATTTTAGTTTTGTTTACTGCTTAGTGATATGAAGGCAAGTCAATAAGTTTGTAAGTAAACCATTTTTTATTTTTTGCTTCATTTTTATTTCTTAACATACTAGTAGTATATTTTCCGATAGATACATATAGTATAATCTTACGAACCTTCAACCCTTGCAATTCACTACCAATTTTTAACTATTTTTAACTATTCATCAATTTTGAAACAGTCACAGAAAGCTTTAAGTGACGAATATGTTCCATAGATAATAAAGAATTGTAAATGCTTTACTAAGACTGTACCCCTGTTGACATCCACTCATAGTTACAGTTTAAATACTGTTACTGTTAAACTTATATAACCTTAAAGTCTTTAAATCTAATAAAATATCAATGTATATACTTCGACATTGGTTGATAACAGTTGTATCTTTTAACATTTTTAAATATACAAATATACATAAATATATAACCAAAATCAATTACTAAAAAAATGATTACTCTGATAACAGTTAAATTTCACTGATTAAAGTATAATTAAATAAGGTCCATGTACGTTACATTGCTTTTTCTCTACCCTATTCCATATTTCATACTGCGTTTCATAAATTAAAGAATAAAGACCATTCAGAAGCTTTTAAATCAACAAATTGAGATATTCACTTCTTCAGTTTGGCAAATTATTAGATTAGGAAAATTACGAAAATGAAAATATGACTGTCATTTCCACATAAATTTGACATTTTTTTATTTGCAGCAAATATGCGGTGCTTTTCTTTTCAGTAGAAAAAAATTCAATTATGTAGATTGTGGAGTCTGATATGTTGATGACATTACTTGTATAATTTATAACATTCATGACACATATTTTAATAAATAAACAGCAACATCATCCAAAGGACATGTCGCACACCACAGAAGATAAATAGTGACTGACACTTTCCTACGCAAATTATCATGAAGTTTTAATTCGTATTTGGTTATTTTGATGAATTGAAGCTATAACTTTTTGCCACTTTATAACTTTAACTGATGACTCCATATGTGTATAAATAATGGAAACCTATTAAAGTAACGATATTTATTTACACAAGTACAAACAGAAGCCCACACAGATCGACCAAATTTCCTTCGAATAAGAGGACATAAAATATGTATCTTAGAACATATGAACTCAAAATGCTGGAACACGTAGATATTTCGATAGTGCATATAGATAGATGTACACACTGGAGTTTTAGTCATAATTTATAAGATAAAAGTACACACTTAAATTCCTTGCTAATATCCTCGGGCAATATGTTTTTAGATAAATTTCATTTGCATTCGCTATTTTGGCTCCAATAAATTGAACAAATTTTTAAGCGAAAAATAAATAAAAGCATTAAAATTCCTTCATGAATTGTGATTTAAATAATTTTCAACGCTGTAAAAAAAGATATCATTAATAACGCTGTTGACATGTTCTTTTCAGAAAGAAATTTAAGTTTGCTTCCAAGATAAAGCACTTACCGCACTATCACTTATAGGAAAATCCAAAAATATTTCTAATGCTAAAAGGACGTACATTAAAGAAAGTACCACAAAGGATAATATTTGAAAAATTTAACATAGCTTAAATTTAACATAGCTTGTGACGTTCAACATTTGAAACATGGTTTCAACTGTTAATTATTTATAATTTATTTATCGTGTAGTGTTATTAAGTAAACGAATATGTAATTGATTTTATTTTAACACATCAAAAAACTAACAAATAATAAGGTTAGGAATTGGAATAAACAGGGTACTAGCTCCCAATGAAGTGGACCATGATCGATCTTTTGTGCTGCAACAGACCCTAACCAAACAGAAGACATTCCGCCTTCCGGAATGAATGTCGGTCGTTGAGGATTTCCTAATGTCAGAAGGGGAGAGTAGTTCTCGTCCCAGTGACCTCCTCCTGGCCCAGATCAAGGCTGGGCAGTCACAAAGAATATGACTGGAACTCTCCTCTGCTTCTAAGTAGAGTCGACAATCTATCTCTTCAGACAGACCCATTTTGTCCATGGTGAACCGTTCAATATCCCACCAGCAACCTCAACTCTGTTCTGCTGAAGACAGATACTTTACCATAACTGTAGGAATGAACCAGCTCTTTAGCCTGACGGTTACCTGGAATGTCGAACAGTAGCGACTTCTCTCGGCTGAAAACCATTTATTAATCAGAGACCTAGTTGTCGACCAATTTAATTCGCAATATGTTTCCCGATCCCGTAAGACTGTTGACAGACTCATTACCATTGATTACTCTGTGAACAGGTACCCAGCAAATCATCACTTTGTTTTTGCTTGCCAGATGCTGCAGCGTATCATAACAGTCTAATAGAAGCTGTAAGGAAAACTTCCACGAGGAAATAATAAAGTAACTCTTTACTATTTAATGTAACAAATCATTTTTTACATTGGAAGATACAGGAGGCTATTATTAAGTTGATGAATTTTAGAGTAACCACATGCGTCCAATCATTATTTTTTCACGTAGGTTAGTGAAGACATAATTAGCAAAATTCATATCAGTTATGGAAGTTTTATATCGAAATGACTTACTGGTTAACATAATATTTCTTTGTTTTAATAAGAGTAGTTATTTGTATTTACAAAACTGTCATTTGAAATTCTAATAGGTTAGGTTAGATTAAAGTATTTTAAGATTAAAGTTTTTACATGCAAATACCAACATTTAAGTCTTCTTTATCTTCCTTAAAATAGAAAAAAAGAAAAATCGAAAAGACTTAAACACTTACTTCATTATACGACGACTCAATCAGTCATTTAATTATTACTCAGCCGAAATACAAATTCAAAGCGAGCAACAGTACACCAAAATTAAAGATTGTATAATATTACATGCATTTTTTCAGATACTTGCTACGGTCACGCCCTTCTTTCGCCCTTATAAAAACTGAAACACAATTATTTTGTACCAATTAGTCTAATGAAATTTAATGTAATTACCTTTTCAAGCACTTCGAATGAATTTCAGTTTTATTAATCAAACCAAAGAATGAACGAAAACATAGAAAACCATTAGAAGGATTTCACTCCTATTTCAAGATATTGACTGCTTTTTTATATATCTTTTATATTCTGTTTGAATGTTACTTATATTTATTCACTTGTTGAAACTTGATTTTAAGTTGGGTGGAGTTTTTTTTGGTGTGATTATATAGATAATTAAACCGAGGTTTCTTATAAAAAATATAATTGATGTACTTAGTGTATCATTTAAAAGTATAAATTAAATAGTTTCGAAATATTTTAAAAAAAATTTTTCAAGAAAACTTACTTTCTTACTAATTTGCCCATAATAATCTGTTACGGAATTTCGACCTTTCGCAGCATGTCTGCCCAGGCGCCTCTGTTGCGTGCGCGCCTTCTCCAGTCTCGTACATCAAGTCCTGTTAGTGCTCCCTCAACTTGATCACTCCACCAGAGACACGGTCTACCACTACGTCTTCTTCCATCAACTACTGCTTCATACACCTCTTTTGCTGGAGCATCTTCATCCATTCTCACGACATGACCTAGCCAGCGAAGCCGCTAAATGTTAATTCGTTGAATTATATCAATGTCGTGGTTCATTCGTGTTCGGTAATCGTCGCCTATTCGTAAAGGACCAAAGATCTTACGAAGAACTTTTCTGTCGAACACTCTCAGCACTGTTTCATCGGTCTGCGAAGCGTCCATATTTCTGCGCCATACAGAAGCACAGGAAGGATGAGTGACATATAGAGCGTAAGTTTCGTTTATTGAGAGAGATCTACATCTCAATTGCCTACTGAACCCATAGTAGCATCATTAGCAACGGTGATTCTTCGTCTGATCTCCAGGCTGACATCATTGATGTTCATTACGGCGGTGTCAAGGTAGATGAAATCCTTGACAGATTCTTCAAGAAAAAATAACAATTAAAAAAGCAACTCTTATTAGTTTTATTTATTTCTATATAAACTAATAAGTTTTTTATGTTTCATATAAGATTAGAACTATTTTCTAATAAATAACAATGCATTATATTAATTATATTGCAGTTATTATTGAATTGAGCAAAAAAAGTTGAAATAAACTCTCCAGGCAATTAATTCTTACATTTTTACTAAAACAATCATTCCAAGTATACACAGAAGCAAATCAGAGGTATCGAGGTTAATATCTGTCTTTACAGGGAACTGGACGGCATGGAGCTAGATTTGGCCTACCCTGTGGTATCTCCTGTAATGCGTGTCTATCAGCTCTCAAAGAAAGGACACCAAAACACCTAATGTGTCTATGTCCAGGTTTGGACAGAACTAGGCTTAAGTTTCTGGGGGCTTAAGTTTCTGGCCAGATTCTTGTCTTTATAAATGCATCTGGCTGGTTCTAGATTGACCTTCTCTCTACTACCCACTATTACAAGGTTTTGTGGATTCAAAATGACTTTTTTAGCTAATTGAGGAGGACTCATTTCTCCCTCCACCATAACTAACAAACTAACTATCATTCCAAGTGAAGGTCACAGTTATTTAACTTTAATGCAATGAATTAAATATTTTTAAAAGAGGATTTACTTATTCGTCTAAGCAATAGGAAATCAATATATGATTCAATATTAAAAATATATGTTTCCTAAATATTTTTTCTTGTTTTGTATTGTTAAACTCAACAACAAAAGTAATTTACTGATGTGTTTTTGGCATAAAATTACGATTTAATTGCGAAAATAGCATTTCTTAGCACTCAAATGGAAATTACTTTCTTGGTGAATAATTCTGATTAAGATAATTATACAAGAATTTGAGCACTATAAGGATAATATTATGGGCAACAAAATAGTATATACCTAAGAGCATATAACTCAAAGTGTAATGAGATACATGAGTCCTGACAACTTCCAAGTAATTAACTTTGTTTTTTAAACTAAAAGTAAGAAAAATATATAACTTTTTTACGTATGCATAGAACGCATTATATACATAAGTATATGTAAATATAAATTTAAAGTTAGTTGGAAATTGTTAGAAATTATTTTATAAAAATATCGCTGGAAATTCACTATCACTTGTGAAGCCATTATATATTATGTTACTGCTTATTGATATAGAGTTTTTATTTATTTTTTGTATTTTTTTCTAGGACTGCCATGGTACTTCTAACAATGCTGCTCCGATTCAGGACGACACACAAAATTACAATGCAATCGATGGTTTCCAAAATGCGACGCACACACAAGTAGAATTTTCAAGGCAAATAGAAACTTGTGATCCATACGATATTCCTTTAAGTGTATGTAGAAAAAGAATAAACTTATGTAATAACTTATCATAGAATTATGTTTATAATAATTATTAAATAATTAGTAATTAATAGTAAATAAAATCAGATGACCTGATTGTAATGTATATATGATATAGCACTGACATTACTTCCTCCAAACAAATTTTTCCACTTAATCATTTAAGGTAGGGCTGTCCAGACCAGATGCGATCGTGGGCCAATACCAATCACTGTACAGATTTGAGGGTCGCAAAAACAAATACATACGTTTATAGATAACTGTTATAATGTAAAAATTAGTTTTATTAATTTATCAGTACACCAAAAGAAAATTCGCGTAATTGTAGTGGTTTAAAATCATGTAGACCAAGACCCGTGCTTTGGACAGCCCTTATTTAAGGCAAACAATATATAAACTTTGACAAGCTTTCAAAATGGTCACATAAATAATTTATTTTTATGTTAATTTGATATTTTTTTCTATATTAGTCAATGTAAAAAACATTTTCAAGAACTACTAACAAACAATATTAAACGATCGAATTATGAACACACCTGTCTCCTTGTCAGCGACCAATACTCATATCTGAAGTCTGAATACAGGACTTTTTAAGCATGGTTGGGAAATTTTTTTATCTTGTCTATAAAAAATAATTTGAAAAATTTGAAAGGAAGAATGAATGTCAGATGAACGGTATATAGCTATTAAATGTCCGACACGTAATAGCGGGCATAAAACTGGCTAAACGATTAGCTGACCTATACCATGCTTCACGTAAGAAATAAGAAGAAGGAAGAAATAAAGAAATAAATACGGAAGAATACGGAAGAAATAAAATAGAACAGCTTCCACCCACCAAAAAAATACATTTAATTTAAACTTGATTTGCTCTGTCTATGTTATTTACCAATCTTCAGACTACCATCGGAAAAATGTTTGTACAAACAGCACATCTAATGCTAAGAGTACCTTATAAATCGATTAGTAATAATCTCACAAAAAATATTTATTTAACTGTTACAATAAATAAACACAATACTCCCAAAATGGCTGCGAAGATCGGACCCAGATGTTTATAAAACTAATATGTTTTCTGGAACTAATAAAGTGCGTCCAAAAAGGTTAATGAGTTGCAAATCATTTAGTTATTGATGAGTATATAATATTAGTGTTTTATAGTATATAAAATCGATTTTATTAAAAATTTCTTAACACACAGTGTTTACATACATTACTGGTTACATTAACATTAAAGGATATATGTCGACTGCACAATTTTAATATTAGTTACATAAAACAAAAAATAAAATATAAGTAAATAATATATAAAAAAGTTCCATATACTTTTATAATAAAAAAAAATTAAATAAAATAAAAATTAAAAAACAATTTGTTAAAATTAAAACTTATGCATTTAAAAATTTATTCTAATTGAAAGTCATGGCTTCATTGACTTGCAAACCTGAAAGTAGATTAAAAATCAATTAAAACAAAATCGCTATAAAAAATATTTAGAAAAAAATTAATTATTTAAATATTACCATGCACTGTTGTCAAATCATCGTGCTTATGAGTAAAAGTCTTGAATAATGCAATGAGATCATGGTTCTTGAGCATTTTCGCGACCATTAGGGCTGGCAACATAGACGTTGAATTAAAATCATCATAACTTCGATATTTTAATAATTCTAGCACTAAAGTTTTGTTGCGGGAGTATGTAGCTAAAGTTAATGCATTTTGTCCTTTAATTAAATAATATCAAATTAACTAATATATCATAAGATTGATTGTGTATATAAATACACTTTACCCATGCTATTTATAACTTGAATATCAGCACCCGCTTGCAGCAACATTTTGGCGCAGACTAAGCTACCCAGATAACAAGCCTTCAACAAAGGCGTATTGCTATATTCATCCAGTACATCCAGCTGAACGGGGTTATTTCTAGCTACATTACAGAATGCTTGCAAACCTAATAAGTCATTTTTTGCAACCATATCGTGCGGTGAATTCTGCCTATGGAGAAAAGATGCTTCTTTGTGAATCTTCTGAAAATCTATTAATGAACGATTCATTTTAAAAAAAATATAAAACAAAAATATAACTTTTATGAAAATTTCTGTATCTTGTGCTTTCGTTAAGCGCGTTTAACACTTAGTGCCGTTAGATACAAGGGTTACCAGGGCGTACTATTTACTTTAAATTTATTATAACGTTGCATTAATCAATAATACTTTTTTTATATATTTGCATATAATATAGTTATTTCACAACAAAAATCACGCCATTCTGGTTCCGAAACAGTATCTTACTTTAGACTTTGAAAACTGAAGGCTTACGGATACGTTTGGTCTTCATACATAGGCTAACTAATCATATAATTATTTCAGTGTGTTATTTTATATTTACGACCATATATGTATATATGGTCGATGACTTATATTTACGATGACTTTTATCGCAGACTAAACAATATATAATAATATATATATAATATATAATAATTCGATTTCTCAATGAAATATACTTTTGTACTCTTTAGAGTGATACGATCAAAGTACTGTGGTCATTTGGTGACACAGATCCCATTCATGGCAACCTCAAGGGACATGCCCAAAATCGTGGTTGGAAGTCGTTACATCTGCTTGGGCCAATGTTTCGAAAAAGTGTAAGTCCTACTTTAACACAGCGTAGCCATGCCGATGTACATAAATGGGATGTAACGGTGCAAAATGTGAGTAAGCGGCATTAATGAAAACTAGGTTCAAAAGATATAAAATTAATTTTTTTTTAACAGGTAACCATTGATGAGTCGATGGACACGCTCTATTGGTGTAAAATAATACGTGCACCAATATTAACCGAAAAACATCACATTATTGGGTATGAAGCATTACTCACGAGAGAAAGGTAAGCCACGATTAAAAATTTCTTATTTATGCGTTTCACTGGATTTTGTATTATTAACGTAAATAATAGTAAAATATTTATGGGATCATTGTATGCATTTACATAAAAAATTTATTTAAAACCCAATAAGACCATTTCCATAAGAGTTGGTGTTATTGACAGTTCATGAATTGAAGAAAGAATGAGATTTATCTTCATTTAATTATCAATTGCAGCAAAACATAAAAAAATGCTGCAACTGTGAATTCTGTTTATGCGAAGGAATGTTTTGACGATTTCCAATCAATTTATAAAAACTAGCAATTTTTTGCCTTACCAAGAGACTCGAAAGTCAGCATGTGGCTATACACATTGCGAATCAGAATAAATTACAGTTGACAACAGGATACCTCTTGTGTCAACTGCAGTATTTTTTCTAAATTTTTCTTATCTAATCTCAAACAATATACATATACGTATATGCAAATATGTCTATATGTAATATATTTATTTATGAATGTATTCTTTTACAGTTCCAAAGCACAGCCAATGGTACATCACATGACACTTTTCGAATGTTCAACGAGATCATATCCAGGATCTGATCCATTGTCTTGGGACGTGTGGGCAAAAAGCGCAGGAGCTGTATGTAACAGTAATTTATTGACACCACGTGATTGGGATGCATGTATAACTCCAATAGCTGTATGGTCCATCGGCTCAACTGGTGAGTATTACTAGTAGTTGAAGATATATAATTCATAATATATAATCTAATATTTGTAGGACAATTCTTACCACCACATGTTGGTATACCTTTTGGAGGACAAAAGGGTGGTAAATATTATATGCTGGAAATACATTATGATAATCCGAATGCAGTAAAATGTAAGCATACCTATACATTTAAATAAATTTAAATTTCTCACTTAATTGCTATTTTAACTTCATATATTTTAATTTTGCCAGTTTCCGATCATTCCGGTTTTAGAATTCATTATTCACGACATCTACGAAAGAACGATGGTGGAATTATGATATCAGGAGTTTCAGTTTCCGATACTCAACTCATACCACCCGGTCAAAAACTCTATAGAAATATTGGCATCTGTGGGCCATCCTGTTCAAATGTGGTACGTACATAGTCAGCATACGTAAATATAAATAATATAATTTATAAACTTACGTTTTTACTAGATGTTTCCGGATGATGGAATAAAAATTGTTTCTGGTGCCTTACATTCTCATCGGGCTGGACGTAAAATGGCATTAAGGCATGTGCGCGCTGGCAAAGAACTGGACCGAATTATTGAAGATGACAATTATGACTTTAATTTTCAACAAGTCCGACAGTTAGAAAACGAGACTGTGGTTCTTCCGGGCGATTATATTATCACGGATTGTGCTTACGAGGTGAGCTGTAAAACTTAACACTACTACACAACTTTTGATTTTATCTGTGGTATATTATTGTTTTAATTAACATTAAATTACATTTTACACTTTTTTCTGAATATTTATTTTTCTTTTTAATTTAAAAGACCACAAACCGTAAGGTTCCCACATTCGGTGGCTATTCGACAAAGCAAGAAATGTGTTTGTCATTTATAACCTATTATCCCAAAATCGACTTAGCTGGCTGTTATAGTATGACCCCGGTGAGAGAATTCTTCGAAACTTTTGGCGTGTATCAATTTTACTCATTAAATATGACTGATGTGGAGAACCTATTTCTATATAACGGGTAAAATGTTTTACTTTCTTTCAAGTACACTGACATTATATATTTATATATATTTGCAGCAATGTGCTTGACTATATACCAAATTCAATATATGATAAACCGAAAAAGAATCGTTCGTATATGTCCGAAGAAGAATTGCTTTATGAGGATTCATTATTAAGTGAGTATTTTCTTAAGCAGATTATATAACTTTATATGAAAAAAACTAATGAGCTGTGTTTTATTTTTTAGATAAACTCATCATATCAGATCCTGTAGAATTTCATGACCGTACATTTCTTGCGCACTTGAAGCAATTACCTTGGTCAGAACCACTTTTCACAAAACGCGTTGAACAGGGCATGATTATGGGTAAACATATGACATTCTGCCGCATTTCTAATGAATCGGTGTCCATTGTACGTATTTACATTTACAAACACAGTTTCTTTAATTTAAAAAATTATTTTCTTCCAGCCTTCAGAAATCATACGCTATCCAAACTTTACAAATTATGTAAAACCACCAAGCCTGTGCCCATATCACATATTGATGGACAGTGCCCCGTTAAGTTCAGATGCAACCACAATTTCAAATCGTCTTTGGAATCAGTATATACTTTACTTATTTTTAATCCTAGTCTCTAAAAACTGCTCGTAAAATTAGTAAAACATAAAATTTTGAAGAACTTTTACAAAAAGTTATTCAAATTTACATTGTAATGCCGAATTTCTTTAAGTATATTTAAAAAAAAAAAGTTGTTAATCTTCAGCTAAAGTATATAAAAATATTAATTCATAAAAAAATTTGAAAAATACATTTTTTACTACAATTTAGGCTATCGTCAAAACCGTGTAGTCATAAAATTTAAGCTATACAAATACGTATTTCAATTAATTAGTTATTATATTTATCTTTATGTGTAAAAATATTTAGTATACTATTATAACTATTATAATAGGTGTACTTAAATCTAAGTTATTAAAGAAATTATGAATTCTGATCCAAAGATTTTATATATGTAAGTGAAATATTTAATAAGTTAATAAAAGAAACTTAACAAAATAATAATCGTTTATATACTCGTATTTATTTATTGATAGAACGGTTTAGAAATAATTATATAATATATACAAGATTATTATAAAAAATTAAGTAATTTGGATATTGGCGTTCAATTTTTCATGTGACATCATTCATGATTCAAATATGTACCTTACTATATAATTAAGCGAATCTGTTTATCATAACTTTATAACATAAGAATTTGTCTTTATATTTTAATTAAATTGACAGCAGATGATGAAAATCTATCATTTGAATGGAGACATATGTCTCATTAATGCAATAATCAGAGAGTTTAGTTGAAATTAAATTAAATAAAACTTTGATTGCATCACTCATCTTTTTACCATCCTTTCTTATCCACTCCATCAATTAAAAAAATAATGACCTTTCATTAAAATACAATAATAACATTTTATCAAAAGCAAATTTAAAGCAAATAACCATCTGCTTCAACAATAAAACTCAACTCACGCATTGCATCTAAATCGAATGTCAATATTTTAGTTGCAGAAATTTAGATATTATAAATGTTTAAATAAGAAAAAATCTTATATATTATTACAAAAAATCTTTAAAACCTTCAAATTTTAACATCACACGCTTTAATCACTTATACTGCGTTTACATTGTGAGATGAAGAGACCGATAATAAGTTAATCTTCATTTTTAATCTCTACAGTTTACATTATATATTGGAGATTAATTTTGATGTATCTCTTGTTGTGTTTTGTTTCGTGTGCTTGTTAAATTTCTGTAAATAAAGCATTTAATTACAATTTTGTGCAAAAAAGTTGTAATATAAAGTTAATAAATAGTTTTATAACAATAATTTAATAATAATAATAATAACAAATTTTAGTTATAATTATGTGCAAAACTATTATTAAATAAATATATTAAGAATTTACTCACTTCCGCATTTTCAAATTTTTGAATATTTGTTTGTTTTGAATAGATGTTGACATTTATTTTCCAATTCTTTGCAGAGTTGTACAGATAAATAATCACCATTTCTAAGGAGATAAAAACTTAATCTCGACCAAATGAAGATTAACTTTTGTGTGGGAATTCTGAAATTAAACAACGTGGTTAGTACTTTAATCTCGATTTTTGCTTTAATCTACTTTTAGTCACACAATGTAAACGCCGTATAAACGCTATATTACTTATAAGTGAAACATTTTTACAATATAGTAAAAATTTTTTAATTACTGAATTGAATAAACTGGCATCACTATTCACTTTGACGTTTTTAAATGATTGAAACCGCAACCAACTTAGTTTTATTTGGCTATCTCTTTTGTACACACCTTTTTGACATAAATGACGTGGTGAAAAGAAAATTGAAGCCGACATTGAAAGTGAACATTTTTTTAACTTTCTTCACTATATTTAGTAATATCATAGAGAAAAGTGAAAGATGTGTTAGAAACAGCTAAAATCATGTAATTTTTAAAAAAATCGTATTCTATTTGTATGATTTAACGGCGTTCAGATTTTTCATTTCATACGTGCTATAACCAAAAAAAATCAGCCCTTATTAAAATAATAAAAGCAACCGGAGAAACGTCACCTCAAAGCAGAATTAGTGCAGAAAGAAAAAAAATAACAAAAATGTTATAAATTGGTGCATTGAAATATCAAAATTAGAATATATCCAATTGCAATATTTTTCAATTTTTTATTTAAATAAACATAATTTGTTTTTTTTAACAATATTAACAATAAGTTTGGTAGTATTAAGTAGTAAAACAATCATAACACATTATTATGATGAATGAAGACACGAGTTCGACGTCGTCCAGTGGCGGCGTTAAAAAATTTTTCCAGCGCTTTTCACAAGTGAGTGAAGAATGGTTAACATGTTAATTGTGTTTAAAAAAATTGTAAAAATTAAAAAAAAAATTAATTTTGATGTAATGTCAAAAATTAATGAAAACAAGAAATTATGAATAAAATTATTTTAGATGTATCAGTCGACGCTTGATCGTTGGACACCGCATGCAAAACTTCGTTGGATTGGTGCTGGCGTTCTTGTATTACTCTTCCTGCTGCGCATATTCGTCTACCAGGGCTGGTACATAGTTTGCTACGCGCTGGGCATTTATCATTTAAATTTATTTATTGCATTTTTAACACCAAAAATAGATCCAGAATTCGATCCATACGAAAATGATGGTAAGTAAACATAATTCAATCTTGTCTGTCCGCGTGAGCTCCTTCCAAAATGATATTATTAATATTTATATACTTGCATACTCATAACTTAACTGCAAGCTAATATGGCCACGTATGGCATGACATGCAAAAATAATTGCCTTGTCACTCATAGTAAAATTAATTATATTATTGTTTATGCAAAGCCACTTCCATTTAACCCCTTTTTAAGCATGTGCTACGTTAATAGTTTATTGATTTTTTAAAATTATTAGCCTTGCCTAAAAACATGAATAAGTAGTTTCTGTTTGCAAATTAATGAACCACACAAAAAGTTAATCAATAAATTTTTAGATAATTTAAATAATCAAGTAAGTAATTTTGTGCTAATTAATCTTAGTTACTCATATCTATATAGATTTATTTCATTTAAAATTCAACACGAGCAACTTGAATAGTAGAATTTGTACGTTTTATACGTCACTATAGACATGAAAATAGAGAATATGTAGGTTTTTTTTTAATAATGAATGAATAACAAAAACAATAGCTTCATTAAATATTATAGTATTTTTGCTCTTTTTGAGAGACACCTTAAGATCTCCAGTTCATGTTTCAAAAATACTAAAACTATTTTGTTTCGAAATTCCTTACAAAAAATTAAATTTTAAATATTAACTAAATTGGACCCCACAAGATTAAATAATTTAAGATATATAATTTGATATCAATAGCAATCGTTTTAAACTTTATAAAATCTAATTTAAACTAGTCAGCTTTTGACCGCGGTTATTTTCTTTTGACAATAATCAGATTTGAGGTCAGTTATTGTTTAGTCTGTTGAAGTGATAAACAATAATCCAGTCAATGCGTAGAGAGGGACTATGAAGAAATCTCGCAGTTAATAGAGAGTAAAAGTGCTCAAGTGCCTCCACAGTAAAACTGACTCAGCTAGCCTCCACATAATTAACAATTAAAACTGTATATTTTTATTTTAATATTTAATATTTTTAATGTTCAGTTTTGCTTAATCTCAATCTTAAGTTTTGCTCTTAAGAATATATTTTTTACTCAATATACTAACGCTTCCAGTTATGTGCTATATACGTTATAATGAAATCCAGGACTAAAAAAGATTTCAATTAAATTATGAATTCAGTTTTTTTTGCTATTTTTCCATTTTGTTTTGATAAAATATTTTTTTTAATAAATTGTATAATCTTTTTAGATGATGGACCAAATTTACCGACACGCAATAATGAAGAGTTCCGACCGTTTATAAGACGCTTGCCGGAGTTTAAATTTTGGTTGTCAATTACGAAAAGTACAATTATTGGTCTGACATGTACATTCTTCGATTTCTTCAATGTGCCTGTGTTCTGGCCAATACTGGTGATGTATTTCATAACACTATTCTGCATAACAATGAAACGACAAATAAAAGTATGTTTCTTAATAAAAATTTTTTTTAAAAAACCAACTTATCTATATGTTTATCTTCCTTTTAGCATATGATAAAATACCGGTACTTGCCATTTACACGCAATAAGCCCCGCTACCAACGTGTGGTTGAACCAACACCAGCAAAGTGACAATTAACCGCACAGTCACTGCAAAAACCAAACGACAAATCGCAACAGGATACATCGACCGATAACAATATATATCCTACAACAACAACAACAACATCAACAACAACAGCAGCAGCAGCTATCACAACACCAATTGCAACAGCAACAGCAACAACAGAAGGTACAATAAATGTCGCAAAACCACCGCAAATAATCGCAATTGAGGAATAAGAGCCAAGTATCAATTGAGATGTAAAAACGAAACAAATGCAAAACTTCTAAATATTTATTTAAAAAGTTTTTAGAGAAATTTTTAATTTTTCTTTTCGGTTATAAGTAATACTTTTTGTTGCTATGTTTAGTTTAAAATCGTTGTGAGCTAATATGCTTTATTGTTTTTAATTTGGACAAACGCTGCTTGCGTGCTATTGTTGTAGCAACCGCACTTGTAGGCAACTGTTTTGGATTTGATTAAAAACAATGGGGAATTTGTCGCGCAGTGACTCGTGCAAAGAATTGAACTTTATATTTGTAATACAATTTATTAAATTTATATATTTTTATTTGTACAATTGTAAATTAATTATGAATGTTAAATTTATATTTGTTTTATATAAAAAAATATTTTAGCAAAGTGCTGGATTTATATTATCTATAGTTATTCTTTATGAAAATATATATGTAATGAAACATGCATATATATTCATAACTTTAATTAAGCTTTTAGAACATAAATCATACTTTAAAAAAATTAAACTTTTAGCTTATATTAAAAATATAATTGTATTGTTCAGTTGCTGAACTTCTTCAATTTGGAAAAACTTATGAAATATAACATAAAGTAAACTTGAAGCAGCAATAATTGAAACTATAAATGTTTTAAGTATTTATTGTATGATGCAGTTGTTTTATGTTATAAATCCAAAATCATAACATACATGAATATAAATTAATTATATTACTTAAGCATATTTTCTGAGCCTTATTCAAATTTTACTATTCAACTGCTTTACGTTTTCCCAAATAACTTTAATTTATTATGTATTGTTTGAATATTGTTTTTATTTACTTAGCATTTGATATAGATAATGTAATAGCAAGAACATAAACAACTTAAAATTAACTATTTAAAATGAATACAAACAACAGTTTTTCAAACAATGTACTGGTTTATATTACTTTTCAGAAGCAGTCATAGATTTGTGGCTCTAATATCGGAGAGTCAATTGAGAGAGGAAGAATGTTGGGAATTGTTTTTTTAAACAGAACAAATGCAATTAAATCTTTTAACATTAGAAGTGAATATTTAAATACTTTAATCTTATTAATACGTGTTAATCAAATTTTATTTGTTATATATAAAAAGGATTAACCAAAGTACTGGGTGTATATTCTTTAATCCCCAGTAAATATTTTTTTTAGACACCATCAGTTCGGCACCTTCCAAATGCACGATGCACTGTGCATAGTACGATACAATATTAATTGGAAAACCTGTCTGCAAAATTTATTTTTTTTATTATGATGATAGACTCTAATCATAAATGAAAACTCATGACTCCATTTACGCAAATCTGGATCTAAATGGGACATCGTTTAACTTATATATTTGAAACAAAAATATATTATAATAAAATTGCTTAAAAATAAGTATAGTATTAAACGATTGCTCTTCTTAAAAACAATTGGATTTAGATAATTTTTTACTAAATATAAATATAAAATATTAATAATAAAAATAGGTTCGTGGGAGCACCTTTTTCAATCTTTTATTCCTATGACACTGTTTTCTTTTTTAAGATAGATAAGATTAATAACGTAATTAAGTAATTTTAAAACTTTCCTACTTATCACCATTTTTAAGAACACTTACAGTAATACAAAACGATAACATAAATAAACATACCGAATAAGTATTAGGGAGCAAATCGAAATGAAATAAAATCTTATTCAGGCAGGTTGTACGATGGATTCTGATTTCTGCACTTTTAACAGCTAAATATTTTTAATTCCTAAGTAAATCTAAATCATATTTTTATATTCAAAATTATGTGATAATGCCATTGAATTAGTTTAACGCATAGATGTTTACACTCACCATCAATTAAAATAAATCAGAAGACATTGTCACATCAACACAGATTGAATCTAGCTCAGGTGCGCAAAGTCCACAATATAATCGATGAGGTTAAATCATTAAAATGCATATATACCCTGTTCTAATTATCATTATTAAGTTGACTGGAATGTACACAGCTCTCTGTAGATACACACTGTTCACGAGATGCGTATAAGATTGAGTAACATTCAAAGATCGTTTGTTTTTCGAAATAGTATAAAAACAGAAAGCCATCATTCATGAACCACATAGTACCAAAATTAATATGTACGTCGGAATGTTTGTTTTTTGGTATTTATAAATTATGTTTTAAATCTTCAAGAAACCGATTTTAACAGTGTACCGCACTAACAAGTTTAGTGCAATGCACTAATTCCTAATACAACACAAAACTGGATAGCCGCGAGTATGGTATGCACATTAAAGTTTAGTAAGCTTTTGAAAACCGGCTTCAAAAGCTGATTTTCTTCAATTCACCTATAACTAAAATCAGTGAGCAGACTAAGATCAGAATACAGTATCAATGCTGACAACACTCGAGAATTATTGATTCACGCATTAACAAAAATCGCGGCCACATACAATACAATTTATCCAAAAAAGTTCAAATGAAATTATTCGAAAATGATTACGAGTTCAGCCGACAGTGAAGATGTGCATAACCTCCGAAATTCTTCCACTCAAAATGGTAACCCTGGAAGATTATATATATAAGACACTTTATGTAGACATAAAATCTTATCCACAAATATATTTGTATAATTACATAGATTCATCTGGCGATAACATCGATAAAGAATTGAACTTCTTGCGACACAAACTAGAAAAGTTCCAACATCGCATACTGAAAGATGTGATGGAAGATGTCATAAGAGAGATACATTTATATGAATTCACTAAAAATGAATTCAGGAATTTGAATCTACAATATCAAAACCGCCTATATACATCATATAATCGTGTGAGAGTAACGTCTCAGGAATCTAATAGTAACACTATTAATATTGTTAAGCAAAAACAAAGATTGCCTGAAAAGGTCTTTGTTTCACGAGAGTCTTATTTGACAGCTCTATTAGAAGTGGATCATATCAAAACAATTCTCTACATATTCTACGCTATTTTATTAGTATTATTTTTGAATACGCTTTGTTACTCATATTTTGCAGAAGAAAAGTAAGAGAATTCTGATATTTACTCTATTTCTCATCATATTGAAACTTTATATTTCAGAATAAAGATTGGACTTGACGCATTTAAATCGGGTTTTGAAAAGATCGAATATGTATTTCTGATATGGTGTTTTCAACATGTCTTTGTCTTTTTATTATATTTCGCATTCAAATTGTGGGCATCGGTACGCTCTAAACTTCATGAATTACGTAAGATGAAATTTTATTAGAAACTTCTGAATTATCTGAATTTCTTCAAATATTTTCCAATAGCTTTTCTACTATATTTCTGGTCAATCGGTTGCCTTATAATCTACATAAGCTCTCAGCTGCTATTTGGGTACGAAGCTTCTATATATTGTCTAAAATTGAACTTGCCTTTTGTATGTGGAGGTGTGCTTCTACTAGAAACTACAAGACTACTTATGAAGATGCACTCATTTGTACGTTTGAATGCAAGACGAATAATCACAGGAAATCTAAAATTGGATAGTGGTGATAACAATCTTGATAATCCATTGAACTCTTTATCAGTGCTAAAATTTAGCAATTATGTGTACTTTCTTTTCGCCCCAACGCTACTCTATCGTGACAGCTATCCGCGTACTAGGCATATCCGCTGGAAATTTGCGCTCACACGTTTCATGGAAGTTGTGGCTGTTGCTTTCATGTACAGTTATTTACACGAGAGGTACATACGTGTGTATTTCGCTAATATGTGTCTTGAGGAGCTACATGGGCCTCAAATAGTTGATAAACTGTTCGGTATGTTAATGCCCGGTGCTATCATATTTTTATGTGGTTTCTATTTGATACAACATTCCTGGCTTAACTTTACTAGTGAAATATTAAGATTTGGTGATCGTCTGTTTTACAAAAACTGGTGGAGCTTATCAGCTGTGGACGTATTCTTCCGCAGTTGGAACATTCCGATCCATGATTGGTTGTACGAGTTTATTTATAAGGATTTGTACGAATATGTTTTCAGACGTTCGAAGGCTATCGCTGCCTCATTTACATTTTTCGTTTCTGCTGCTGTCCATGAATATATTTTATCATTGGCATTTCACTCATTCTTTCCAGTCATATTTTTCTTCTTTTTTGTATTCAGTGTACCTATGTTCCTCATTGCGGGTAAAGTAAAAATCGGAAATTTTCTTTTTTGGAGTCTACAAATTCTTACCAATGGCACTATTATAACATTATATAGCATGGAATATTACGCACGTCAAAATTATCCAAGATCCCTTGAAAATTGGTCTGACTATTTGTTACCAACTATTTGGGTGTGCTACAATAAGTAAGAATATATTCTACGGGAAATACGTCAAATAGCAAGTATATACGACTATAATAGGTGATATTCTAAGTAAAGAAGACTTTAAAAAAAATACGTGTTTGTGGTGAAACTATCTATAAGCAGTTACATCGATCAATGCATGTAATTGCCGATAGAGAGAGAGAGAGAGAGATGTCTACTGCAAACCCACCTTCTTGTTAATAAATTAATTGATTGAATTAATTAGTCATTTTGCTATCATTTCAAATACACGAAAACTACAATTTATTAATAATAATATGTTTTATTTTGCAACATTAAACAATATTTAGTGTTACGAAATTATATAATTAGTGTTACGAAAATAACAGTATTGAGTCTATGATTATCACAGACCTTGTCCGTGAGACATTATCATCAGCAAATAAGTGCAAGTACTAGAAAATGAGTGGGTTATAGTTTAATGTGAAGGGAGTTGGAGTAATTAATATATAAACATGTGTCTAGGGTCAGGAATTTCGCCTCTTTATGACGAAGTCACAAATATGTTGCACTCAAGTTGGTGTGCATGCACTACAATCAAACATATAGACTATGTCATACGTAGTACAGTAGCAATTGCGTCATTAGTTAAGAATATATGAATTTAACTGCTAAAAGTAACTGTTAGGAACGTTACTGGTTGTGCGTGGGAGTCATATTATCAGAACGAGATCTGTTGGAAACCAAAAGTAATGCCTGTCGAAGAAGTGCGGTACGATATCGGTTGTCGATATTCGATGTTATGGACGTTTACTCAGTTACAAGAGTTGTCAATATTATGGATAAGCTGTGCATGCACTGCGACCTGAAAGATCTTTTATGCAGTCTGAGTTGTCAATATATTGAAGATACAAAATTAGAGATCTATGAATGCAACGCATTGGGAATTTCTGCTGGGTTTTGAAAATAACATATTTTTAAAATCGAAAAGAATGCTGTACAACTAGAGTATGACTACTGATGATATAAAGAAATCTTTGATTAAAATCAGTTTTTCTTAGTAAAGAAATATAGTTTGAAAGCACGTCGATATATAATTTTACTCATAAAGAATTTGTAATCGCCAAGCATATCTAAATTAGTTTATAATTAGTTATTATTATATAGTTATATGTTAATATCTAAATTAGTTTATAATTAGTTGCTTTATAAAAAATTAATTAGTTAATACCTAACATCGTGAAAAAATATATTACGTTGTGAAATATATAAATATATTCAGCATTCAGTCTTGATCTTGATCAATTATGTAGCGCACAATCCAATTCACGTGCAGTACGCTAATTCCAAAGAACACAAAACTGAGAAGCAAAGAGAATTTTTATCAGCTTCAGTACAGTCAGTCTAGATGCAGTGAAAGATTGTTTCACCATCTATCAAGAAACACAAAATTCACACTCGCAGTGATACGAGAAAGTAGTTTTTATATTGCATCCATCTGGTAAACATTAATCCACATATTAATAAAATTAACGGAGGAAAAATTTTTCTGTGAACCCTGCTAAGTATTAGCCAAATATGGTTGAAAGCTCTCGAAATTCTTCGATTCAAAATGGTAAAAATACATGTTTAAATTCTAAGACACATACTAAATTATTTACGGTAACACCAGAGTCAACGGAATTCACTAACCATCAAATGAAATTAAACTTTTTGCGAATGAAATTGGAGAAGTTCCAGCATCGATTACTTGAAGATGTACGTGAACGTACGACAGATTTCGTTGATGAAATTGTGGGAGAAATGGATTTCTATGAGTTCAATAACAGAGAATTTAAAAACTGGAACCTACAATATCAGAATTATGCCACTACACCACACAAACTCATGCCATCATCATCATCTGATAAATCGAAAAATCAAGCTATTAGACCTGATGCACCCACAAAAAAGACAGACAACACTGCTGCACAGGAAAGTTCAGCAAAAAGGTTACCGCAAAGATTAAAGCAAAACTTTGCTGATAAGCTCTTTGTTTCACGAGAGTCTTATTTGACAGCTCTATTCAAAGTGAATCACATCAAAACAATTCTCCATATATTCTATGTTATTTTATTGGTTTTGTTTTTGAATACGCTTTGTTACTCATATTTTGCAGAAGAAAAGTGAGAATTCTTTATTTACTATCATTTTGCATCATGATATTAAAACTTCATATTTCAGAATAAAAATTGGACTTGAGGCTTTTAAATCGGGTTTTGAAAAGATCGAATATGTTTTTGTGGTTTGGTGTTTCCAACATGTCTTTGTCTTTACAGTGTATTTCGCATTTAAAATATGGGCACTAGTGCGCTCGAAAATCTATAAAAGTGGTAAGATAAATTGACTTAACATATTTACCCAAAATTTATGGAAATTATGTATATAGATCTTATGCTGCGTTACTGGTCACTCAGTTGCCTTGCCATCTACATAAGCTCGCAGCTGTATTTTGGTTATCTAGCTTCTATATGGTGCCTAAAACTCGATTTACCTTTCGTTAGTGCAGTTGTACTTCTACTAGAAAGCACACGACTACTTATGAAGATGCACTCATATGTACGTTTAATTGCGGCGAAAGTAATCACTGGAAAGTTGAAAGTAGATGATAGCGCTGAAGACACTAGCGATAATGGTTTGTTCCTAATACCAAAGTTTGGGAGGTATCTGTATTTCCTTTTCGCACCCAC
This sequence comes from Teleopsis dalmanni, assembly GCF_002237135.1. NCBI lineage: Eukaryota > Metazoa > Arthropoda > Insecta > Diptera > Diopsidae > Teleopsis > Teleopsis dalmanni. Next base: position 2,899,181 of record NC_051847.1, on the reverse strand, counting down.
ATTAATCTATCGAGATAGTTATCCACGTACTTCACATATACGTTGGAAATTCGCACTGACACGTCTGATGGAAGTTGTGGCTGTTGCTTTCATTTGCAGCTATTTACACGAAAGATACATACGGGCACATTTCCTAAATATGTGTCTTGAGGAAGTGCATGTTTCCACAGTAATTGTCAAGATATTTGGTATGTTTATGCCAAGTATTATTATATTTTTATGCGGTTTCTATACTGTACTACATTCTTGGCTGAACTTTACTGCCGAAATATTACGATTTGGAGATCGTCTATTTTACAAAGACTGGTGGACTTCATCATCTTTCGACGCATATTACCGTAACTGGAACATTGTGGTGCATGATTGGTTGTACGAGTTCATTTACAAGGATTTTTATCAACATGTTTTAAAAGGATCCAAAGCTGCTGCTGCTTTTATGGTCTTTCTCATATCTGCTGTTGTTCATGAACATATTTTGTCTCTTGCATTGCAATCTTTCTTTCCGGTCTTATTCTTCTTCTTCTTTGTATTCAGTGTTCCTATGTTCTACATAACACGTAATTTGCCCAAAACTTTTGGAAATGTACTTTTATGGGGTTTATTGGTTGTAGGCAATGGTATTGTTATTTCTCTATATAGCATGGAATATTATGCAAGCCAAAATTTTCTAAGATCCTATGAAAGCTGGTTTGACTATTTTATACCAACTGTTTGGGTTTGCTATAATAAATGAGAATGGGTTTTATATAAACGGTATATTAGTGTTAAATATATATTAGTGGTTAATAATATAAATAAACACTCCAAATTACAATGTTCGTTTAATATTAATAACATTTCTCCTTTTTTACTGTAACCTTCTGGTCTATTGTGCCCCTTCTGTGTTTAAAGTAAGTCTTTAAGCCCTTTTGCAACGATAAAAAGTAGTATAGAAGTTTTATAAAGTTTTATTGCCTCTACCGTAAAAGTACACATTCTCAAAAGTCTATTCCGTATGTGCATTAGCGCCGGGCATCCTAACAGCACATGTTAGGCTGACTCCTCAATTAACATATCAAGTCATTAAAATTAATTAAGTAAAAAATTCGCAATAAATAAAATATATAAAATTTGTTTGATTTTTTTTTAATTCAGAAGTTCTTATCCTTGTATTTATTTTATATTAGCTTGTCGAAGCGCTGATGTTATATTAGACGAAGAATCCGTAGATCAATATTCTATTAAATTTTTTTTTGAAAATAGAAAAAAATAAATATTATTTTATGGGAGTTTTTTACAGAAATAATTTTTCTTATTTGCCAACATTTTTTTTCCTTCTCTTTTCATACTTCTCGTCTCTGTTGTATTTTTTTTTTCATGCGTCTACGCGCATATATAAACATGATTATATATCACAGTTGCTGAGAAGTAATTTATCTGCTTAAAATTTAGAAAACTGAGGATCAATAAGTAAATATAATATAATGACAAATATTTTTTGACACTTTTTCATTTATTTTCTTGACACTTTCCAAAAACTTTCTAAAACAATTATTTTAAACAGAAATTTTATATTAAATTGAGTAATTTTATTCGTGTTAAAGAATCGACCAGGAAGGTGATAAATGAAGTTAATAAGATAACAATCAGACCTCTATTTTTTTTTCATAGATGGCTGACTTGGATGATGATTTCGATACTGCCGAATCTGGTGCAGCAGATCGTTACCCAGTGCAGTGTTCAGCTTTGCGTAAAAATGGTTATGTTATACTGAAGGGGCGTCCTTGTAAGATTGTGGACATGTCAACCTCAAAGACTGGTAAACATGGTCACGCCAAGGCACATATCGTTGGCATTGATATATTTAATGGTAAAAAGTACGAAGATATTTGCCCCACCTCACACAATATGGATGTGCCCAATATTAAGAAAGAGGAGTACCAGTTAACTGATATAAGCGATGATGGCTACTTGGCATTGATGTCTGATAACGGTGAGCTACGCGAAGACCTGAAAATACCAGATGGTGAGCTTGGGGAATGCTTAAAATCAGATTTCAATAAGGGTTATGCAGTCGTTTGCATGGTACTCAAGGCTTGTGGTGAGGAGTGCGTAATGAGTAGTAAAATTCAAAATAATTAAAGCAACAGCCAGTAGGGATCTTTCATTAGTTGTGTTGCGGTGACTTAAACAATAAAATTTATAAAATTGACGTAAAGTTTTATATTTGCTTATATTTAAAAACTATTGGTTAAAATAAATAATAATATAAAAACATACTTCTCAACTTATTGCATAAGACTTAATCTACATTTTTATTACTATAACTATAACGTCAATGCGCAATATTAAAAATTTTGTAACTAAATTATATTAATTATAGACATCATAAACTTTACAGGTATTGCATGAAAAGTAGAAAAAACTTAATTATATATTTGTATCACAATCTTGCCGGTGAATAAACAGTTAAGATCTGTAACAGCTCCACACTGATGGAATTAACAAATCGACCCAACTATTATTCGTTCTAGCACAATTTCGCCGTGCGTACACCTCCATACTGTAAAGCGAAAAAACTATGCTGTTGCCAATTATTAAAGAGCCCCAGAGAAATAAGTTACCAAAGTTTTTTGCTTTATGGAACGCTTGGCGTGTTAAGAATATCAGTGGCACACTTATAACTGCGAAACATACAAACATTACCGGAAAGAAGTACTGCAGAGCGAATGAGATTATGTGCTCATGTACAATGGCTGATATCAGAAACACCGTAAGCGATGCAGCTGTTTTGGATCCTTTGAAAACATAATTTATGAAATCTTTGTAGATGTATTCATAAAGCCAATCATGAACAACAATGTTCCAGTCCCTATAATAAGCTTCCAACGAAGATGAAGTCCACCAATTCTTGTAAAACATGCGGTCTCCGAAGCGTAACAGCTCAGCAGTGAAGTTAAGCCACGAATGTAATATCAAATAGAATCCGCTAAGGAACATAACAATACTGGGCATAATCATACCAAACAACTTTGGAATCAATGTGGAAAAATTAAGCTCTTCAATACCGTAATCGTGAAAATTAGCTTTGATGTGGCGTTCATGTATGTAACTATAGAGGAATGCTGTAGCCACCACTTCCATTAAACGAGATATGGCGAACTTCCAACGAATTTGTGTGGTACGCGGATAACTATCACGATAAAGCAATGTAGGCGCGAATAAAAAATATAGATAGCAGCTGAACGGCGGTAAATTCGATAAACTCTGTGTTTTCTGTTCCGACTTTAATTTTCCGGTAACAACTCTTGCGGCATTGGTGCGCACATATGCATGCATTTTCATCAACAGACGTGTGCTCTCTAATAAGAGAACAGATGCTGTCACGAATGGTAAGTCCAGTTTGAGACAAGCTGCTGAAGCTATATACCCGAAAAGTAATTGGAAGCTTACATAAACAACTAAACAGCAGATGGACCAAAGACGTAATAAGTTGTCTGAAGAAAGAAAGCCGGAAAAAGTTTTAGACATTTCTTGATAGTTTCAATCAATCAGTTTACCTTGCTTGTGTAGCTTATCACGTATATAGGCCCAACACTTAAATGCATAATAAAGTCCGAAAATGAATACATGATCGACCAACCAAATTGCCAAAACGTAGTGTATTTTATTTAGGCCAGATTTAAAAGTGCCCAGACCAAAATTAACTCTGTAATGTGAAAAACAAATTAACTACATTATATATAATTAGAGAATCTAATTCTCACCTCCCCTCCACAAAATAGTCGTGACATATGCTATTCATAAAAAATACGAACAATATTATATAGAATATGTGGTATATAGCTTTCATGTGATCGACTTCCAAAAGCGCAGTTAAGTATGATTCACGTGTCACAAAAATCTTATCAGGTAGCATGCGTTTTGTGGTATTTTTCGTAGAGCAGTCTCTTTTGGACTGTGCTGAATCAACAACATTTCTATCTAGAGTACTATCTGTTACATGTCTATCACTTTCCTTTAAAGTGCGATTACTCCAAGTGGTAGAGTGTTGTCTTCGTTCTATGGGTGACTGAGCGAAGTGCTTGAATTCATTTATTTGTAAATCACGTTGACGTATCTGTTGCATTATTTCATCTCTAATACTCGATATGCGCTTTTCGATATCCTTAACAATGTTATCCTGAAATTGTTCTAACTTATCGCAGACATAATGTAATTCCATTGTTCTATCTGTGGAATCGCTTGTATTTGAATCTGCAATATGATTGAATTTTGGTTATAATTCAGCTATGTTAATAATTTAATTTATATCAGTTCCGTAACTCTCAACTCTACAAAGCACTAAGATTTTAATATTAAACAATATTAAAATCATTTTAATAGATCATGGTTATTTACCAGTTGCACTTGTGAGTCGATCATTCCTAAACACTTTTTCGACCATTTTAAGGTATACGCGTCAATTATTATTTATTCACGTAATTTGCTTGTTTTCGTATTATTATAATAATTAATTGTAAACTAATTAAATTACAATTTTTATTATTAAGTTTAATTGTTAACAAATCCGCTGTTAATTCTAGTCCCACAACCGTCCGGCTTGACGTCTTTATAAAAACTGATGGATGGCTTCATCAACCGTTTTTTTATATCAATGAAGAGCTGTTGCACTAAGCAGTTTTTTAAGAGTTTGCACTTAAAATGTGTTAATGCTAATGCTAAACTCTCTGATAACGGCCAGTTCAATTTTTTTATTTCATTTTTTTTGTTGGATTACATGTATTGATAAGCCTACAAAATCAAAATTATAATAAAGAGCAGGTACGGATTTCTATATGGGTAAGTCATTCTTGCGATGAGGAAACTTACTCAAACAAATATGTATGCAAATCATGAGTACATATATCAATAGGAATTAAGATGGGTTGGACATATGATAAGAATACCGGATATGAGAGTACCACTTATGATTTATGAGAAAGAAGTAGGAACCATCAGAAGAAGAGGGCGACCAAAAAAACGATGGAGAGACAGTGTGCAACAAGACTTAGAAGAAATTAACATAAGAAATTGGAGAACAAAAGCAAAAAACAGAGAACAATGGAAGACTGTTATTAAATAGGCTTAGGTGTATAATCACGGATGATGATGATGAAATTTCCATAAGAATACATTAAAGTAAATTATTATGATTTTGTTTCTGCTGCATGCACTCTTTCCTTGTTGATGAATTTTATATAACCGTAATTATAATATAGGAATGATATCTTATCAAATGTCAGTAGAGTTTTATATAATAGTAAAAATAGAAAATCGTAAATAGTTACATAAAAACTTTTTCCATAAGAAAATTTTGTATAATTTAAATACGAGTATTTAAAATTAAACAATCTACAATGATTAAGAAGTCAAGAGCCGTCAGTGACTGAAATAATTGCAGAGCGTCTATCTAGCTAACTTTATAGTGACCGCTTATGTAATGTTCAACCAAAATTAACACAAAGACAAATTAAATCTAGATTTATAGATTCAGCATTCAATTATAAAAAAGTCTCTTATTATAGCATACGTTCCAATGTCTTCCTGACAGCATCCAGATCGTCATTACCTGATATATCTATTTGAGTATGCATTGGAGCAATCAGATATTATAGAATAGTCATTCGGGCAGATAACATAACATCTAGAGAACAAAAATGTTTTATGTACGAAAGATCAATTAAACTTTAATTGCCGTGGATGAAATGGATATTACAAAACACACCAAGAAATATACTTTTTACATATGGATATGAACTCATGATAATAAATTTCAATCTATAGAATTCCATATGCCACTGATAATCACGATAATTATTATCACATGTTTTAAGTTCTAAATTAAATTATTATTATTATTAAGACATGTTCTTCATTATAAAAATTAAATTAAAAATTTAAAAATTAGAACTTATTCTATTCACAAATAATATTTATAAACTTCTTCCATTCCTCTCTGTTTCTGGCAGTAAAACGTAACTGGTTAAAGGATTTGCTTGTTTCTGCTGCCACTGTTCTTCACCAGGTGGTTTTGGGACGACCTCGTCTCCTTACTCCTTGCGGGTTCCATTCCATGACTGCGTTCCATGACTGTCGGTTTTCTAAGTGTGTGGCCGAGCCAACCATATTTGCGTCTCAAAATTTCTTTCTCTATTGGCTTTTGTTTGGTACGCTGCCATAGCTCTTCGTTGGAGACTCTTGCAGGCCGCCATATGTTCAGAATACGCCGCAGGCTTCTATTGACAAAGGATTGTATCTTCTGAGTCGAGGCTCTCGTTAGCGACCATGTTTCGCACCCATATAATAATGTCGATTTGACGCAGGCGTTGAATATTCTGGTTTTAGTTTCGACGCTTACATTGTTGGCTTTCCAGATTTTGTTAAGCGATGCGAAAGAGCCATTTGCCTTTTTCACTCTACTGCCGATGTCCTTTGACGTGCCACCCTCGCTGTTGACTATACTCCCCAGGTATTTGAGTTCCTGCACGTCTTCAATGTTTTGATCGTACAGAAGGATGGGCGATTGATTGCTTGCTTTCGTTCTCATTGTTTTTGTCTTTGATGCGTTAATTTTGAGGCCGACTTTATATGACTGCTCACATACGTTATTAACAAGAGTTTGCATATCAGTGTGCATGTTTGTTAACAATACTACATCGTCTGCATATTCAAAATGACCAAGCTTTTGATTCAGCCTCCAACCAATGCCGATTAGGCTTTCTTCTACAGCTTCTAGAACGACGTCTAGGACTGGGATAAACAGTAACGGTGAGAGGGCGCAGCCCTGTCGCACTCCACTGTTGCAATTAAAGCTGTCGCTAAGAGTACCTTCATGTAAAACTCTACTCGTGGCCCCTTCGTAGCTCTTATTGAGAATATTAATGATCTTATTAGGAATACCTTTAGCGTTTAATGCTAGTCATATGTAACTTCTCTTAAACGCGTCGAAAGCCTTTTCAAAATCAATAAATGTTAAATTAAATACACTAATATTTCGAGAAATGTGGATATGAGCAAATTTTGAATATATAATATTTTCAATAATAAAATTTTATATATAATACGAGTGTTACTTATAAGTAGTTTAATTATTGTATATATTATTGAACCCGCCCCTGTGAATTCTCAACTAGTTAATATTTAACTCTAAATATTATAAAATTAAAGTTAAAATTATTTTAAAGATTTTGTAATTAATTGAGTACAATCTTATAGTATTTAAATTAATTTTAATCGAAATACTATTTTCCTCTCTACTTAAACTTTTTTTTTCAATTAAATACTATACGTATTAATTTTTTAATACGTCACTCCAACAAAGTAGCTTGATGAGACCATAAACTCTTTAACCTATTGATAATTTCAAAATAATTGCATGCAGTGCAGTTTTATTGCTGCACCGATTCTAGATTGTTTATGTTTATGTTGCATTTAAGATTTTTTAAGTGCATGTGCACTCGGATCTCTTTTGTCGGTTAACCTGATAACTCGAACTTTACATTGCTGTGGGAACAGCTGTAAGCGCTCAATAAGTGATAAGTGACCGGTTTTGATAATCATGCACCCAAGTACAAATACAACTTTGTACAGTTGGTCACAGTTGATAAGAATTCGATTGCGAGTCGCTATTATATGTTATTTACATTTGGGATTATTAATAATCGGCTGGGGAATATGTAATGAAGTGAGCTTATCTTTTTGTATTTTTTAAAACCATAAATATTTCGCTTCTGAACACCTGTTTGATAAGTAATAGTTATCAGCCAACAAAAATGGTAAGAAGCAAATATAAGTTTTTTACATAAAATAATCTTATTTTTGATTTTATGATATAATCCATATTTAATTGATTTCAATTTAAAATTTACATTACATATATACGCAGCTTATAAGAATCATTTAAATAACCTGATTTATCAGTTAATATTTATTGAATGTTATTAATGATACGTATCGATGATTCTGCAGTTAATAGTCACACTTTTAATAACTATTTCTGTGCACTAAATTTGAAAATATATATTAGGTTAATTAAATTTGAACCTATAATATTGTTACTGGGGAGTCATAATAGGTAACACGAGCATCAAAACAATTTCACACTCCCAATCGGATACCTGTAAGTACTAGGTACGTTTTCGCAATAAACTTGTATGTTCGCTCTTCACTGATACCTCGAATTGACATAATCCCACGGACTAAACAGATTAAACATACAAATACAGAAATATATTATTATCCCGTCATTGATTTGTGTCTGTTATTCATAATCTATAAATACACTTAAGAGTTATACAACATCTTAAGAGGTGTTGCGTTTACACTTAAGAGTATTCACAGCCCCATTCATTTTGCTCACTTTATATACGATGATAATTAAAACATCCCACTTAATACAGCGGATATAAACCGTTTATACAATGCTTTATCTAATGAAAATGATAATCAGCTCGTAAAATAAGCTTTAGCATATTTGATCATGTTTTCGCGAAAAAAATATTTTAACCAAAGGCTTGAGTAATGTTGCAACGCATTACTCGATATGTATTTTGTTGTTGCTGCTTTGCACTTTCAATACGTTACTCTGTTACCGAGCTCGTTACCCGAACTCGTGAATACCCCTATTGAATATCCGATAATATCGTCGTTCTCAATATCATTTATCTAGTTCTCAAGATTTCTAAAGCTTTTTTGTGTGAGTTTTTAAAGGCAAACAAAACAACTATATATCACTTACTACAATTTATTCATTTCAATTAATTTTTATAGAATTCATATTTAATATATTTAATTAACAATACTTTTCATAAGACACTTTAAAGTAAATAGTTACATATACGTATAAATTAGCTATAGTAGTATATAAATAACAATTATTTTAAATATATGTATAATTATGTTTGTTTTTAACAAAATCTTATAACGTATAATAAATTACAACTTTTTTAAAAAACATTTTTAATTGTATAGAAAAAGTTTAAATATATTTTGTTCTAATATTTATGGTTTCTAATTTGTTTAATTAAATGCCTTCGATTACTAATATTGTGGTTATTAGGTAAATAATTTATGTCACATAAAGTTTACTACTTATTTTAATATTTAAAACTATTTTTTGTACAAATATTTTTATGAAAAAATTTAATAAAAAATGTATGTATGAATAGCACTTTAGACTTGGCATGAAGCATTAAGTGATATTTTTACCTTATTGGATTACGTAAATGCTTGCAATATACATTAATTTTATTTTAGATATTTTTAATTATTATGAATATATAATTATACATAAATGGGTTTCTGTTCTGTTCTGTTCTGTTAGAACAACAAATGTTTACAGTTGTTATGTATGGTTAATATGTTAAATAAAACGAATTTCGCCTATTGAATTATAAGTAACAATCTTAAAAAATAATACTTTTATAGTATACTTGATGGTATATTAAATGTCTAAGCTTGAAATATATATACGTTTGTTTTCAATAAGGTAATTCAGATGAACATCGTTGGTGCATTAGATTTGGACGGATATAAGGCCAAATTTTGTTTTTTATCCATTGGTTCATTTATCTTATATAAATAAATATAAACATGATTTTGAAAAAAAAAAATACTTTTGTTATAAATTATATATGTTTAAATAATGTTTAATCAATTGTTTATAAATGTAAAATAATATTTAGAAATTACTTGAATTAATATAATATATAAAATATTTAAAAAAATGCGAAACTAATTATTTTAGTATTGATTATATTTTATGCCTATTTTATTTAAAATCCAATATTAATTTAAATATAAAAAACCCATTAATTAACAACTTGCGTGTGCTTAACTTGAATATATCAAACTTCGCAGTTTTCGATAAAATACTGAATATTGCTTATAAAATTACAAAAGTGATTGGCTTTGAAAATTTGGCTTACAACATTTAGTTCTATAATTTTATCAATATATTAAAAACAAATTTAACAAATGTATGTGTTAAATCTATTATTATATACAAATATTTTATTATATATGAAAACAAATTATATATAATATTGTTTTTTTTTCATACTAAAACGCTGGCTAAATTTAAGTAGTTATTTTTTTCATAATGTATACTCATTTAAAAATTCAGAATATTAAAGGAAGAATGTTTTGTAAATATTTCTACTTCAATTAATTATGTATATTTGTTCTTATATTTCCACAAGATATAATTGCTTAAATATGCTTTTTAGAAATTAGCATTGCACATTTAATATTGCTTTTACTTTTATACAATTATTATATAAATTATTTTCAATAGAGAAAATACATATAAAAAAACTTATTCTCGTCTAAATTACACTTCACTGGGAAGACTATTGGTACTGTTTAAATTACATATATCATAAAGCTTTAACATAATGGAATTCGTTTAACTTATGTTTTTACTAAAATAATTTCTCAAAGCTATTTTTTCAAATTTCTATAAATAACTTAAAAATTCTTAATGTATATAAATACTTTTATTGGAATGAAATATTTAGTGTCGCGACAGCATTATGTTTATCATGGCTCCAGCATTGGATAAAATATCTTTAGCTTCGGTTATGCTGATGTTTGAAAAATCATGTCCATCAATTTCTAATAATTTATCGTTAACAAACAAAAGTCGAGCAGCACTGGTATTTGGCACAGTCGATGACACATATATACCGTTCTAAAAGTAAAACAAGAAATTTATTATTTATATTTAACTAGGATTATATTACGCACCTTGTCTGGTAATTCAGCGATTTCAAATCCAATATGATTTTCCCATAAAATAACTACTTGTTTCTAAAAAAATTTGCATCAAAAATATAAGAAATTGGCAAAAAAAAGTTATTGATAAGAACACTCAACGAGGATAAGTAATTTATATTAATTCAAAAAGTAGTTAAAAACATTCATAATCTCTATAAACATAAAATAAATTAATCTTACCACAGTAGGATTTTTATGTGTGCCGAAAAGCCACGCTTTCTTCTGAGTTTTGGATTTTTCACCACTATTGGTGTTATTATTTGATTCTGTTGTACTGTGATTAGGGATCGCAATTTCCTTGCTAACGTTATTTGGTTGTTGGTTGCTTTTCAATTGCGTATGTGAGTTGGCTATGTCTTCCGTTGCTGATGCGTTTGTTGTGTATAATTCATTATCATTTTGTTTCAACTGCTGACTGTGTATATACACTGGTTGAATTCCATTGGGTGTTGACAGATTCGCAGTCTCCATTTCTCGTATATTGTTTTCATAATCAAAAGTAATATCTTCTTTTTGTTGCGAAACTTGTTGCTGCAGATCTTGCAGCTGATCTTTTTGTTGATGTTGTTGTATTTGGTGTTGCAATTGTTTTTGATGTTGTTGTTGCTGCTGCTGCTGCTGCTGTTGTATTATCTGCATCTGCATTTGCTGCTGTTGAATTTCGTATAACTGTTGCTTCTGTTGCTGGTTTCGTATTGTTTCATAGTCCGTAAGATCTTTAGGCGTTTTTTTAGTAAATGCACGAGCTATATGATAAGGTGGGGGCTCGTTTATTGGTTGCAAAGGCAGGTTATTTGTATCATAGTCATAGGAGGACAGCAACTGTTGCGCCTCCTGTTGTTTGTAATCATAAATCTGATAATTGTTTACATCGTTCATTTGTGGATAGATAACATTCTGTTGTTCAGCACAATTGTTGCTAACTGTAACAGGCATGGACATTGATATTGGCACTGGTGTAAGCTGTTGTTGATAGTATATTGGTTCGTACTGTATTATCTGCTCTGGTACGCCATACATAAATTGTAGTTGTGCTGGATGGGCTAGTTCATGTACGCTATACTGTTGTTGATTATCAGTTAAGGCGTTTTCATTTGTAGCACTTGTACCGAGTGTTTGATTTAGATTATCACAGTTGTTACTTGTATTTGACATTACCCTGGCTTCTTTAATATTTATAAATTCAGGTGGTTTATTGGGTAATTTCTGTTGACTATTTCGTAAATATTTTGCCATTAAACGCAACTCTTTAGGATGTGGAGTCGATGAACGCATTAAACCCACTTCATTTGGTTGGACCTCGACAATTGATATTTTAGCTGTTTCATTTTCTTCAGTTGTCCCATTCATAACAGTTGCTTCCTCAGCAAAGCATATGTGTTTTGATGATATGTTACCACCACTACATGTGGATGCACCAGTCGGCATTTTGGAACTTGTTGACTGCTGTTGCTGATCTGATGTTGAGTTATAAAAATCGTACGCTTCCTGATTATAATTATTGAAGTGAACAGTGCTAAGACGAACTTGTGGTAGCATGAAGCAAGTTAATTGTGTCTTTGTGCCTGCATCAAGATATTGTAGTGGCACAAGAGGTTGCGATTGGTTATCACTTATCCATAAAGAAGTTAAATTGACTAAACTTAGAATAGAAACAGGTAAAGTACAAATTTGATTATGCACTAAATTCAAAACTTTTAAGCCAGTTAAGTGTCCAATATTTTGAGGCAATTCCTTCAATTTGTTATAACTAACGCTGAGTATGCTTAAATTCGTGCAACTACTTATTTCTTCAGGTATTGTAATTAGTTCGTTGTTGTCGACAAACAGAAAGCGCAGTTTTCTTAGCATTCCAATAGTTGCTGGCAAACGAAGTATCTGATTATGGCTTAAAACGAATTCTTCCAAATTAATTAAGTTGGATATGCTGTCTGGCAGCTCTCGTAAATCGTTATATTCGCATTTTAATAAGACTAGAGATTTCATATTTCCAATGCTGAATGGCAAAGACGTTAAGTTATTGCTACATACGGACAGGACATCCAAGTTGGACAGTTGCCCTACTTCATTTGGTAGTGTATCAAGTAAATTACCATTTAATTCTAAATGCTGCAGCTCATGTAATTTTCCAATATTAGGTGGCATACGCCGTATTTGATTTAGATCAGCCCATAACTCTCGCAATTGTTTTAACTCCCCCACAACTTCCGGCTACAACAAGAATTATATATTTCTTTTTAATATACATTTATAGAAGCTCATAACTCTAGCAATTATTTTAACTTCTCCTAATTATTTTCACTTAAATAATTAACTACTATCTCTAATAAATTGCTTAGAGCTGATGTGCTGAATTAAATTTATATACTCACCAATTCGGTAAATTCATTCGCTCCAATATCCAAACGTTGCAGATTGCATAGTCGTGCAATCGATTTTGGTAATGTTATAAGATTATTTAGTCGAAGTTCTAAAATCTTCAAATTTACTAAGCGTCCGAAATTGGCAGGCAAAAACTCTAAACAAGTACTATTCAGCAGCAATTCTTGTAGTGTTATAAGGCTTGTGACTGCATCAGGCAGACGTTGGAGATTGTTACAGCTTAGGTCCAAATAAGTTAAGTTTTTACAAGATTTGATATTATCGGGAACATTGCAAATCACTACAATAAATCTATTATATAATATTCATTTTCTAAATGAATTATATTGCACTTACGATTACGACTAAGATCTAAGTTCTGTAATTGACGTAATGAACCAATGGCAGTGGGTATGGTTTCAAGATTATTGTTGCTAACATTTAAGATACGTAAACTTTTGCAATAAAACAATTGTGGTGGCAAGGAATTTAACTAATAAAATAAATTGAACGCATTAATTTTAAGTTACAATTTTTATAGTATCTTACCCTAGCAGAGATTAATTGTAGCTCCTCTAATGTCCGTTCGTGTTCCCATACTTCTGGAAACTCATCTGTCAAGACTTTATTGCTATAATTCAACTTAGTAATGACTTCCTCATTTCTGAATTGCAGACAAGGAAAACACTTTCGAAGTGACATTTTCCTGTCTGCTGTTAGTTAAATGTATCTGAAGAAAAATAAATTAAAAATAATGTTTATTAAATATAATCTGGTAATAAACTTCACTTAAAAATATTTCGTAAAACTGACGCTTCAGGAATGCATGGAAATTTTCGCTACTTACTATAACCGCAAAGCAAAATTAATTTATCGAAGTGCAATATCACTTTAATCTTTGAACAAAATTAAGAAACCACTTGCGATTTTAAACATTACTCATATCTTCAAATTCCTTTATGTTTGTAATTATGTGCAAATGAGATTAAAAGGTGGAGTAATGTTTGTCTGAGACTACGTATGTTGAGTTCACTGCTACCGAAATGGTTATTTACTTAAATCAATGAAACTCTAATACAAAACTATAAAAAACATACATATTTTTTTGTAACAATAACCAAATATGTAAAAAACTGATTGTTTATATTCATATTCATTTTTCTTTTCTTTTCTTATAGAACCGTTACCCTTTGCTGTGTATATTATGTACATCTCCTACATCCGAAAGTGGTTGTAATGTATTAAATATTCAATGGAACATTTGTAAATAGGTTTCTAGTTGTTTAACTATTACAAAAAACAATTTTCATATATTAAAAATTTTCAACAATATACAAAAAATGCGAACGAGTACAAAAGCAACAAAGAAGAAAGAATAGAACTAAGCACAAAAAATATGAACCAATGGGAGAGCGTTGCCAGAATAATGAGAAACAAATATTTCATTTATAAGAGCTATGTTTTATTGGAAGCAAAAGCAACAATGGAAATAGCGCACATTCTGAAAAATTCAAGAAATACTCGACAACATGCACCATTAACCCATTTATAGGTTAATACACCATTATTTATAAAAATTACACAATATACACATGCGATCTAAGTAAAACGTGCTTATGTCAATTTGTAGTCCGTATAACTAAAGCATGATATAGGCCTTGTGCGAGTTCAAATAATTGATGGTAAATTGAAGAAAATAGTAAATTATGTAGGTATGGCAGCGAATTAGATAAAAATTAGATGTTTTTCATTGCAAAAATTGTATAAGATGTTAATTAAATAAATTAAAAAACTTTTAAACAAAAATAATAAATAAGTGTAATAAATAAATAAATAAATATTTACATAAGTGCAGTGAGAAATTTCAATTTACTTTATCTCAATTTACTCGCACACGGCCTATATAGCATATACAAAAAAAATCTGCTATATATACTATTAAAATACAGATGTGGCAATATTGAATATTTGAAAACAATGAGCGTGACATGTGGCAATATCGCAACTAAAATAAGTCAAAATAAACATTTTCGACGTTTGAAGCATTCAATTTTGTGCGGATTGTGAAGCATCGAACTTGGAAGTGTTTTTAATATTTATGCAAACTATATTTAAATACATTTGTAAATAGAGTTTTCTGTTAAAAATGAGCTACTCACTTCGCCCGCCATATTCGTCCGACTCGGATGAGGACGACAAATTCTACTACGGTTCTACGGTATGTAAATAAATTTGAAATTAAAAGAATGTACTAAGTGTGACGTAAAGGTTCCAGAAGAGGATAAATACAAGAACCGTTTCCATTGGATACCACAAAGCGAAAATAGTCTGTATGATGTAGTAAAGGAGGGAGATATAAAACGTCTGAAGGAAAAAATTATTAATGAGCAAATCGACGTAGATGCAGTAATTAATGGTGATGTATTTCTTATTACTTACATTTTAAACAAAATTTTCTGGAATGTCTTTATTTAGATTCAACCCTATTGTTAATTGCGTGTAAAGAAGGATATCTAGATATTGTTAAATTTCTAATACTTGAGCAGAAAGCCAATGTCAATAAGCAGGTTGATTCAATAACTCCTTTGATGAATGCATGTGATTCTTATAACAAAGATAAACAGATCGTAGGAGAAATTGTTTTAATATTGGTCACCAATGGTGCTGTAATCAATGTTTCTAGCAAATACGGTGTAACGCCATTTATGCTTGCTTGCAAAAATGGATTTCGAAATGTTGTATCTATGTTAATAAAAGATGCTTCGCTTGAATCAGTGGACAATTTTGGTTACTCTCCAATATTTTTTGCTATAGAGGGTAATCACGAGGACATTGTAAAGATGTTAGTTGATGTAGGTGTATCTTTAACTACGCCAAATGGCAAAGGATATACACCTCATTTGTTTGCTGAATATCATGGACATTTTAATATTTTGGAATTATTACCAAAAAAGGAAGAAGTATATCATGTTCCAATAAAATATAAACAATACAATTCTATACGTGATCATATACCACAATTGTTCTTGAAATCGGAATGCCCAGAATATTTTCCAGAAATAAGCTCAATTTTAAAGTCTGTTGGTATGGAAAAACTTTTAGAATATTTTGCTAAAGGAAATGTCTCATTAGCAGAATTCTTATGCATGACAGACGAGGAGTTAAAGGCACTTGGAATTAAACTTCCATTCTATCGTACTAAAATAGCGCTTATTTTGTTAGAGTAAGTCACTTTGAATAATTTTAAAATAATATTTAAAATTTTAAGTACTTGCTAATTAATTGACATGTTTTGGTTGTAATAGCATTATATATGCTGCAAGTTTCTTGCAACTAATTTAAGCTGTTATATATATATCAAACTTTCATACATATTTTACATTTCACAGTTATCATTTATATCACTGGTCAGCTAAAGCTATTGGCGTGGTAAAGAAGTCAGAAACAGAGAAGTATATTTTTTCAATTACCAATGTATATTGTTTATATATATGTTTGTTTTAGGTTTAGTGATATATTCATGATCGCTGCCAATCATTTACAACAAATAATAATAACAAAAGCTTCGTTACGTTATATTACAAAGAACATACAAAGAGGCCAGCTTGGAACTGTAGAAAACGAAGATTTAAGGCAATTCAGCAATGCTTTTAAGGCTTATCGCAAAGAGTTAGAGAAATTTAGCAAAATTGTTAAATATGTTAGAATTTAAATATTCACATAAACATTTTTAATTAACTTTCTATATTTTAGTTAAGATCATTCAGTCCCAAAAAGAACATATTGCATATCGACTTTGATGAAATTGTAGCTGAACGTAAAGCACGTAGAATCAAGAGATATGCTGTTTTAACAAGTTTATTAATCGGTGTATCAGCTTTGGCGTATTATAAATTTAAATAAATCTAAGCTGTATCTCTGTTAATATTTTTTTACCTTTACAAAAATAGACAAACTAAGGAACCTATTTAAAACTTGTTTAATTTCATTTCAATTATTCAGTGGCATAATGACAGTTAATTATTTTTAAATATTGAATATAAAAAAATTTATTTGAAAAATTGAATTCAAATCAATTTTGTTTAAACTTGGAAATTAGCCGTTTAACGTACCAAAATAAAATTGATTGGCAACACTAAAATCAATTGTCAGAAATAAATTGTTTTTATTGCTGTGGTTGTTAGTGTAAAAAATTTAAATTTTTTCGAAAGAAGTTATAAAATATGTTGCGTAAAATTAGTGTAAGTATTAAGTGATATATTAAAGTATTATATAATTTATTGCAAACATTTTGATTGCGTAACTTTTTATAATATGAAAATGCTATCCATAGAGTTTAAATTATCCCAGGGGATATCTACCGTATTGGTTAGGCAAACGAAATGCATCTAATGCAGGTGGGTCATCTGGAGGTAAACCGCCAAAGAAAGAAATTTTTAACCATTCTGATTTGCCTATAATTGACTATGAGGATCCGGATTATTTACCCTTGCCAGAGTACCCAATGAGACCGAATGAGCCGCTCGATGTACGCAAACAACGGTAAGTTTGAATGCAATCCTCCTATCAATGCAAACACATAAACAGTAAATCTTAAATAGTTACACTGTTTACACTTAAATATATAAAAATAATGGTTTAAATTTTTAGTTTAATCTACCAATCGCGTAAACGTGGTATGCTTGAAAATGACTTGTTACTCAGTACATTTGCGGCTAAGTATTTGAAGGACATGGATGCGGAGCTTACAGCACAGTATGATCAGTTAATTAATGGTGTTTCAAACGACTGGGATATATTTTACTGGGCTACGGGAGTTAAACCTACTCCTCCAGAACGTGATAATGAAATTATGCGTATGTTGAAGGAGCATGTAGCCAATGCAGAACGTGATAAACGTTTATGGCAGCCTGACTTGTGAATTGTGTCTTAAATTCCTGTATATTCACAAAGAAATGTTTTGTTTCATATAAAGAAAAACTATATTATTAAAGTCAAATAAATTAAAATAAGCAAATACACAATGTTTCATTAGAAATTAACAACGTTCAAACACTTTATATAATTTTGGTAAACTTGTTAGTTCATACATTTCTTTTTTCAATTTATTTGGGGGCAGCAAGTAGCGTTTCATTGCTGGATAAATAATGTGTTCTACTATCCAATTATGTCGGTTTACATCAGACAGTAATTCTACTTCTGACACTATAGTATAATATCGTGCTGTTTCCCGGCAAAATGTTTCGAAACATTCTTCTTCTGTTTCCCACTCAACATCCGTAGCGAGACGCAATAAGAAAAGTGGCAGATATATGTTGCTTGGGCAATGATTTTCTACCAAACAAGGTAACGTTTCTAATTCACCTTTGTCAGATATATTTAATGAGAAATATTCGCGCATTATAGCTGCTTTCTCTACCAGTATTGTTGCAGCACGCGACGCTAACTCGGATTTATCCCCATCTTCCTCTGTCCAACCACTTTCTTCAGTGTTTAGTGCTAATACAATTAGTTGTTTAATAGGAAGTTTAGGTTCTACTTTAATCTGAGGCAAATTTTCAAACTTGAACAACAATCGTTGATAGAAGAGCTCTTCACTAAGAAATGATATATACATATATATATATTATGTTATGAAATGAATGTATCGCGCATTTACTTACCAGAATTTTAAAGTATGGCAAAGATACAACCTTGTTTCATATTGAAATAATGCAAAATGTTTGTCGACAACGCCCACGAAAACCATCTCTTTTAAGGTTTTTCGAATATGGACACTACAATTATTTTCTACACGTTTTTGCATATTCAATACACTCGTTAAACGAACTTCTTTTGAAATGTTAGCGGCAGTGACACGAAAACTTTCATCATTCATGGACTGTGATAATGAAGATTGCGACGTGTTAAACTCGGTCTTTATATGTTGTGTAGGATTTTGCTGGGTTATTAAAAACTTATCTAACTTTTGCTCTTTTGCATCAGTTCGTATTATTTCTTTCGGTTGAACTTTATCTACTTCTGATTTCGAACCTCGATTATCTTCATTTTCGTTATTTTCCACTACTCCAGGCAACTTTAACTGCTTATAAAAAGCTCGGGTATCATTGCTGCCCAACAATTGTATTTCAATGTAAGTTTTGATTTTTTCGATGATATCGTCTTCATAGAGAAAATGCACTTCGTGTTTTGTTGGGTGTACATTTACGTCAATATTTGTAGGTTCCAAATCAAGACTTAAGTAAATAAATGGATGCATACCCTTAGGTAAATACGCGCTGTATACACTATCTATGGCACTTTTAAGTGCTACAAAAAAATTTAATGTTTAAAATGATAATGTGTGAACTATAGATCTAACCTGCCGAGTCTACCAACCGATGGTTAATAAACAACATCATTATGCCTTTTTTTGCTGAATAATTTACTTTAGTAACACATCCTTTCAATCTAAATTTATGTATATTGTCTTCGATTTCTATTGGCAGTAATTCTTTTGCAATGTTTGCCCCAAATATATAACGAATATTTTGTTCCTGTGTACTCCCTACATTTGTTTTTATTGTAGGCTGCTCACCAAACTTTTTTAAAATAAAACCAATTTTGGAATTATGAACAGCGTACTTTGAAACAACATCCGATAACTTTTGAAACTCCTCAGCAGGTGACTTTAAAGCTTGTTTTCGCTGTGGCATGTTGTAGAATAGATCCTCAATCGATATGATTGTGCCTTGGTTGCCAGCACATGGTTTAGGAGGAGCTTTTAATTTGCCATCTTCATAACACGCTCTTGGTAAAAACACATTTAATAGTAATTATTTAATAAAGTGTAAACATCGACTTACTTGTAACCACAAGCTACTTGCGCAGTTTTTGTTTGTATAGTCAAATGCGCTACGTGACTTATGCTGGATAATGCTTCACCACGAAAACCGTAGGTCGCAATATTGGTTAGATCTTCAAACTTAGTCAATTTTGAAGTAGTGAAGCGTTCGCAGACAATCTCCAAATCTTCTTTGCGAATACCTGTCCCATTGTCCTGTATTTGTAGCAATTTAAGGCCACCTGATTTGATGGTAATTTGTATATAATTTGATTTTGCATCTAAACTGAAATCAAAACGGTTTTTAGTATTATTTATGGCAATCGTATCTAAGAGGCAAACCTATTTTCAATAAGCTCTTTCAAAGCATTTGCTGGTCTTTGTATAATTTCCCCAGCTGCAATGCGATTTACTACAGCTTCATCTAGCTTTTTTATTATGCCAGGTTCCATTCTAAAACAGAAAATAATAAATTTTTTCACTGCCTTGGTTACTTTGAAAGATTAGCCCGCGAATTCATAACAAAAATCAATAGAAAGAAAATGTTGCCAGATGATTTTTATTTACTTGAAGGAAAGTTCATATTTTATTTGTGAAATTAAGAAGTGAAATGAATAAATTTATATTATATAAAAAATAAATATATTTCTCTCCTATTTCTATATAAATATTAGTTTTTTTTTGTCGCAGCTACAATGCAATATTCAAAGCATTTGTTAAGCTATTGTTAAATTTAGAAAATAATACATAATTATTTCTTAGTTGCTTATTGTCTGCAGAGTGGATTGCTACTTATATTTCTCAAATTAGGTAATGCACTTGCCTTTGAATGTAATGATATGTAAACAAAATCAGTTGAATAAGTTATTTTTGTTTTATTGTTTTCGTGAATATTTTTTTATTCAACAAAAAATGTGTTCTTTTGACATAAATGCTTCAAAAGAATAACTTTTGGTTGCTTAAGAATATCTTGGCAGCACGGCCTAAATCAGTAAACATATGTTAAATAAAAAAATTTTGAACAAATTTGTAGCTGATAAATACATGTAAATGCAAAAATACCTGCAGATAATTTCATAAAAAAGTTTTGTAATACAAATATACCATATATTAAATGAATGACACAAAAAGTTATTGAAGAGCATTTTATATTGTAATTGAATTTATATAAAAGTACACATTTTTTAGGCCTTATCCATGATAACGAAGAAAAATAGTGAAATAAGGATACAAAGAGAGCGGCGCATTGACCAAATGTCTTATAACATTTTGCTTTTATTTATAAGCGGTGTGTTCTATTGGAGCATTTTTGTCAAAAGAATACATCTATAATTGTAGCACATACTGTTTCAAAATAATTTGATAAGGTTCTTCACTGTAGGAAAAAATGTGTGTGAAGTAAATAAGCAGTATTCTTATTACATATTAATTACTATATAGCAATATTTTACTTGTTCTTAATATATGGGTTCATTCAAGCAATCCATTGTACAAATCATGATCAAATAGAAGCTTACTATGTATTTCTATGTGTGACTTTTTGTATGCAGCTACTGGGTTGTAGCAAAAATACGAATTAATAAATAAAGTTTTATTTAAATGTGGTTTGCAAATAGATTTATCAAAAAAAGGTTTCGAAACTTACATTTTTCCTACTTTTTGTTTTTTTGATATTTGGATGCAACGAAGTTGACATGAACTCGATAGTGAGAAACTGTCTATAATACTTATAGTGGCATCTATATTTTACTATTAGTAGTCTGCATCTGATATTATAATTATATACAATCTGCAACTGCATAGAATTGAGTAAATGAATTTGAACTCAAACGCATTCACCATAAATTCTCACCACAAAAGAAACCATTGATAAAATATCATATGGGTTAGTGACGATTTCAAACCAATGTTTGAAATTGTTTTTGAAGAACTGTAGATGATTTCTATATCAGTCAATTATTGAATATCTATTACACACATCCGAGACGAAGGAACAGTAAAACGATGAATATTATAAAATGAACCACCTCAAAGATCGTAAAGTCGGCTAGGAATGTGATGGCCACAGTTTCTTTAAAAACCTTGCAGTTTATTTCATGTCGATTATCTTTAACAAGAAAAAATAATTGAAGACGTATATAATTCCAACTAATTAAATGAGTTTATTGTATTAATTCAATAAAAATTCGGAAGAAGAAATTTTATAAATTAGGTTAGGTTAGGAATTTGCGTCAAATTATTAAATCCTTGGTAAAAAAGAGTTTGGCCTTTAATACAGTATTAACACTTATTATTCCTGATATTCCTGAAAGCCCCATTGATTCGTCAAGAAATGTCAGTAATTTCAAATAATCTCTAATGATATAAAAGAAGACTATATTAAGAAATATACTCGTTAGCTTATAATATTCTTATCTTGAACAAATCAGTAATCCGAGTAATCCGAATGTTATAATTAAATATATCTACATATTAAAGATGGAAGAAAGTCCATCTCAAAAATACTTATTGAATCAAAATCCATTAAAGTCAAGCTGCATATTAAGGAGTGAAATATTTTAATACTGTGAGATACAGTTACGTGAAAAATTATATATTTTGCAATCAGTTCATCTAAATTGATTTTCAGTTATGTTTTATTTGACTTTTTATTCATTGCTATCAATTTTGCCACACTCTGTTCCACCAGGCTAAACACCCATACATCGTTTCCTTTCTGACATATAAATTCTGATTTTATTGCAATTTTTTTATTTGTAGATTTATTTTTAACCTAATATCGCACGGTGCCTCCGCAATTTTTTCTGAAATGGATACACATAATTTTTAAATGGTATCATAAAAATACTTTCCAGCTACAAAATTTTTACCTTTGCGACGTTGGTTGAAATTTGCCCCTTTTCTGCGTTATCCGTTCAAATACGTGACAAATTGATAAACAGGATACGTGAGATGTAAGGCACAGGTTCAGAACATCACAACAACCATGCGACATAATTGAAAACGTAAAGCTACATGTACATTTTTCAAGTCAATTTTTAGTAGATTTAATTATTGCAAATTTATAACATAATTATGCCAAAAAAATATTACATACAATATTGCATATGTCAAGACTTCAATTCTTCGTTTTAAGGACCCTTGGTTAGTAATAGAAAAATTGTATTC
This sequence comes from Teleopsis dalmanni, assembly GCF_002237135.1. NCBI lineage: Eukaryota > Metazoa > Arthropoda > Insecta > Diptera > Diopsidae > Teleopsis > Teleopsis dalmanni. The sequence goes on along the minus strand of NC_051847.1, from coordinate 2,876,032 downwards.
GATAATAATGATGCATTAAAGTCACGATCTATGAATTTTAAATAACAATTTTACGTTATGAGCTCCTACAGCTACTTGCAGCTCGAAATAAGGTAAGCCTTTACTGGGTTCCTGGTCACAGGGGAGTTTTGGGAACTGAACAAGCTGATGGGCTAGCCAGAACTGCATCAAAAACTGCTTTTACAGGTCCTCAACTCTTTCGTGGGATAAACTGGCCCAGTACAAAACAAATGATGAAGGAAAGGGAAAATCATATGCTGCTGATGTACTGGGAAGACTTTCCAGGACTTCCAGGACAAAGCAAAGCACTGTTAACACCGTACTCCTACAAAGACATCCTTAATTATCAAAATGTAATTAAATGTTGTAAACAGGTTTCATTGCAGGTTATTATGATCTGAAATATCACCTTCATAAATTATAATTATTTGCTAATCCGAAATGCAGATTATGCCTCGAGGATGAGAAAACTACCATGCATATTCTTTGTGACTGTCCAGCTTTAATAAGGCACAGAAGAAACTTGTTTCATATGGAATTTCTGTCACCAGAACAGATTAAGAACTCTTCTCTAGATTTAGCTCTGGACTTTGTTCACAAAACTTTAAGGGGCTTTGTGTAATCAAAAATGAAATTGGTACAATAGGACTCTTCTGGCCGCAGTACCGGCTGTTGAGCGATTTCACGTCTAAACTTATAATAACATTTTAATAAATACGTATGTACATATTTGAAGGTCTTCTAAAATGTGCGACCTCGGGTATCTTTCGCACTCTCTCACTGCTTTGGTAGAAGTTTTAAAAAATATTTGTTAATATATTTCAATGATCTAGCTTGTGTAATACTCTAGGTATTATTTGAATCATACTTGAATCTATATATCTGTTCTCTCTATCCAGCGCGAATTTTTTGGTTAATACATTTTGGCACTTCAGTAAATCTATGGTATACCTCTAACTTATCCGTGGAATTTGTACTTCCTTCGTAAATACATTTTACTGCCTCAGGATATAGATTCCATATCTCTGAGTATTGGTTATTTTCCTATCAAAGTTGTACCAAACAAACGTCTCGGAATACATTTTAAGGTTTCTCAGGTGTATATCGAGCAGCATAACAGTATATTTTCGTTACTCTAAAACTGATTGGAACTTCTCTCAGGTATATATCGAGCCGCATAACAGTTAAAGACATATATATTGATTCAGAAATAAAATGCTTTTACGATCGAGTATATTTTCCTTACTCTTGAACTGATAGGCACTTCTAGACGTACATTTCATATATGGATTACAATCAACATAAATACTGATAAATAACAAACAAAAGACATCAATGTGGCTTTGCTGATAGTTTGATACCCTCCACACTTTATTTATTAACTATTTATTTACTTACAGTAAAAAGTATAAAAATAAAATACAATGCAGTTACTTATTTTGTATGGTTGCTGCCAATTATAGTCAACCAAGTTTATCGATTCTTGGATTTGATTTGTCTGGTTTCGCGAAAAAAATTCATATAAAAATGTTATTTAATTAGTTTAAAATGAGTGACAAATTTACCTATAACCAGACATGAAGGCAGAGTGACAGAATTACGAGTACTAAATCGATTCATCTTGTCAAACTGATTAAGAGTACATATGGCTTATGTACATTGCCTCCTACATATCTTCCACCGCGTTACAAACATTCTGATAAACCAAACGTATTGTTTGCTCGGAATAGTGATTGGGACTATTTAGGAAGAACGAGTATGTACGTAAACACATACATTTGCCGGTTCAATGTGTGACGTTTCATCATTTCTGGTATAAAAAAGTTTTCCTGAAATTTAACGCATGTGAAGTAAGAGTTTAAAATTTCCGTATGAGGAGTGATTGACGTCAATCTTATACACAAAGATTATGGATCTAACAAGCATTTAACATGACACTTGCGTCAAATAACCGCGAAAATTTAATAAAGACACATTGTTTATGTTGCCTCCCGTGGCAGCACAGAACATAAGATCCTTTGATGAAAGACAGGAGAAGGGCAGAAGAAGGGCAGGAGAAGGGGGAGCAAATCAGATTATCAACCGCAAAAGTAGAAAAGTGCCGAGGAACGACGCATAGCGCAAAAAAATAGGTTACATAAAAAGAAGATATATAGTTATATGCACAAATATGTGACTTAAAGGATAAAGAAGTACAACGCTGTGATGGCAACCAACTGAATTTAAGTCCTTGTGCTGTATTAACAGTTACGCTCACGTTTGTTATCCTTAAAGAAATATTTACTGAATTGAGCAACTGTTTGTGTGGGTATGTGTTTTTGTGTATTGGTGTGAACACATAACACATAGAAGTGGAAAAGGATTGTCATAATGTTTAGATGAATGTATATAGAAATTACAATAGAGCAAAAAGGATTATAAGAATCTAAACCATTTTTTTCTATAGAAGTGACTGAAGTATTAAATTTCCGAAAACCTCTGTTGGAAAATTAAAATAGCTTTGTGTAATGTCCTAGCGTTACTATAAAGCACTTTATGAAATATAAAAAAAACTGCATTGTTCTGAGTTGTTAATGCCGAAAATGAATTAATAACTACCATTTGTTAGCTATGACACTATGCCCCCATACTTTGCCGAAAATAAGTACCAACCAATATATACCCCTGCATGCACGTACGCATAGATTTCCTTTCAGCACTACTAACCTGATTGTCTGCCGTGCTGCGAAAGTTATGTGGCCTCAGCCCGGAAAATTTCATGAAGTGCATGTTGCATGTGTGCAAAAACTGATATAAAATAATTTTTCACTTTAATTTAATTTTCTTTTATGAGCAGACAAAAAGATTTTCAATATTGTTGTGGCAGTGAGTGAGCAATAATCTCATTTTTAGCAAGTTTAATGCTCAGCTGCATTATGAGCGCACTCGTATATCTTCCACATATGAAACTTTGTTAAGCGAACCAATTTAATATCCTTGAAGGATAACTGTGCTGATTGCAAATATTGCAAAATCAATGCAGCCGTTCAAGCGTGACTCTGAAACAGGCATCAACGAAAACTCACCAAAACTATACAAAAATGTATAAAAGTATATTAAAGGATATGTGAAAGGATATGCATTGTAACGAAATATTGTGTACCAAAAAACATCAAAGGATATGCACACACGTATTTATTGGGCATGGTTATGGCTAGAATTTAATATGTGTACACAGCACATAAAATCAATTTAAATTTATTGATGATAAATAAATTCCTTCGAAATTTTTCGAAAGGATAACAAAAATGTTATTACGACAAGTGCACATACATCACAATTTATGAAAAAATAAATGACAAAAAATTAGAAAATAAATATTGAAAAATAATGATATTCTTATACTATAATGATATTCTTATATACTATAATAATATGGCATAAGTGGGTGAAGCATATAAAATAGTGCAGCTAAGTACATCTTGATACTTGCTATATAAATATAATTTTATTTATTGCTTGCGGTATTTTCTGGTTCATTTATACACTAAAAAAAGTTCTAAGCAGTACCTCGGTTCCGGGACATAAAATTAGTAATAAAAGAATAACATTTTCTATGTATGGTAATGTTACTAGAAATCATAGAAAAGAATTAATGGTTATTAGAATACCGACATATCTACATCTTTTTAAAAATATTATTGATTGTCATTGTTATTTACAAAGCGGATGAAACTGCTGGAACGGTAATGACAAAGGTTTAAAAATTTGATGGCCTACTTACTTATATATAACACCCTATTCCATCCAAACTGTACAGCTTTAATACAGTCTATGGATGAGAATGTTATAAGCTTTATAAATTACTACAAAAGCATTTCAAGTCACATTATTCGACGATCAAAAAACTGATAAAATATATCTCTGCAAAACATTAACTTGAAAGAGGTAATACTTTTTTTCACTAATACGTAGAATGTCCTTAATATATTTTCATTTCGATCATTTCTTTAAAAAAATGTTTTCAAAATCGTCTGAAATGATAAAGATATCATTTCTATTAATAATTACATATATATTATAGGATACTATAATATCCACTGCAAAATTATTTTGAAAATTAGCAAATGCCACGTTCTGAAATCGAACAATATATTGTTTAACCTAATTTGTTGTCCAGCTCACTTAACAAAGAACACTTTACCGAGTATGACCTCAATGGTAGTGTGGAAACTAACGGCCTATTTCAACACTGATGAACATTTCACATTCACGACATTCGAAAAATCTCTTCTCTTCGCTCGCTAATAGCAAACAAGCGCAATATTTTTCTGCGTATGTATTATTAAAGGACTTGTTAGACCTTTGTCATAGATCTTAAATTATCTTCAACGTATTCTCAACTTTCCTGGAAGCATTTATACTATTCATAAGTTTTCGATTATACCATATTATCATTGCCAAAAACTCTTTTAAACATTCTGGGAGCTTTAATGCAAATCCCCTGATCTGACATTTGGTCACTCATACTCATTTGTTTAAAACATTAATTATTCATTAATCAGTAAGTTACTGACAGTGCAACCAATACAAAAAAGACTTGACTTAATAAAGAAGATATATCATATATTTCAAATATTTCCCACAACGTTTTGATCTCACTTTGTATCGCATACTAATTTTGTACAGGAAGTCTGACATCTACTCATTTTAGCAAACCATAATCTTCGATATTTCGTTTAAATTCTAAAAGATATTGCAACTTTGAGGACTAATTTGTTGTCTATAATAGATCTTCTTGCGGTATGCATTCTAAACGTATGTTATTTTATTTTTTATGCGGTCTTATATCCAATTCTGAACTCGTGGTAACTAAAGAAGAAACACAATAAACTGGCCAATAAAGGTATTAAGTACAGTTTTATGACTATCAGAACACTAAAAACTTCTCAAGTACACTCATTCGTTGGAAAGAAACGCATTCATCCAACATGAATAAATAATCTTCAAGCTGGAGGAATGATATTTTTTGCTTTGATTTTTCTGGGAAGGCAAGACAAAAAATTTATTACTTCATGGTTAGCAATGAAAAGGATGAATATTTGTGCATATGCACATTTCCATAAGTTTGCTTATTTTCTTCAATATTTGGATGTGTTTGTCAGTCTGTGTTGGCTTAGTTGTAAAAGTGTTGAAGCGATGTAAAGTTTCCGCATCCATAATAAAAGTTGAGCATATTGACAGGATCTTCTAGGAAGTTGGCCAAAAAGTTTCTCAAGTCGTATGAGCAAAACGAAACCAAAAAAGTGATAAAAATATAAACCAAATGCAGGAAGCGGAACTTGAACTTCGCTTCAAAGTGCTAATATACGAAAATTAAAAGAACCGAAAGATGAAAGAGCCAAAAGAGCAATTTTCAAGAAATCAAATATTTAACTTGAGTGTTTGTTGAGTACAAAAAGAAAATTAAAATAAAAAATTCTGAAAATATTTGGCATCATGCTTACTTCTACAACTTCTCCTAAGTGGAAGCTCAAGTGGAAATATTAGTCAGTAGAAGTGAAAAAGGATAAGAAGCTGCAAATTAATAATAAATGTAGATAAAATTTTGCTTTTTAAATGCATATGCGGAAAAGTCCTTCAAATTATAGTCAGTAAATTAGTTTCAAAATTCCGTAACAATACCAAGATAATAGATACTATCTAAATTAAATGAGATTTTTAATTTGAGTTATAAGATTCAAATAAAGACTAAATCATATTTTGAGTTTATAAATAATTAGAGTTGAAATACAATTCATATGAAACCTTGTAGCCTCCACACTGGCTAAATTCTAAGGAAGCGTAAAAATGCATATGCTACGTTGAAATCCTTTGCCTAAAATCTCCAGCGAACTGCACTTTTACGTGATTTTGCCATTTGCCATTTGCCATCTGCCATCAGTTCGTGATGACTGTGGTTTACGTGCGTTACTCAACGCAATCAACATCCTTTCAACCGATTTACTCATTAGGCAGCAACCAAGAAGTACGCGATTCCATCAAACTATCCATGGAATCATTAAACATGTGTGCCCTTATACGCGTTCGCGTTGCCGCACTTGTGGCCATGTAAACAATGTAACCACTTTCCACAATTGCTTTTTAAATGCGTTATGTGCGCGAACTGCAGCCGAAGAAAAAACTGTTAATTGTTGCAAAGTTCGTTCGCCGTTTGCCGTTTGCAGTTGCCTCATCTGCACAGCTAGCGTGAACGAATCATGTTAACGGAGACCTTAAAAGTATGCAACACTTTAAAGTGGAATTACAAGCAAGCATATGGTGATGCATTTCCTGCCATCTTTTATACTGGTATTCATTCCTTTTCTATACCCTACATACACATGGCACGAAGAGAATATATTGAAAAGATTGTTGCACAATCACATCACATAAAGTATAAAAATACTTTATTAGCTTAATAAGACGAATCGTTGTTGTGATATCAATTTGTAATAATAAAAAATAATATACGGGTATATTATATTAGGCCTGTTCCATGAGCTACTAGTAGTAAAACTCAAGTAAAGCACAAGTAAAGTACAAACTGAGAGCGTAACACAAATAAAGTGCCTAATTACGCTCTTTACACAGATATTCATGGAACAGCTCTGTGTAAAATCTGTTGAGAACACCAGTGCGCGTAAATAAACAATACAAAAATTCAAATTCAAACCAAAACAGCTGATTCACACATCACGCAAATTTCACATGAAATAAAAGGTACGAGTAAAGTCTGTGTAGCGTTTTGAAATTTCGACAGGGATGTTACGCTCTCACAGATGTTCACATTAACTCGTAAATTTGCTTGTAGAACGCACTTGTGTATATCCAGTGTTACTTAAAGTTACTACTAGTAGCTCGAGAAACAGACCTGTTGTAAATATTGTCTGTTAAATGTTTCTTAATAAAAAAAATATGTAGAAATCATATCATGTCCAAAATGAAGTTGAATGTTGAGATTGCTTTATCTATTACTAAATAATTAGTAAAGAGAGTCACTTAACAAAATTTTTATTAATATCTTTCTATTAAAATATTATTTAAAAATATCTTAAAATTCTGTGTAGATAATTTTTCAAATCACACAAAACAATAAAAATATATTTATTTCGTTCTGCACACTCACACACACACTCAGACAGAAACGTGTATGAATATTTCTACATACATACTCTTTTGTATGTATGTTTTGTTTTTGTCACAATGTTTCATATGTGTCGCTATGACCGGTAACGGAAACGGATGTGTTGCATCGTCGGTCGTCGTTTCTAGTAATCACTTTCATCATTTTCATCGAGGAACGCATCATTGCCGAGCTAATCGTTATCAGTGCAGTTTGTCGTGTTCACTTCCTGTCATTATTGTTTCCTTTTGTTTTGTTTTATTAATGTTCTGTTTGTCTTTAACATCGTTCTGACTCTTCCTTTTTTTTTTTGGTTGCGTACTTTTAGTTTAGAGAAAAATAGCAAAAATAGCAAATAGAAAACATTCCCTTCATATATAACACATGCACATTTATATATATCATATACATTTGGGATTTATAGTGTTGTTATTATATTGTAGTAAGTATAACGAAATTATAATAGTAAAAATCTTCTTTGAAAGCGTCTATTCCACGGTATTTAGTGCTAATAACAGTATTATATTAATTCAACAACTTTTGCAGTGAGGCTTATGAGGAATGTGCAGTTTCTCAGCGTGGGTTCCTATACACCAATTACCAGAAAGAAATGCAATAAGCCGTGCAGTGTTCACGCGGTCTCTTTTGGTGAGTACCGAGGATCTATTTTTATTATAGGCGGGTCACGTTAACTTGGAAGTTGCACATGGCTTAAGTGCTTTTCATCTGTTAATGGCAAGGTTTCATTTATGAAAGATTCAAGGGCTTCGATTGCTTCTTGTAGTCATCAATATATTTAAGCAAGTGAAGTTAGGGTTGGAGCGTATTGTATTTTCGACGAAATTTCAACGAAGTAATTTGCATAAATAAATAATGAATTTATGTAAATTGAAGGAAAAATCGTTTACAATTAGTTTTTATTTGAACTCTATTTGTAATAAAATCTCAAAAAAAAAAAACGACTAATTTGTTGAATTGCCTTGATAGTGTTATTTTTTAAGGCTTTAGAAAAATATATTTGAATGATAAGAAAGCCAATCGAAAAAAGTATCAAATAAGGAAATAATTTAAAAAAATGTATTGCCAAATTTTAAAGAAACTTTTAAATTTTGGCAGCATATTTTAAAACAAATACGTTGATACCCAAAGAATATATAGAAATGTGAATAATCAATAATATAAATCCAAATTAGTGCCAAATAAAATTTTTACTAAATCTAATATTCTCAACTTATGATTTCCTTTAAATGCAACAGACAAAAAGTCTAATATATTGTACAAGTACTACATTACGGAAATCATTTGGGCTGATATGGCAAATGTTAAATGTCGATTGACACCCATTCGGGATTTGCTTCATTGCTTCAGTAAAGTGATTGATGAACGCATAAATTATTGACAGAAATGATAAGAGTAGTAAAAGGCAAATAAATGAAAATTAAATTTGGACTTAAAGATATTTTGAAACTAAAAAAATAATGAAAATAAAAATAAAAATAAAAATAATCTCACGTAAACCCTAAAAAAAATTCCAAAAAATATTAAAATCTGATTTTTTGGAATTAAGATTTTGTGTTTCATATTCACCGGATTTAGTGACGACGGGCAAGATGTGTTTGATTACTTTATTATAATAATTAAAAGGATTTAAGTCAGTTAATCGAAATTACATGTGTGGTGAACATAAATGAAAACATATAGAATTTATCTGGTTTATTGGTTTATTAAACTTGAGATTATATTACGAAAAAAATCATGTAATCATTAGAATAATGATCTTTTGTTAAATTATTTTGTAAATGCATTTCCGCAATTGAATTAATTACCTAATGTATTTAGTTGACTAGATAACCCTAGACTTATAAGTAATAAGTCTATTTATCTCAACTCTCCTAATTTACTAAATTTACCACAAAACTATTTAATCCTATTTAATTTTAATGGTATTTATTTGAATAATCACATAATTATTTTGCCATCTGAGAGTAATATTTGTCGTTGCTCATGTTTTTTTTATTTTTTGTAATAAATTAAATCTATTTTAAATCTGAATCTATTTCAAACTATAATTTAAAAAATAAGTTATAACGGCTGTTTAAGACAATTTATCGATAACAAAATACAAATAACAAGTAATAATATAGCATGCTAAACATCGAGAAAGTTTAACACATTTAACACATGCTTCATGCTAAAGTAATATCATGAAGAATCCAATAAACAATTTTTGATTTGATGCAATAGAATAAACATTAATATATAAGTTATGGCATGTAATGATTGCTGTGACGTGACTGCAATCATAACATGCCCTAACTTAAATATTTTGATCTCTGCAACTGACGTATTAAAGTCTCTTTTAACAAAAAACTTGTGCGATCTGGTATCTCTAAAAACTAATGTTAGAGAGAAACGTCAAATTGGCAGTTTAAATTACTTGGCGCCATAAAAGCGAGCGTGTCATGTAGAAAAGATCGGAGAACAAAAAAATTGCAATATAAGAATTATAATTTTTTAGTTTTGTAATTTATTAAAATGAGTGACACAGAGGATGTTAAAATAATCCTAAATCAATTGTCGGTACATACTGTTCCATCAAGCGATGATGACGAGATACATAGTGTCGCCAGCAGCGCAACATCGCGTAGCAAGTCACCGACCTCCCGTCGAAAGAGGAAAGGTAAATTGCGAAAGTCTAAGACTGAAAAAGCAATATACAAATTTACGTAAGTGTATGCAATAACAATGAGTTTATGAATTATTTTTATTTATACATTTGTTAGGCGTTACATGCGCGAAGATCATGGACAACCACTGTTCGGCGTAAAGTTCAACAATTATTTGCCCGAAAAACAAGCAATATTTGCATCAGTTGGCGCCAACAGAATTTCAATATATGAATGCCTACAAGATGAAAAAGGTAGTATAGAGTTGTTGCTTGTATTTGCCGATCCAGATGTGGAAGAAAATTATTATACATGTGCTTGGTCATATGATACATCAACAAAGCAACCGCTTATAGCGGTTGCAGGAATGCGTGGTGTTATACGTGTGATAGATATATCGAAAGTATCTAATCGTCATTATATTGGCCATGGTCAAGCGGTTAATGAATTGAAATTTCATCCAAAACTACCACAATTGCTTGTTTCAGCTAGCAAAGATCATTCATTGCGTTTATGGAATATAGAGACGCAATTATGTGTGGCTATATTTAGCGGTGTGGAAGGACATCGTGATGAGGTACTTTCAGTTGACTTTGATGCAAAAGGTTATTGTATAATGTCCGCTGGTATGGATCATTCTTTAAAGTTATGGTCTCTGCAGAAGGAAAATATTACTAAGGCAATTGATGCGAGTTTAACGTACAAAGAGAAAAATTCGAGATTTCCCACTTGGAGAGAGCATTTTCCGGATTTTTCAACTAGAGATGTACATAGAAACTACGTGGATTGCGTACAATGGTTTGGAAATTTTTTATTATCAAAATCATGTGAGAACGAAATAGTTTGCTGGAAGCGAGGAGATCTAGACGATACCGTTTTAAAACCAAATGACACAACTGCAACAGTATTGCATCGTTTTCCTATAAAGGACTGTGATATATGGTTCATTCGTTTTGAATTCAATTTCTCACATAAAATGATGGCTTTGGGGAATCAGCAAGGAGTGACTTATGTTTGGGAAATGGGTGTAGAAGATCCACAGTCGACAAAATGTCACATGTTAGCACATGCCAGATGCAACACAGCAATAAGACAAACAACATTTTCCAGAAATGGTAATGTACTGATCTGCGTTTGCGATGACGGCACCATTTGGCGTTGGGATCGCAGAAATGATTAATTTTTCACTAATTTAGAATTAAGTGCACAATTGGATGGATTTACTGTTTAATTCGGACTGTGAAGCAGCGCTCACTACTTTTTTATATATACTATTACTTAAGATTTTCTTCATTTAAGTTTTTAATTTACTTTTTCAATTTTATTATTCACATTGCATACATTTTTTTTTTTTTGAATTATTAACGTCTTAAACGTTATTTAACTTAATCAGTTAAATTGATTATTTAATCAATTGATTAAATTGATTGATTAAAAAGTAATTTACTATAGAAAATAAGTCTTACATAAACAAATTTTGCATCGAATTTTTCATCTAAGATAATGCATTTCAAAAGTATAATATCGCAAAAATCTCATTTTATAAATTACAATTGAAATTTAAATAAATGAGAGTTAAGTACAAATATTTATGCATTCTCACCGAAATTAAGCTTTAAATCTGTGATATGTGGTAAGTAATTTAGGAGTTCACACTTAAATAGTCAGTAGTTGGTCGGTTAAAATAAGAGTTCCTATTGGTCTGTTGAGCTTTATAAGAGACGAAAAGTTTTATGTGTCGACAAGCTAGCTAGAAGAGGTATCTAATAGCGTTTCTTCCATTATAACTTCCGTAATAAAAATATTATATCTCTATGATAATATAATATTCGTTAAGTTAATAATCACGATATGATTTAAGTATTGAAAAGCTGACAATGGCAATAGCAGGCTCAATACAAATTATTATCAAGAATAAAAAACAATTTGATAATATTACAACAGCTGTGTTGGTTTTATGACTCGTGAAACCACAGTCCAATTAATGGACACAGTAATAGAAAAAAAATATTGAGGTTGGAACTTTAAAGTTATCTTTAAATTTACACATATAAATAATAATGATATAAATTTTATTAGGTACAAGCACTTAAATAAACTTTTACATCCGCCCAAACATTTTATGCCATATAGAGAGTGTGTCTTTTGTGTAACATCCTGTCCCGGCATTACAAACTATAAAATCGATTATCGATTGCTGTTGAAGATCATAAAAATATGTTTATGAAATCCATCTAAAGTCTCTGTAATTCATTTAGTCATGAGCAACAAGAACAGCGCTCTTCCATTGAACGACAACTTGTACAGTTGAATGATGCCTCCGGCCAAACATATCATATAAACAGTAAAGCATTAAACCCTCTTTGTAGCCAAGAACCACAATCCTAATCGCAAACTTAATCTTAATTTTATATTAGCAACATTGTTGATATGCTTTAGTTTAGGCCTATGAACTTTAAAAATAAAAATTGCTTTATTTACTTTCGAGACAAATTTTATGATTTTATTAAAGAAATCCTTTGAATGCAACCAAAGGTGTCTTCGTCGTTTGTGCTTTACTCGTATCCTTAGCACTCTCATCTAATACAAAAATATCCTTAAGCATTTTCCTAGTTGACGAAATGTAAAATTGTGGCGCTATTAACACCACCACGTGTCATTATCCATGCGGATAGGGGAGCAGAGAGGCAATCATGGTTGTTGGAAACGCTTTAAGTTTAGAAACTGAAAAATAAATAATACAAAAAAAATCCTTTATCCTTCTTTAGATATTTCGTTTTATGCTTCTTCGTTCGTTTAAACAAACTGGAAAATGTAGTTCAAGTAAACATAATGAATACATGTATTCGCGCATCTGATTTCCATAGGAAAACCCTCCAGTTATCAAACGCAATTTATCACTCATCAAAGTCGTATCACTTTCCATCAAAGCTGCACTTGAAAAAATATATGAAAATAGAAGATAACTATTTTTCATTAAATAATACAGAAAACTGAGAAGCTGACTTTCAGTAATAATAACTATTATCAGAAACCTTTTCTTTGCGGTTAATAACAAAAACCCTAGCATTAATATATATCACTAAACTGTGTCAAATATCATAGCTAACCACAGGAAGTTTTTAATATATTATTGTTATATTTGAATATTTATTAATTGGGTTATTCGTTTGAAAATGTTAGTAAATTGACGCTTCCAGTAGCACCTATCATACTAAAAACACACGAATATACCTATGTACATTCACCTTATATTCCATCACAAGTAGTAAGATACTTGCTCGTATCACGCATTTGGTGCTAACTAAATGTGTCGTTAAAAGTTTATTGCAGAAAGTGCTTTTGCAGCAGAGCAGGGGAAGCAGAAATATTTTCCACTTTTAAGGATGTGGACGGGACCACATGTCAAAATTGAAACATCACAATTTGTTGACATGAGTTCCAATTTATTACAAAAGACTGCTCACATAACATATATCGCTTTTCATAGTGATTCTTCCCAGACTTCGAAGTTATTTTTCCGGACAATACAGATGAAATGAATTTTTAAATATTATTTCTGTCATTATTAGTTCGTTTTTTCCTTTCCTTTTCTTTTTTTATAGCGATTACATTACCAAAAAAGAACAACAAAAACAATTATGGAGCAATTATGGAAATGAAGTAATGGACCTCGAACTGTTTCTCAATTTCCATTTTAATTAGTAGAAATGAGCTTAACAAGTGCTTAATTAAATATTATTTAAAGATACATTCACTTTGCACACGTTATTTTGAGTAATCGAGCTACTAACTCAATACGATAAATTTTAAACGAAACTTCAACTTAAATTCCTCATCTGAAACATTCTTTGAAATTCTAGTGACTTAGAATTTGAATAAGCAACTTACCACAAACTATTAATTAGGGATTAAAAATATTACCAGAACTATATTAACCATAGTTATAAAGTGACGAAGTCTATTAAAAGTAATTTCATTTGATTACTCGTATAACAAATGATTAGTTTTTTGCTATTGTTGGAACCGGGGAGTTTCCTCTGAGAGAGACCACGTCCAACCGCTGGAACGTGGTCTCTAGTCAAATTTGACAGTAAAGTCTGCCTAGAAACCAGACCATAGTCTATATGGTTTGTTTTACTTGTTTCCATTTCATATTATTAAATATTGCATTTAAATTCTAATTAAAGGTCTGTGAAAAAAATTTTTTAGTTTAATTACTTTGTTTTCAATTAATTACATTTTTTTTATTTATATAATCGAATTGATTATGTGATTTTGTATGTATTTATATATTGACTACAATTGCGTTGCAATTATATATATGGCTGCAATTTATTCAATAAATGCCAGTTCATCCATAATTGGTACCTTCATTTACAACTGTAACTTTCCATTTAAAAGATTGAATTTCAGATATTCTTAGTAGTCCTTTTTAAAAAGTTTCGACCCATTAATTTAGATGAAAACTTGAAGGGAGCAACCCAATTAGTTGATTCAGAATAATCTTGATTGAATAGAATTGAATAGAGGGATAGATGGGTAAGTAAATATGCGAAATATGTGTATGCGATCGCATAATAGAGACCATATGTGTGACGAAATTTCTGCATATGCACAAGTGATTAATTTTATTTGCTTAAAATGGGACGAAATCAGCTTTAAAGCGCACACTTTGTATGGTGTTTGTATGGCAGTTCAAGTACAGCTGGGATCTTTAGTTCAACTAGAGCAATGAGCAGTGAGCAGTGATGACACCCAACAAGTGGGCGTTGGCATTGGTGTTGATGGACAAATTATATCCGCTTCGCATGCTGTATTGCAATTTACTGCACATAAACATAAAAACATAAAACATACAAATTATCATTTTTACACATTGTTCTTGTTATTGTTTTGTATCGAATTGATGTTGATGTTGATGTTGATTAATTTATTTATGAACATTATTTCTACTTGGCATTTGTCTTCATAGTGGTTTCATGGAAAGTTGGAATCATTTTTCACATTGGCGCACTTTAAACAATACCACGAGTAAAATGGTTTACAGTAATTGTAGCGCAGAGTTCGAATGCAGTGTGAATTGAATGGGTCCGTCGTATGGTATATCCCACACACAGCAGGACCAACAGACACTAACAGTAGCAGATTAATCTTACTTTTCTGCAAAGGGGGTGAGAAGTAAGCAGTATATGTTCTTATTTTGAACTGTTTTTATTTTTGTATTTCATTGTATTTGTTAACATTCAAGCATCGGAACGCATTCAGTTCCAATAATCCAAATGTTCCCTATTTTTTCTTAGGTGGATTATAATAAATTATCGCCAAAACTAGAACTCCGATTTAATTGAACATCACTTTAACTTTACATTAAAGAAGTTTGGGAGAAAAATTTGATAACTTGATTGGTTTTTCGTTTCTGACGGATGAAAAACATCAAAATGGAGGCTTTTGAGATTAGAGATTGCAGCCCATTAAGTCCACTTCTTGGGATAAAGTATTAATGACTAATATTTGATTCCAGTAACTGTAGGCAAACGATTCATGTAGATGATTTCAATTGCAAAGAATAGGTAGTCTAAATAGATACCTATGCATATGAATATTATTTTACAGAATAACATAATCATCATTAATTAATTGATATCTAAAATGTGAAATTTTATTCCACAAAGAGAATCTTGCTTTGCTCACAGCACGGCTTATTGTTGTTGGAGCTGTACTCGACTGTTGCAATGTTCAAGTGCAAACTTGGTTAAGTGCATATCTGGAAAGGGTGGCAATGGGTTGCACAACTCGTTGTCAATTATTCTTGATAAGCTATAGCACATATTGTAATAAAATTGATTAAACTGAAATATTTCACAAAAGCCACTTTTATATTAAAAGGTAATTTAAAGAGTTTATTTTAGCTAATCAATCCTTATCTTCATCCAGTAAACTCAACTTGAAGTGTTATGGGAAAGGGTTTATCAGGATTAACTGTATGCTAATTTAAAATTCTGTATAAAGTTATTAAATAAGTTTGCTCCAATATTCAATACTTTTAAAAAAAAAATGATAATGGATAAATATACCCAATGCATTTTTATAAAAATATTCAGATATAATACAATTGCAGCAGTTAACTCAAATTATCCAGACAAGTATGCAATTTAAGACAGTTGATAAATTGTTTTAAAAAAATTAAAGAATTACAAAAAATTAGAAACAATTTTTATTTAATTTCATCCTTAACAAATGCCGCAAACGTACAAATTGAAAATATGCCTTCCAACCCCAAAAACTCATATCATACACTGTTTTTGTTTTGCCTCTCTATTTTGACATTCCTCATTGTGTTCATATCCATACATATTCATACAACAATTAAATGCATTCCACTGGTTGTTTACATTTTTAGTAGACATTCACAATAAAAAGCCGCATAGAGTTAACTAGTACTCATGTGTTATCGCATAGACTATATTAATAAAATCATTTTATATATATAAGTTTTTATAGTCTTAAAATGAAATTTATTGTAAATATAATTATAATTTGTCTTTTCAGTTGTGAAAAAAATGCAATGTCATTCTAATTCATTGTGAACAATTTTGCCATATGCTGATTTACGTTCCATTTTGCACATACAGTCCACAATACTATTCTCAGACGCTATGAAATGATTTCAATTTAGTTCGGTTTGTGACTATGCTGAGGTAAAGACGTTTGGTGCGGTAGAATTGTACGTCGTTGTGTTATTTAATTGTTATTAATATTAATAAAAATTATTGAAAATATGTTTTAAAATTGTTTGTAATAGTAAAAATAAATAATTTAAGTATTATTGCAAAAGATTTGTTGTGAAAAAGTGTTTGTTTCATACATAATAAAGCAATAAAATTCATTAAAAAAAGGCTATTAAAAGCAGCTACACGAATTATAATTCCTGTCTTATGTTGAGTTTGTGCTTGTGTTCGTTTGTCGGTGTTTATTTTTAAATTATTATTTACTTGTGAAGAGTTTTAAAAATATTTAGCTTATGTTCAAGCATACAGCATAAATAAAATATTATATTAAGAATTTCAAACAAAAGTCATAACTATAAAATATGTGCATTATTTTGTAAAAGCGCTCAAATGCTTCGATTCTAAAGATTGTAGAAAGCGAATTAATAATACGTCAGCAGCACAGCATCCCGTCATGACGCTGTGGCCGGTTTTGTTATGTTTTGGTGTAAAAATGTTCAAAATCAAATGTTTTTCAATTTCACGTATAAAATATGCAATATTAGTGTTATTTTTGTTCGAGTGTGGAGTTTTATCGTCTGGTGCTGACTTAACTACCGTCGTGAAAGCTACCAGCAAGCAGAGGCATCATCAGCCGGAGGAAGATTGGATCTTTCTTAGAAAGCAAAGTAAGTCGAAGTTGGCCATAATCAAGTAAACGTAACACGCTTTAGCGGAAGATAAAGTGGAATTTGTTTCTTCTTATATAAATAATATGAAATTATAAAAATTGAAAATCCAGAATACGGGTTTCTTAAAAGAATGAAGATGGATTAATTTCGATTCAAAATTTTGTCTATTAAAATCTATTATTTCTTCGTAGCCTTTCTTGCTAATTTTGAAAATAATCTTTGAATACAAAAATTAAAAAAAATATTTAATTTTTTCATTGTTTCATTCATAACAACAATCTGAAAATGTTGCTAATATAAATTGTATTAAATGTGATGTTAAAATCTCTTAGAAGATTTCAGGCTATCTTTCAAATCAGGCTATTCTTTAATAACCAATTTTTATCATTTGTATTAACTTGCTCATGCTTATGTTTATTTGTATTAACTTTATATGAAATATATTTATAGAATCTTTAGAACCTTACAAATTAAATATGTTGTAAATTTTGAATAATTCAGTAAGTAACTTAATGTATCATACAACAACATAACTTCGTACAAATTATAAACATACGCATACTGGATATTTATCTCCTCTGGTAACGAGATCAGTAATCGAATAATTTGATTACACAGAACTGTAGCCAAGAACATAATAGATACACACGAAATGTGTTACTAATGCAGTGTTAATATTTTACTCGATTATGGATCTCATTATGCGATATCGTGAATACCCCTTAACATTTTATTCTCTTCTTTGGTACCTATTTCCGCATGAACAATTTATTATATTGTGATTTTTGATATCTGATGATCGTAAACTATAGGTTACGATTGAAGTAGGAAGTCTTAGTTGAACAATAGCTACACTCTGAAGACAGTAATTAACTGATGGATAAAACGTTAATTCGATAATAACTGATGAGTACTGCTGTCCATACAGTCTGAATCTGAACAAGAATTTTTTTAAAGATAGAAGTTCCAAATTAACATTTAGCGTACGAACAGCGTGATTGGTAGTTCCAAGATGTTATATAAATTTTATTGGCAGTACATTGGTAATTTTTTACTTGAGCATATTTACGGGAACAAAGCTATGAGCATTTTAACATGAAAGTTTAAGAAAATCTTAACTGTTCTTTTAAATACATAAATAAATTTGAACTATTTAGATAGATATGAATTTTTTTTATTTTATTTTCGATACTCTGAGCTTAATTGGTAGGCTTCATTCTAGGCTCAGTCGTTATGTTTCTTGCCAGCGAAATGTGAAGATTGCATGTCTGCGCTATATAAAAACATCGCTGGTAATTTGGGCATTACATGAGTTTAATTGGGAGTTAACCAGAGTGTAGGCCATTTGTTAACATTTAAAATGCGATATTTCAAGCTGTGGCAATAAAAATGCAAACTGAATGCGAAAAGCAGAAATGCAATGCGGATACGCGATGTGGCTGTTAAGGTTGTTAAGGTAAACATGGAAGAGTTTATAACGCGGACATTAACCCGCAATTCAAATAAATTCTTTTTATTATTCTCGTTTTAGCTGCAGCCGCTCTTGCAGTGCGAAGGCGCCATTTTTCATGCGAATTGTAAAAAACAATAAACAAATTTGTTAAAAAATTTGTAATAAATAAAAAATTTATTCAAATTTTGTTCATGTTGAGTTTTATTTAGTAGTCATTTTTTATTTCAGACGTTTTTATTTTTTTTTTTTTTAGCAAATATATCTAAATTTCACATTCGCCCAACCAAACAAAAAATAATTTATGAAATTCATTTGCTTTTTTGATGCTAAAAATTTAAAAATATTCAAAAAATTCACAGTATTCATAGTATTCACAGTATTAAATTGAAAATAAATTCTAATAAAAATTACTCAAAATATTCAAACAAAAAAATTGAACTAAATAAAATATGTGCGAGAAATCCAGCACATTTAAAGCATATCACCCAACCCCGGCTAAGGTGTTTCGGAACGGACTGTGCATTCAGATACAAAAATATGTAAACAAGCGCGAAAGCTGTCAATGAAGTGATTTTTTACACAATTTTATTGGCAATTGTCGCATTTTGATTCTGTTATACGCGAATGAGGTAGCGGGGCATATCAAACGCTACCAAGTTCATTCCGCTAGAGTTGTTCATTAATAGATACATTATAAACAATCCCGTCGACAGTCTTGTTACACCGCAGCTCGTCTCACTCGTCTCATTCGCCTCATTCGCACAATTCATTGTATCTTTATTGCTGACACGTTCGAATAAGTACAACAACATCTGAAATTCTTCCATAACAAAGAAAGTACGAACAGGCAGTGAAGAGCTTAAATTGAATTCAATAACACAGAATCAGATCTCATAAGGCATAAGTAAGAACGTGCTTACTCGGTAAAAATTAAATTTAATAAAAATTATATTGTTGCTTATTGCTGTAGTTGTTTAAGTATTGTAGCTGCTATACATTCGTGGAAGTCATTGGCAAAGTTGTCTCTAATGATACCCATCAACTCCCACATACGCTGCTGCTTAGGCTCATTTAAATTAATTTGTAGCACATTTGCACTTAATAAGTCAAGCGCATTGCTTCGAGAGACGTTTCTTTATTAGAGGAGTGAGGGGTGGGGTGTTAACAGTAGCAGAACAGTTCAGAGTAGATAATTCCATGGAGCGCACAACGTAAGTGGTTACTGTTGTAACTTTACAGTGTATTTAATCAATTTTAATTAATTTATTATCATTTGAAATGTTTATATAGAGGTTTTGTAAAAAAAATTTTTGTGTTCTTTTATTAAGTGCTGTTAACTGGTAGTTTGGTTTCTTTTTCTCTTCTCACTGTAAGTACTTTAAATCGAGACTTTGGCCTTTCGGTACTCTACCCAAAATGAAACTTTAGTCAAAAATCCTCAACATAACAAAATTAATCCATTTAATAGATTAAGTAAAACTCAGTTTTTTCCTTTTGAATATAATTTAATTAAATGTCTGTGTTACTATATCATTATGCTTAAATGGGTTCCGAAAATAAGGTTTTTTTTTATTGTTTTGGCACTGTTTTTCTGCTGTAGAAAAATTAGTATTTGAACCATATGTTTTAGTTCTTCTTCAGGTAAAGTTTCCTTTTAACAGCTTGTGTCCCGGTTGATATTGGAAATTGATACTATTTTACTATATACTATATGATACTATTTTTTCATTTCTTAGCCCTTCAAAATTTACGATACGCAGAAAACATTCTATGCTGAAAAAATGCTTTATTTTTCTACTTATTGTTTTCTACTTATTGGTTTCTATTACTTTTATTTTATTTTATCACTCAATATATATTATACTATATATAATAGATAATAGATTATCTAATTCGTCTTTCAAATGTGATTAGTTAACTTTTTATATCTTTTTATATAAAGTGATGATTTGCTTATGTCGTTGTTGCGTTTTTTATAAATATTCAAAAATATGGAATTATCTTCGATGTTATCATTTGTTTTTGTTTAAAACAACACAAGATATCTATTTTTCAAAAAAAGAATATTAATATTCACTATACAGATGTCATCAGATGAAAGTATTCAAACATATGAGACTGAAAAACAGCAGGCATTAAGGCGAAGAGCAACAGCAAACAAAAAACCCATGATTATGCCAAGAAATCATCTTCACTTAAATATAAAAAAATATTATTTTTGGCAAAATATAAAGACAATAAAAAAACAAAACCATAAGTTATAAAAATAATAGACAGTAAACGAAGCAAATAGGCAGTAATTTTTTTTTCTAATAATATTCCCCAGTCAATACACTTTGGCAAACACAAATAAATCCTAAGCATTCTCCCATTAGTAAAATTTGAAATATATCATTTCCTAGCCAAATACTTAAATACTTATCCGCCACCTTTACCCTGTAATCCGCAACACCAGCAGCTGCCTAAGCATATATTTTTATTTTGCAATTGTTCTTGTCATTGTTGTTGTTGTTGTTGTTGTTGTTTGCGCTCTTAAAGCAACACCTTTTGGGCTTAATTGCTTTTATTTTGTTTCGGACTACGATGCCGGTCATCGTGTAAATTTGTTGTTGTCGTTGTTGTAGTCGCTTTTGCTACGATTGTTTGTTGTTATTGGTAACACATTAAAGTAATAGTGTTGCCGGTTTCGTACGTTGTGCGTGAGCTTGACTAAGTAAACTAACTTGTTGTTGTTTTTCTTGCCTTGCTCTTGACGTTTCTTTATTTCTTTGTTGCATTTACTAAGTTATTACTGTTGTTGCTTTTGCTTTTGCTTTTGTTTTTATTTATTTTTATATGCTGTGCTTGTTTGTGTTCAGTTGTCTGTAGAAATAGTTTTTTTAATTTTTTATTAAATCTGTTTTTATGCTGAGTGCAGGTTAGCGTTTGCTCTTGAACTTGTCTAGCGCCGCGTATTTTAAAATATAATAAAAAATGTGTATGTGTATTTTATTTTTTATTTTGACTATAAAATGTTGTTTTATTTTTGTTTTTATTTTTTATCTTTTGTTTTGTTTTCTGTTTTTTGTTTTTGAATTTATAAATAGTTTACTTAAAGGAAAGTAACTTTACTCGTCAGTTGTTATTTAGACTTATGGATGAAGTGAGATTAAGTGCTTCCAAATAGTGATCTTGTTTTCCACAAGTTTTTACGGTTCAAATTTAAAAATACTTAATAGTTTGAATGTATGTCTACATACATACTAGGAAATATAATCATATTTATTTCTTTTTTTTTTATATATTGTACTAGTTGTGGCAGATTAGCTTTATTCATATTTAATATTATTTTTTAGTCCAAATCTATTAAATCCACTTTTGATGGAATAATTATTTAGATGCGTTAGGTTAGGTTAGGTTATACCGGCGATCCACTTAGGGGGATCCACTTAGGCATATGGGCCCATTGTGCTATCGTGTTAATAAAAGCCCAAGTGCTAAAATCATCTAGAACCTTGGCAAAGGTGGCGTCACGCATGTGCCAGACAGAAACAAAGCAGGTGGGAGACACTTTCATCATTTTCACCACAACTGTGGCAGATATGGTTGAAAGGAAGATTTAGTTTCCCAGCATGGTTACGTAGAATACAATGGCCTGTTAGTAAATCTACTGCAAGACTAATATCTCTACGGAGCTTCTCTATGAGAGATGTCGATTTTCTTCTATTGGTATGTGGCCGAATTGTAGATAGTAGTGTCTTCCCATCTTTTATTAAAAAGTTTAACACAGGAAGAACTCAATACCAATTTGCATAATGTTAACGACATGCCAAGATTGTTTAGGTGTTCTAAGTGGTTTCCTGAAGCACCCCGTCTGGCTAGCTCATCTGCTTTGCGATTATCGAAAATATCCCTATGACCGGCAACCCAGATTAGCGAAATATTGAATTGCGTCGACATCTCATTTAGAGATGTGTAGCAGTCAAAGACTGTCCTAGATGTAAATTGGATTGAACTCAAGGACTTTAAAGCAGCTTGTTTAGATAAGATTCTTTAGTGTTTTATCGTTTGAAAAAATGTTAAAAAATGCGTTTGTTAAGCGCCTAATGCTTTGATAGATCAACATTGTTAAAAACTAAACTAGTATTGAACATAGCTTATGGAAATAAAAAGAAAAAGTTGAAGGTTTAAATGGTTTAAGATTGTATTGATGTGAGTATATACTATATGGAATCGATAGAGTTTATTATCACAGTTTTTTTTTTATTTTAAATTTTCGTGTGCTCCAAGGATAAAATTGGAACACATCATGATTGTAGACAATAAACACACTAATAACACTGCATGCTGCAGTTGATAATTTTAATTCCGAAAACAAGTAACCCCAATTTGCCAAAATTATCCTGCAGACTAACGAATTTCACATACAAAAATAATTGTTTTTTTTTATTTTTTGGGTGGTTTTCATTTGTTTTGCTTTGTTTTATGCCTCCATTGTTTTGCTGTTAACACATGCGGTTAAAATACTTAATACCTTTTACCTACCCTACCTGCATTTTGTCCGAGTGTAAGCCAGGAAATCCACAACATCTGTTAGTCAGATTAACAAATAAGTGAGAACCCAACAAAAACCATCCAAGCTAGACTACGTGAAATTAAACTTTTATTTTATGGGTCAGACCAAGTTGAAACTAGCGCAACACCGAGCCAACTGCATCATTTGCCAGCAACTGAGCAACTATAGTTGCAACAATTTTCAAAACTTTTTTGATGAGTTACTGCAGCAGACAACATTGTGTGTTTTAGCAAAATAGGGTCACCATACAATAAAAAAAGAACAATATGTATTTATATGTATCTGCGTTTATGTATCGAGAATCTAAGTATCTTATATATGCCGGTCATGTGGCATATTTTTTCTTTTTTGTAATTTTCGAATGTACAATGAATTGTCTTGTTGTTGACGATATTGGGAGCAAAATATGTTTGCAACATTAATTAAAAATCTCCAATGACGTTAAGCGAAACTAAAAAGTAGATTTTAGAACTGTAATAAAAAAGCATTGATTTTAGTTTGGAACTTTCATCTTGTTGGACTAAGTCGTGTTTTAAAACGAGCTTTTGTTTAAAATTTATTAATACTTAAATCAAAAATCTTAAGCAAAAATGCTGATAAGTTCCTTTCTTAACATTAAATTCTAGCATGTCTCTCCAGGCGTCTCTGCTGCATGCGGGCCATCTCCCGGCCCGTACATCAAGTATGCTTAGTGTTTCCACAACTTGATCACTTCAGCGGAGATAAGAGCTACTTCTACGTTTTCCTATTAGTAGTGAATTTTAATAAATATCACATAAAAATAAAGTATATTAAAACCTTGCACCGGTGGTCCAACTGTAGTCAAAAAAAAAACTATTTATACACCTTTATTTTGACTGTTATCTTATTTTAAGTTGATACCCGTAGTTTTCTGACTTCTGAAAAAAGGTCGAATGGTCTTTGCAAAGATTTTTTAATTAATTTATACAAAACTCAGTAAATCAGTTTATATCGTCTACTGAATTTGTATTCAAGTATTTAAATTTATATACCAGTATTCAAAAGTATATTATACAGTATAGTCAAGCCAACTTTTTTATCAATCATTTTTAAGTATGAAGAGTTGTTTTTTAATAAAGTAGCATTGATTAAAATTTCTTTTTTTTTTTAAAAAAGTAATTTCTGAAATATTTGCACACTGTTATGTATGGCAGAAAATGGATGAAATATGGCAGCCTTAGCAATTCAACATGATCATATGCCAGCATGGAACAAAAGCAACAATTTACAACTGCCTGAAATATATGAAACACCCAACGACGTAACGAGCAATTCCAATGCAGTTTACATACATAGTATTTCCACCAGTTCACGCATTCAAACTCAAATTCTTGCGAATATTCGCAATCGTATTCATATTTGGATTATCGGAATTGAATGCGTTTCGATGCTTGAATGTTAACAAATACAATGAAGTACAAAAATAAAAACAGTTCAAAATAAGAACATATACTGCTTACTTCTCACCCCCTTTGCAGAAAAGTAAGATTAATCTGCTACTGTTAGTGTCTGTTGGTCCTGCTGTGTGTGGGATATACCATACGACGGACCCATTCAATTCACACTGCATTCGAACTCTGCGCTACAATTACTGTAAACCATTTTACTCGTGGTATTGTTTAAAGTGCGCCAATGTGAAAAATGATTCCAACTTTCCATGAAACCACTATGAAGACAAATGCCAAGTAGAAATAATGTTCATAAATAAATTAATCAACATCAACATCAACATCAATTCGATACAAAACAATAACAAGAACAATGTGTAAAAATGATAATTTGTATGTTTTATGTTTTTATGTTTATGTGCAGTAAATTGCAATACAGCATGCGAAGCGGATATAATTTGTTCATCAACACCAATGCCAACGCCCACTTGTTGGGTGTCATCACTGCTTACTGCTCATTGCTCTAGTTGAACTAAAGATCCCAGCTGTACTTGAATTGCCATACAAACACCATACAAAGTGTGCGCTTTAAAGCTGATTTCGTCCCATTTTAAGCAAATAAAATTAATCACTTGTGCATATGCAGAAATTTCGACACACATATGGTCTCTATTATGCGATCGCATACACATATTTCGCATATTTACTTACCCATCTATCCCTCTATTCAATTCTATTCAATCAAGATTATTCTGAATCAACTAATTGGGTTGCTCCCTTCAAGTTTTCATCTAAATTAATGGGTCGAAACTTTTTAAAAAGGACTACTAAGAATATCTGAAATTCAATCTTTTAAATGGAAAGTTACAGTTGTAAATGAAGGTACCAATTATGGATGAACTGGCATTTATTGAATAAATTGCAGCCATATATATAATTGCAACGCAATTGTAGTCAATATATAAATACATACAAAATCACATAATCAATTCGATTATATAAATAAAAAAAATGTAATTAATTGAAAACAAAGTAATTAAACTAAAAAATTTTTTTCACAGACCTTTAATTAGAATTTAAATGCAATATTTAATAATATGAAATGGAAACAAGTAAAACAAACCATATAGACTATGGTCTGGTTTCTAGGCAGACTTTACTGTCAAATTTGACTAGAGATCACGTTCCAGCGGTTGGACGTGGTCTCTCTCAGAGGAAACTCCCCGGTTCCAACAATAGCAAAAAACTAATCATTTGTTATACGAGTAGTCAAATGAAATTACTTTTAATAGACTTCGTCACTTTATAACTATGGTTAATATAGTTCTGGTAATATTTTTAATCCCTAATTAATAGTTTGTGGTAAGTTGCTTATTCAAATTCTAAGTCACTAGAATTTCAAAGAATGTTTCAGATGAGGAATTTAAGTTGAAGTTTCGTTTAAAATTTATCGTATTGAGTTAGTAGCTCGATTACTCAAAATAACGTGTGCAAAGTGAATGTATCTTTAAATAATATTTAATTAAGCACTTGTTAAGCTCATTTCTACTAATTAAAATGGAAATTGAGAAACAGTTCGAGGTCCATTACTTCATTTCCATAATTGCTCCATAATTGTTTTTGTTGTTCTTTTTTGGTAAAGTAATCGCTATAAAAAAAGAAAAGGAAAGGAAAAAACGAACTAATAATGACAGAAATAATATTTAAAAATTCATTTCATCTGTATTGTCCGGAAAAATAACTTCGAAGTCTGGGAAGAATCACTATGAAAAGCAGACGATATATGTTATGTGAGCAGTATTTTGTAATAAATTGGAACTCATGTCAACAAATTGTGATGTTTCAATTTTGACATGTGGTCCCGTCTACATCCTTAAAAGTGAAAAATATTTCTGCTTCCCCTTCTCTGCTGCAAAAGCACTTTCTGCAGTACACTTTTAATGACACATTTAGTTAGCACCAAATGTGTGAAACGAGC
Source organism: Teleopsis dalmanni (assembly GCF_002237135.1). Lineage (NCBI taxonomy): Eukaryota > Metazoa > Arthropoda > Insecta > Diptera > Diopsidae > Teleopsis > Teleopsis dalmanni. The sequence goes on along the minus strand of NC_051847.1, from coordinate 2,849,425 downwards.
AAGTATCTTACTACTTGTGATGGAATATAAGATGAATGTACATAGGTATATTCGTGTGTTTTTAGTATGATAGGTGCTACTGGAAGCGTCAATTTACTAACATTTTCAAACGAATAACCCAATTAATAAATATTCAAATATAACAATAATATATTAAAAACTTCCTGTGGTTAGCTATGATATTTGACACAGTTTAGTGATATATATTAACGCTAGGGTTTTTGTTATTAACCGCAAAGAAAAGGTTTCTGATAATAGTTATTATTACTAAAAGTTAGCTTCTCAGTTTTCTGTATTATTTAATGAAAAATAGTTATCTTCTATTTTCATATATTTTTTCAAGTGCAGCTTTGATGGAAAGTGATACGACTTTGATGAGTGATAAATTGCGTTTGATAACTGGAGGGTTTTCCTATGGAAATCAGATACGCGTATACATGTATTCATTATGTTTACTTGAACTACATTTTCCAGTTTGTTTAAACGAACGAAGAAGCATAAAACGAAATATCTAAAGAAGGATAAAGGATTTTATTTGTATTATTTATTTTTCAGTTTCTAAACTTAAAGCGTTTCCAACAACCATGATTGCTTCTCTGCTCCCCTATCCGCATGGATAATGACACGTGGTGGTGTTAATAGCGCCACAATTTTACATTTCGTCAACTAGGAAAATGCTTAAGGATATTTTTGTATTAGATGAGAGTGCTAAGGATACGAGTAAAACACAAACGACAAAAACACCTTTGGTTACATTCAAAGGATTTCTTTAATAAAATCATAAAATTTGTCTCGAAAGTAAATAAAGCAATTTTTATTTTTAAAGTTCATAGGCCTAAACTAAAGCATATCAACAATGTTGCTAATATAAAATTAAGATTAAGTTTGAGATTAGGATTGTGGTTCTTGGCTACAAAGAGGGTTTAGCGCTTTACTGTTTATATGATATGTTTGGCCGGAGGCATCATTCAACTGTACAAGTTGTCGTTCAACGGAAGAGCGCTGTTCTTGTTGCTCATGACTGAATGAATTACAGAGGCTTTAGATGGATTTTATAGATACATTTTTATGATTTTCAACAGCAACATAACACTTTAGTTTAAGTGGTGAGTATAATCGATTTTATAGTTTGAGTATGTTAGATAAAAGATACATAAGATTGTTGGACAAAGTTAGTATAATAGTTTATGTGAGCGCTTGTGTTTAATAAAATTTATATCACTTTTATTATTTATGTGAGTAAGTTTTAATCCTTCTTGATGACATACATTCATTATGTTCACAATAGAGAAAAACGAATTGAAACTGTGAACGAATATGTAACTTGTAGATATTTATGCGTGTTAAAGCTTCATGAACGATAACACCTTTTTAGGTGCGTCTGATACGCACCTTTTATTATATTTAAAAAAGGAAAAGTAATTTTGAGTTAGCAATTGATATATGTTTTTAACCGTGATAAGCGAGGAATTGTAATCTTTCCAATGAACAAAGCTCTTTCGAAACCAAAATATTGTTTCATCATTTATTCCAGTAGCATACATATGTATATAATAGCATACATTTTCCTAAATTGCTTCAGATATTTTATGAATTTGTACAATTAAAAGTCATTTTCAACCAAAAGTAGCGATGCAAAAAATTTCCATTTGAATTTTAGTGTTTCATTAACTTATATTAGGTCGGGCAGTTATACCGTGAAACAGTTGTACCCTTTTTTCTATTGCTTAATTAAATATGAAATTAAAATTAGAAACGTGTGCCCGCATATTTTTGCCGCTACTGTAGTTGAGATTCACCCTCAGTATAAAAATGAGGTCAATAACACTTCTCGGCGAGGGAGCGAACAATGGCGCACAAGAATGTGAATCTTTTTAAGGGTACATTTCAAGGGTCGTTTTTGGCTGGATCCATGCCTGTTAAAAGCGATTCAGCGATTCAGCGATTCAAACGCGCAAAACAATTAAGCAGTGCGTCAAGTGCTTAGGCGAGCAACCGGGACAGTGGGGTGAAAAATTTTGTCGAAATCACTGCAGTGGATTTGTGATGGGTCTGAGGAGTGCGAGTAATAAAAATAGAAAAACAAAGATGTGAAAGTATGGAGACACAAGTAAATGTGATGCAGCATAAAAATCGGAGTAGTTTTTAAAAAATGTGCTTGCATATTTTTCTGGTAAGGAAAACAAAAATCCATAAATATTAAAAAACAGAGGGGCAGTTCACAGTGAAGAGTGATTGTGGCAGAGCACTGGATTATCTAGAATTTCAACACAGAAAAAAAATTGGGTTAAGTTTTGAAATGTTTTGGGCATATGTTGGCAAGCACAGCGTATTTTGGAAAATCTGCTGAGTGAGGTATGTGAGGTAATTGGTACTTATGGTTACAGCAAAGGAAAGGAATTGCTTTCGAAATAATAAATATATTTCATGCTTCGAAATCAATTTGTATCTTTTATGTTTATAAAAAAGTACACCAAGTAAAAAACAATATTCGAAAATGCAATTGTAATTAGAATTTTATCAATGTTTTATATTTATTAAATATGTAAACCGCAATTCCTCACAAAAAACCAAATAAATAATTATAAAATAGTAAGATATATAACAAGAACAAAACAGAATACTCAGGTGCACCCTTATAGAATATAATAAAAGAATCTTAAAGATCTTTTTAACAGAGCAGAATTTATTTTGTGAAGGAATTTCCTAAATATAACAAAATCAAAAACTATTCCCTTTAAATATTACAGTGTTTTGTATTGTCCTGGTTAAAGGATACCACTCTGTCAGATCAGATATTAACTCAATCATTTTGTTTAGGCTAAGAACACATGATCTAAACATGTTATTTCTTCCTCTAGCAGACTAAGAGTTAATAGTTTTGCGAATATTGTTATTGTGTTAACAAAATCTTGAATTAAGAGGTAAATTATACCTGTTCTAATAAATATGTGAACATGAGTATCTCTGTACTTTAAATTATTTGATTCTATTGTGACAATTAGCTTCGTAATTTCAAAGAGGCACAAAATTTTTTATTGTTCTTCTAATGAAAATAAAATTTATCTACTCATGCATTGAATAATCAATCTGTGACTGCTTAAAAGTTCTTAATAAAATCAAATATATTCTAGGAGTTTATCCCAGATATTTAATAAATCTAAACTGTAGTCCAAACTTAATAGGAGGTAAACTCTTAATTAGTGAATAGTTTCAAATAATGGCTGTTTTCTGATAGCTTATAAAAATAAATAGTTTTTTTTAACTTAAAGTGTATTTTTACTTCATCCACACTCTTCTCAAGAACTAAATCTTTCTACATAAATTTTTAGTTACTGATTGTTCATTTTTTTGACCTTCAATGGTAGGTCTCACTACATAGTACCTTTGTAATTTAATCTGAATGCTGCATCTGGACTGTTGTCGTAGACTTTCCATTGTGTTTGATGTATTCTGATGTATTGATGCTTATATTGGTATATATATTTGCTTGGCTTGTTATATGTTACAGTGCCTTATTACTTAAAGTTCTTAAAGTATATAAATTTTAAAAATGCCGACAAACAAAAGCTTAAGTCTAATTGTCGAATAATAATTTATTTCGTTAATCGTTATTATCCTCTAACTAAGATTTTTTCATTATAATTTGCGTTAATATGCTTAAATTTATTACAATATATCTGTTATTATTTTGTTTTTATATGTTAACATTTTAACCAATATATGTATATATATATATAAGATATATGTCTGTTTTTTTGGTGTTTAATGGTTTTGATTACATCCGAACCAATTCAGTGTTCAGTGTGGCTCAATTACTATCATTAATATTGAAAACCAACAATTTTTAATTAAAAGTCAAAGTATTTTTGTAAATATTTTTAAAAATAATTCATTTGTTTTTTAATTACAAATAAATAACAGTAATAATTACAGCGAACATATGAGTCCTTTTTTATAATTAAAATTAAAATACCTTAATTTGTAGGTCAATTTGCTTGGCAGCCAAAAGCTGTCAACTGCCACTAAATGTGCGAGCCACTGAGTGTCACTAATTAACAGCTTTCATTACTTGCAATTAAATTAATGGAAATATTCTTTCATGTAGATGAATACATATTTTTATAAAAATATATTTAAACATATTTTTCACGTTATTTTAATTTTTCATTTAAAAAAATGAAAGTTAAATTGCAGTTTTACTTAAAAATGACAGCTCAAAATAGATTTGCATGACTACAAGAATAATCAATGCCATTAAATTAACTTTGTATTTAAATAAGCAAAGGAAAAATATTGAATATATTTTAAAGGTTAAACGAATCGCTTTGACCTGTGGCGTTTCATGATAACCTCAGCGTAGCGATTTTAGTTCTGTTTACTCTGCTAACATTTCATCATTGTTCAGCTTCGTTAAGTTCCTGCGGAACATTGCTAATTGCCACAGATTGTCTTATCAGTTGTCAGATACACCATAACATTGTGTGGACAGAGCTAATAGAGTTGAAGACTCGACAATTTTGTTTTGTTTGATTGTCGACTTTTGTTGAAGTGATAACACTTTTCATCCACATGTTCCATTTGTGTTTCTATGTTTGTATGTTTGTATGTTGATTGTCATTTCTAAAAATTGACAGAATTTACTTTAATTGATTGATTTCATTTACATACCCAAACGGTGAATGGCCTAATATTTACTTTCTTATTCATAAACCGCAGTTTTGTCACTTGAATTCGGAAATATTGTGTACTTAGTTGGTCTGCTGTTTTCGTTAAACCCCATTAACGAAACGCTAACTGCACTTCTTTTTCTTATCTTAATTGTAAGAGCAGCGTGAAATATGATGACAAATAATTGAGTTAGCTATTTGAATTAATCACACAAGATTAAAAAAAACTCTAACTATACTACAACTACTTAACTCTTAAATACTTTGGTCTCAGAAAAGGTCTCAGATTAGCTTAATTGTTCATGAGTGTCATTGACAAAATTATGCTGTACTTACTCTATATAAAATAGACACAAGGTTTTTAAATGGAACAGAGCAAAGTTACCTTAACGATATTATTATATCAACAGTCCCTAACAAATAAACACATTTTGTCTGAACCAGAATGACTTTCATTATGGAGATCCTTATTACCGAGGGAGTCAGTAGTATGAGATTGTAGAATCTACTGGCAAATGCTTTTCTTTACAGTTTTAAATTAAGCTTTGTGGTAACATATTGGGTTGCCATCAGTCTGTTCTATTTTACGAGTATTAAAAACATAAACTAGTCCGATGTAATTCGCTTTGTAAATCGTAAAAAAATCGCTTTGTTGGATGTTTTTATTTGAAATCTTATGTGAAGGTGATATTACTATATCATATAATTTGTAGATGATGACGGACATCATTTCGGATAGTGAAACAAATGCGCAATCTAGATTCTGCATATATACAATATAATCTGCTGTTTATTCTACACAATCAATGAGTAGGCATGAACGGTAAGGTTCTTTTGTTTCTAGGAAATAAATTACAGGTTGACTCTTTCTGAATACCTATATCAATAATTTGTTAAATTGACTATTAGAGGAAGTATTTAGTTTTCAGCGATCATTATTTGTTTGGAACATATATATGGTCTTTAAAATATCGGTTATTACGGAATGTACTCAGTAATATATGTTGTAAATTCTGGGATCATTTAACTTCCATTTACTTTCGAATTCTTCTATTTACTTTTCTTTCTTCTATTATATATATATAAAGTGTTCTACACTGTTGTACTATTATAGCATCTTTTAGTAAATTTTTTTTATCGCATCATTTATTTTTCTGAAATTTTGTTGAGTTTTCTTAATTGAAAAATCATTTTTGTTTCTGCCTTTTATTATATAAAGTAAAGTTATATAAAGTTGAGTATTTACTTTACACAAATATTAGATTTTAGTAATTGCTCAAGTGGATTCATTATGCGTTAATATATCTGAATGCGAACTCTGTAAAATTTTATGAGAAAAATGAATTTCAAACTCATAAATATTAAAAAGTGAGTAGAACGTAGAACTTTTGGTTTTATTTAAGTTAATATTTTCATTTACATTTTTTGCTCCTTTATTTCTATTTAAATAACTTTCAAGTTTATAATAATTTAACATTTTAATGGTAGCTTTTGAAATTCGTTCAATGTCGAATGTCGAATGTTGAATGTCTGAAGTCAAAAGTTTATGTACATCTCTTGACATTTTCTGTGAAAATGAACTTTTGTTAGTGTCACTTTGACATCATTTTATTTGCCTGGAATCTGTAACTGAGACCGAGGGAGTATCTGTATCTGTAGCTGTTGCTACGGTTGCTACTGTATCTTAAACTGTAACTGTCTACTGCCATATTTGCAGATTTATGTGTGCCATTTTATTCTACGTTACGGTTTACCCTTTAGAATTTGTTGGTGGAGGAGGTGCTGTCAATTATTAACAAAATATTTTGAAGCATTAAATTCAAAAATTTTAACATAAATAAATTGAAGGTTAAGATGTAAGTACACATCAAATAAAACACTCTTGTGGTTTAGAATAAAATATTACATTCAACTGAAAGCAACTAAAAGCATTCAATCCATGTTAAAACTTTTATGCGGTTGCTTTGTTGTAAGATGAAGAGTGTTTAAAGGAAGATTATTTATGTGGAATAAATGTTGTATGTATGTATATCAATTCAAACTTTATTTTGTTGGCATTGTAGTAGTGAAGATATAATCGGTTCTTTAAATGAATTGCACTTTTAATTTATACTATCACTTTTCTTTTGACTCACAAATTTAAGTACTCTTATTTTAAGTTATATTAAATGCCAAACTAACATTAGTTAAGTAAATCATGTAATATATATTAACGACGTTTTTACTGGTTTACATGAAAAGTATTTCAAACCCCCATATATAACCTTCAGAAATCAGTAAAGCAAGTTCAGATCTGCCATTACCATTCTATGGTAATGAAAAGTATTTGAAACCCCAATGGTCTTCAGAAATCAGTAAAGTAAGTTCATATCTTCCATTATATTTGTATTTATTATTAGTCTTCTTTTCTTGAAGTTTCAAAGAAATTTTGTATCTGGTTGAGTACTTATATTACTCGTACATACCTGACATTACACTTTTCACTAGGTTCCTGTACTCAGATATATAGTGCAAGATTTATATTTATGTCTACAGGGTTTATTAATAAAGGAAACAATGCATTGGTGTTTTAATTTGAACTCGGAACATATGCAAGAAAAAAAATTTAATAAGGTGATTAAAAGAGTATCTATCGTTGCCACTGTGAAGTGTATTGTAATTAAGTATGATTAAATAAACTTGTTTGAAGCATTTAATTACCAGTAATTTTATTTTTTCAGAAAATATAGTAGTTACTAAAAAAAATAGCCACTGAAAGCTTAAATAACTTAACGATTTTGTGTCTAAGCAGCTTGAATCCTACGGACCAATAGAAACAAACTTTATGTATTCATATCTCATTATAATTGCCTATTTGGGTTGTTTGTATGGTTGGCATTTATTCACTGTTTAAGGGTCAATATAAACTGTAGTTTGTTCAATGATATATATTTATAAATACTCATTTTGAGTTTCTTAGCAACAGAATATGAACCAATTTACTTGTAAATAAACCCAACCCACATCCAAGTTCAAATGAAAGAATAAAATGAATTTTGTTTCTTAAATGGAGCTTTTTGGCACACAAAATACATAAATTATTTTTGCTTTAAGTATAAGAAAGTGGATGTGGATGGATAATATCGATGCGATGTGGTAACAATAATAATAAAGTCAATGTACCGTCAATCGTTTTCAGTTGAGTGCATCTGGCCTAACTCCTTGGTGTTTTGGTTTGCTCCTCATTTGTTATTGTAATTTTGTTTAATTAACAGAATCGTAATGACTTAAGGCGCGTGTTTGAAGATTTACACTTTGGTGTATTAAAATGACGAATGGGAATTAATACAAAGATCCTTTAATATGCATATGGAAACATCTTCAGCTTATACTGGCCAAAGCGACTAAGTTGGCTATAAATAATTAGCGTTAACTTGTGAAGAATTTAATCACAATAATGGATTTGCTAAATTGTTTAATGTGTAGTAATAAAATAAGAATTAAAAATCTATGAATAACATATTGCACTACAGATAATGTATGTGATTAAAATAAAATTAATGAAATGTTTACAACTTTGTAATTTGGATGTCGATAGTATTAAAGCTACTATAGCTTGATAATAGGTTCGCTTTATTAACGTGCCGAAAGAGTTTTAGAAGAACAATGAAAAAATATTTTAAAAGTGACCGAATCTAGGACGGCTAGCGATGAAATGATTGGGTTTAAGGTATGTCATCACTTAGAACTTTTAATGTTTTGCTGTAGGAAAAGCTTTATAAATATATTTGCTAAAGCAATTTTTTATCTCTCATTTGCTTGCGTTACCTTCCATATAACTTCCATCTTCTTCTATGCAATAATTCTTAATACAAATTACCTGTCTTATTACCTGTGTTTTCTCTAGTAAATAGAACGCCCACATAATAACCACATAACCCGGTAACCAGTGTCTCGTGAACACCATAATTATGTTTACCACAAGTCAATATTTTACTTAATTAAATTTTAAATATCCTAAATTTAACTATATTTGCTGCATTATAGTTGAAGTAATTTTATTGAAATTTTTTCTATTTAAAAACTGTTTTGAAATAAAAATACAAATAAAAATTCTTTCGGAATATCTTACAATTTTGGTTGGTTCTACGATGTTTCTACGTTGCTTCTACTTTCCGTAAAGTCAAGGAAGCTAAAAAAGCTATTGTTAAATTTCATTTATTTTTTCTTTAATATTTCGTTTAGTTTTTTCCGTTGTAAAAACTGTAACCAAAGTAAACTTCATCTTAGTTTTCCTGCAGTTCAGTCTCAATATACTTTGCGCTGCAGTTGTGATTCAAAGCAGTCTTAAGTGTATTTTGGCAATTAGAATCTATTTCAATTGCAACGGATGAGTCTTCAGAGTTTTGCATTTCACGTTTCATGCCTTGGCAGTTGACAGTGCTCTCCGCCATTGACACTAACTTTCGTGCTCACGACTTGGTCCCAATTTGTTGTCATCAGCTTCCTTTTGTGTATGGATGTTGGTATAGTTTGTTTGCAAGGGACTAACTAAAATTAATTAACGTTTTTATGCAAGAATGGAACAATTTTCGATGTGGTTATGCTAATTAATTAACACTGCAGTGCTTATTACTGTTGGAAAATAGAAAATTGTGGAACCACGTATATGCCTGAAATATGCCAAACATACTATTGAAAAGTAATGAATATAAATGATAATGATTTGATATCAGTATTAAGTATTGAAATCACATTTCATATATTGAAGTTATTAATTTGAATCAGTTAAAAGATTGTTATTTCTACGTACTATATTGGAAATATTAAAATGTGTAGAATGTGCATCTCTACTTAATTGCATTCATAACAATTACAAAATAAACCTCTTGACTTTACTTATGTATGCAGTAAATGTTCGATTCAGTTCAAATATATATGTGCAAATGCCCAAGTGCCGCTGGAATATTGAACAAAAAAATGCTACCTAACTGCACTAAAAACATAGAGCAAAATCGGACAAAATTTTTGTAGAAATTGCTGTAAAAACATTATCATTAAAATAAAGTGCCTTCTGCACACAACCGCCTATAAAATATTTTTAATATTAGAAACATATGTATCAAATTTATTAAAAATATATGTAACAGATATGAAATGTATCAATAAATGTATATATACCACTGGTAAAATCTCTATCGTATATGTACAAATCAAAGAAATTTATGTAATGTTGTATACTTTTTTAATGTATGAATACGAGTGTTATTTATATTTATAAGAATAATGAGAAAATTGCTTCTGTTTAACATATTTTTTTATTAAAAGATAAATAAAATAGAACAGCTGCTATGTAAAAGACTTCATTATTTGCGTCAATATTCATGATTTCTAATTTTAGTTGTAATAATATTAAGTGCTTAGTACTCCATGTAACTTTATTCCCTACCGAACGAACTCTTCAGCCTTCAATTGAATCACGAGCAGAAATTAAACTAATTGAAAGTTAACAACGAATTTCCCATCGAAGCACATTATTTTCAATAATTCTCGATTCACAAGAATTTCTGAAGTGGCGCATAGCTACGGTGAGACGCATGAGACGTGAAGCATCAGGCTCTATAATTATGAGTACAATTCACGAATTAAGATATTAGAGATACCAGCAGTGGAAGAAAGTAACTACCGCGGCAGTAATTTCAATTGCTTTGTTATTCATAAGTGGCGTTGTTGGTATTGAATGAGCTTAAAATACAAAAGTATTCAATTAAAGTTCATCTTTCTTCTGTGTGGATTCTGGCTTTGAAAATGTATTTTATGCATTCGACATGAAAAATTGGTAATAATCCGGAAAAGTAATTCTTAATAATAGAAACATTCACGATAAGTATATTTAGAAGTTAGGTGGCTATTATTTGTCTTATTTAAGTATTCGTTAATGCAAACTACACTATTATTATTAAATAAGATTTATGGTATAATTAAGGCATTATTTGGATACTTTCATAATCTATTAAATTTTTAATATTTTTATATACAAAAGATTATCACTCAGTAAAGTAGTATCTTATATATTACATCATTTATTAATTTATCGTATAAGTATGATCATAGAAGAGTTAAGTAAATATATATATAAACATAAAATGTATTATGTATAATTGTTTTAAGATCTAATGTATTTAATAAGGATATCGCATCAAGAGTTTTCGAAAATGACTTCAAATGTATCGTCTGTTCTAAGATGTTCCATGGGGAACATTTGAATGCTGTGGGATTTTCCACTTAGTGGCAATGTCCAAACTATATACTGAAATATAAATTTGATCGATATCTCAATCACAAGTATGTTTTATTTATGTTTAATTTCGAATCTTTTCAAAATGGATACTGATTAAACATAGAAAGACCAATTTCGAAGTTTAGAATTATTTGCCAGCTGTCTGTATGTTATTATGGAAAAATCAACCATAAATAACTGAATATATAGACATAACTTATATATGCAATTAAATTTAATTTTTGGACAAACTATAGAAAAGCATAATTTTAATAAATTTTATTTATTAGGGACATAGTATAATTTTCAACATCACATCCCACTAATAATTAAACACACAATATGCATCAATTGTGCATGTGGAATATAAATAAAGATGAAATTTGAGTCTCAATAAACAAAATGAACCACAAACTGATGTGCGAAATGTGTTTTCTGGCAAACTGCCCAATAAAATAGTCGTTATAAATTTAATAAGTCGTAATAATTTTAATAAGTCGCAATAAACAAATATGTTGAATAAAGAAGAAGCATAAACAATAAATGTTTAAACAATAATTAAGAAAACATGCTAGAACTTAGCAAATAACCCAATTAAATTGCTTTTAAAATAACTGAATGGCGTTGTTATTTTAGTACATGGAATATGCCAAACCCACTCCATATTCCGAAACAATGCAGTACTGGGAATGTGAGCTCACGAGGCGCCAAACTTTTGCTAGAAAATAATTAGAAAATTATTTGAATTCTTAATCAATGCTGCGGGCATAAAAGAAAACTTATCCAAAATGAACTAATTAGTTCAGAGAAATGACTAACGAAACAATGCGTCCAATAGAGGTATTCCATGAGGAGTTCGCTGTACGAGTACGCCTATGCTTTACAATAAAAACATTTCGCTTCCATATTCTGCGCATAAAACGTAAAATGATTGCCCAGTAATAAAAACGAGGAAAATATACTTATATTATAGCTAGATTAATACTTCAAACTCCACACCGCCTGTTTGAAATAATTTGACTCATTTCCTCATCGTCATTTCCCCTTTAACTGCTTTTTGTGTCATAATTTTATTATGGCATTAATAATAAATTTTTCTCAGAATTATTGTAGCTGCTTTCATCAGTTCGTGCGTGATGCTGAGTTCGGTCTTTCTGTAGAAATCTTTTCTGTGGTCATTGACTACAAAAAGTGGGCAGCATCTTGTGCACAAATATGGAAACTGACTGGAAACGTAATTCGTGTTGTAGTTGTTTTTCCGTTGATATTATTGCAATTGGGTTTTGTTAATTTTTGCATTGTTCTAAGTTCGTCGTCTGCCTTAAACCACAGAAAACTGAAACTATTTCATTTTGAATGCCGAACAAGTTCCTACTTCAGCTGTGGCCCTTCCTTTCGATTTAGACTCCTAAAGTAGTTTGTAATCTATGTGAGCTGAGCTACTGGTTTCAATGTGCTACATTTCGAATCAATTGGTTTAATGGACTATAAGACAGTTTTAAATAATGAACATCTTTTTGTAGTTCAGATAGTGAAGAGTTATGGTCGGCACCTACAAATGAGGTAGGGCGGATTTATAAAGAGAAATTATAAAGATGAAGATAGTGTATTAAAATGACTTTAGTCAATAAGCAACTGTTGTATAAAATATCGTTTTTCAAAGCATTTAGTTTTTGTTTTCAAATTATATTTTATATGAGAATATGATTATATGTACTATATTTGTTTTTCTGAATTCACAATGTTACTGAGTTACTAATATTTCTTTAGTATTAGGCAAAACAACAGTTGATTCTTATTTTATAAAAAGTTGAAAGGTAGGGTTTTCTTGTTATTAACAAATGTTTATTAATATATCAGTTTACCGATTATTGATTACTGAGTAATCAGTTTTTTCATGCAAATTTTAGTTATAATTATTGTCCTTCTTAAAGGACACTAAAGAGCTTAAAGCGCTCCTGTGTTTTCCATATGCAAGACATTACAGTTTTTAGTGTCTACTTTGTGTAAAAAATTGTCATTTTCATGGAGTACGCTTTGTGTTTAGTACATAAGGAGTATCCGCTAATTGATTAAATTTTTTTGTACTCAAAGGACATTTTGAATTTCAAAACGAAGCTCAAATGAAATTGGATTGTGTAAACGAAAATTTTAATTAATTCTTTCTCATATTCTTTGTACTCGTACCCTGTACCGTGACACTGCAAATTAATTATTAACATAATTCATAAGCTGATTACAATCAAATTGCTTCGAACATAGCTTAGAAGTCTATGAGACATAATAATATAAGCACAAAGGAGTACTCATTCTATTGGAATTACTTATGTTCAGAATTCAACACATAAACTTAAGGTTTTTAACTTGAAAAATGACTGCTGACTTTTGTGGTTTGTGGTGTTCTAGTATCTTTCATTCGCGAAAAGTGAATAATGGTTTGATCTTCTCATCATATCTGAATATCTGAGTATCTTCTGTTATTAAATAAGATTACCGTGACTTATGTACTGCCGATGTTTTCTGATTGAATGATTTAAAAATTAAGAGGAGTTGTCGTTGAAGAAATTGGTTTTGCTTGCATTTCAAAGTAATAATTTTAGTTTTCATAAGATATACTCTCCAAAATATTTTGTACCTAGTGTAACACACGCGCCATGGTATATGAGGAATTCCGATTTGCATCGCGTCCTCGAATTGTCAATAGTATAGGAAGAAATGCTGAGGCGCATTTACTAGCAACAACTGCGCCAATACGCCGTCTAAAGCCCCAAAAGTCTTGCGATCGTTGGACTTAAGTTATTGAAATGTATTATAGTTGATTTATTATTGCGTGAAATCGCCGAAATCTGATTAAATTTAAATTGGTTGTTAGTTATCTAATAACTAGTTGCTTAATGTTTGTTTTATTTAGTTTTAATACATTAAATAATAAAACTAATTAAAAAAAATAAAAAATATGATATACTACAAATTTAATATATCATCCTATATAGTGTACTATATCGTGGTTTGTCCTATTTTAAGCATTTATAAATAACAATTCAGTTTACTTTTAGCTATAGATATTTCAGTGTATAAATATTGAATAAAACACATTAAAATCGACAAGCTATTGCTTGACTCAATTCTCCATTAATTTTTTGTTGGCTTTATTAGATATAGCCTTAAACTCTTGGAACTTTTTTTAATTGTCGTAATGAGATTGGAATGCCTTATTTAAAATGGTGGTTTGGGGATCCGAAAATTTTCAAATGAAGATTCACATTTCCCAGTATCCTAAACTACAGTATCCTTAAACTACTACGAAAAACATAGAGGAAAGAAGATGTACCTGTTGTACTCTTGTTGACAGCTTGCGAGAGTGGTGTGAAAGAGTTTTAATCGTAATATAAATGAATTGAATTTAGATGCGCAGTTTATATAGAGTGTGGCACTTTTAATGTATGATTTAACCAATTTAGTTAATGATATTAATGACTTTCGCAATTTATTTATTTACTGATAGAGAACACTAATCAAGGATGCAAACAATGGATTAAAAATAAATGTTGCTTTATCATTTAATTTGTTAAATTAAATAGTTAGAATATAGTATTCACTTTATATTTCCTAATTATCTCGTCTATCACTATAAACAACAATTCAATTTGAAAATCTTTTTTTCAACAAATGCTCTAAATGAATATTAATATAAAATGATTTAAATTGATTAAATTTAAAGATAAGAATTTTTAAAAAGTAATTTTTAGTAAAAGTAATAGCCATAATAGTTTGTTTTTATTGTATCAGTATTATCAATATTAATATTAATTTTTTTTAAGTCTCCAGATAGTCTATAAATTACATTCTGTAGATTTTCTGTGTTCAGTGTAAGTGCATTAATTAATTAAATTGTAAGCAAAGCACAGATGAATAATTAAAAACGAATTCATGCAATTTTAATCGGTTCAATAAAACAAGCACCACATTCTTTCCGGTCGTGCTGAGTTATTTAGTTGGACGTATGGCCACTTAACCAGGTTAACATTAACATTAATCTACAAGCTTGTCTGTGTCTATTAATACAATTTGTTTTGTTTGTTCGGATTGTTAGTTGTAAATAAAGTAAAATTTTAGCTTTAATGTGATTTTTAGAATTTTTAATAGAAGAACACCGTAGGCGTTAGTCGGAAAGATTGAGTTATTGATGAAACAAAAAAGTGTTCAGGCTAAATGGTTTTACTTGTAGGTTGTATTCTCATTTTAATAATTTATTCATATTATATTTAATTACAATTTTAGTTTTACTATATGAATAAAAAAACTTTCGATGTAGTTATAGAATGATTAATTTGCCTGGTTCAATTAAACGAAATTACTGTCTTATTTTAATATATTCAATGTTATATTAAAAATGTTTGTCTTAATTAAAAATTTAAGTCAAAAGCTTCTGTCTGAATTAGAAATATGAAATTAAATTAATGTATTAAAATCCATGATTTCTTAAATATGTATTTAGTAATCCGTCACTTATTTCTTGTGAGCAAAAATAATTTTATTATTCGAATCAAGTGCTTTTATCTAACAAGTAGATCTGCTTAATTGTGTTGTGGAAGTATGTTTTCAGATTAAGTAAACAAAGTATAATTACCTTCGTAATATAGTTATTTATATATAAATGGACACACCTTTGTCATCCAAGCATTGTAAATTTTATGTCATTATTTTTGTTAATGATTTGTTAATGCTTTGTAAATTTAAGAATTTCACTTGTATCAAATTTCACTAAATTTACAAAATTATTTCGCGACCTTTAAGAAGGTTTACACCTTTAAGCCAATATATACGCTTGAATATGCATATTCAAAATACCAAACCTCAGAAGTATTTATTATTATGTATTCGGTTTAGGGTTTTGGAGTTATTCTTGTTTGTTAACTGATTCCGTTGTCAATTTTATTCCTCGTTTTAACTCTCAAATTCACTTTCGTTTATTTGTTCTGCACAATTCTTGGAGTGTCTGTCAATAATTTATGCGTTCATCAATCACCTTATTGAATCAATGAAGCAAATCCCGAATGGGTGTCAATCGACATTTAGCATTTGCCATATCAACCCAAACGATTTCCTTAATGTATCTTGTATCTTCAGTGCTGGTATAGATTTTCTTGTTTTTTTGTCTGTTGCATTTAAAGGAAATCCTAAATTGTAAATCTTAATTCAAAGTTTTTTGCTGAATTTTGTAAAAATTTTACTTAGCAACAATTTGGGGTTGGATTAGGTTTTAATTTTATGGTATTGAGTGCTCTCATTTGTCTTTTTAACAAATCAACATGTTTATTTAAAAATTTGCTGCGGAAAGTAAAAAGTTCCTTTAAACTTTGGCAATAAATTTTCCTGAATTATTTTCTTATTGGATATCTTCCTCAAATGGTTTACTCGTGATATAAAATTATTTTCGGAAGTTTAAATTTTCAGTTCAAATTTGTTAAATGTTGAGCAATAAAATTAATCACTTTTATTTAAAGTTAAGCAAAGATAAACTTTAGTGAAATGATAAAGAGTTCATTGAAAATTTCGCTGACAGTTCAAGGAAGTTCGTTGTCATTTTATTTTATTTTAAATAAAGATATATAATGTCAATAAAAAATATTTTAAGAAAATATTGCAATGTTTTTAATTAAATAAAATTTCTACTGATTTGCAATAAAAAACCTATCAAGAAAGGTAGTACGTTTCTATAAGAATCGACGCAAATAGGTGCATTAACAAAATTAAATGAGCTTGAAAAAAAATATAATTTACTACTCAATAATGACAAAATGGGATATTGTATATTACCTTTACTATATACACCCTTAATTGCATTAGTGCAAGAATTGAAATATCTCAGCGTAGAGTTCCTTACTATAAATAATTCATACGTTATAATCATTATAAGACCATATAAGCAATAAAACATGCTATACATATCTTAACCTATTTAAGTCGAAGGCATACCATATATGAAATAATTAAATTCTGTTAATTCAAGGCTGTAAATTGCTGGTAATCCTTGAATAAGAAATTCTTTAAAAAATGCATAGGTTCAGATATAACGAATTCAGAATGCATTACCTCGACAAACTACGTTAACTATTTTGTCAAAGTACAATGTATAAAATAGTTTGGTCTGTTAATGTTAAAGCCGGATGGAATTACATTTAAGTGGATTCTTAAATGATATTCAAATTTCTCCAAACCAAGAGGAATTAAGTTTCAAATATATTTTAAAATAAAATCAATTTTTGCGTCAGTAAGAATTCCATTCAATGCATTAAAGTTGAGTCACTATTACCTTTTTACATAAGGTTCTTTTGTTACATGCACATATACTTAATGTACTATAAATAAAAAATATTAATTTCTTTTAATGTTAAATTAATTAAAGTCACGTTACTCTTAATATGAAATATGAAATTTTATTAAGTCATCGCAAATTTTTATCAATTATAACATGAACTTTTGTATAGTTGAAATAAAAATATCATGCATAAAAAGACTTGAGTCTGAGTCACTCCAAAATGAGCAACACTTTTTATCCATGTTTTTTTTTCTCCCAGTTTTAAATGCGACAGTTTCTTAATCCAATCAAGTATCTTTTACGAATCAGTTTGTTTGAGCCGGTTATGTCTAGTATTGGCAATCTTAGTTTTAGTTGGGACATACGTTATCCTCAAAGTTCTCCTGACGCAGGACGTTCTCAGGACGCAAACCATTTATTTCTATAGTCTATAGTCTATAATTTCTAAGTCTAAATTAATACAATTTGCAGTACTTCACAAAAAATATTTAATAACTCACTTTTTATCAATGTTTTTTTTTCTCCCAGTTTTAAATGCCACAGTTTCTTAATCCAATCAAGTATCTTTTACGAATCAGTTTGTTTGAGTCGGTTATGTCTAGAATTGCCAATCGTAGTTTTAGTTGGGACATACGTTGTCCTCAAAGTTCTCCTCACTTTTGTTTTGGGAAGCAAACCATATATTTCTATAGTCTATAATTTCTTAGTCTAAATTAATACAATTTGCAGTACTTCACAAAAAATATTGAATTTCAAAGTCGAGGAGACTGTAAAAAATTTATTGAATATTTTGAACTACTTTGAATCCAAGCTAAAAAAACAAAAAAAGTTGGTCCAAAATCTGTGTAATAAAAATGCACTCAGAATTTGGTAAACGCTGCTGACTCTGCTCGACTGTGAAATATTTAGTAACTTACAGTTACAGCACATGCAGTTCATCATAGGGGAGACTTCAACTTCAACAGCTAAAGTTACAGATTTATGCCATATAATAAGCTCCACTAAAACGAACGCAACTTTGAGCTTCATCAGTTTTTAATCTCCTTGCGTCTCACGTTTATTTATGGTCAGCCCGTCAGCCAGTTAGCTAGTTAGCCCGTTTGCACGTAAACTAGTTTCTTTGTTATGGAATAAATCTTCGCCTCAACATATTCTTTTCGCTTTTATTCTGCCTGATTTGCTCTTAAGCAACTGCAAAAAAAAAAGACTAAAAAAACAAAAGTACTCGATCTGATGTGGAAAATATAGAATTTCACAGCAGCGTCTGGTGTGCTTTTGAGCTGCTCATTGAACACAGGTTAATGCTTTGCAAACGTATGTGCAGCGTTTGCAACTTGTCCGAACAACACGTTGGGGATTCGTTTGTGCACAGAAGAACATTGAAAAAACTTGTTTGCCTTGATTTGGAAGTGTTTTTGTGTTTTTCTCTCTTTAGTTTATGTTTATTTTTTGTTTGTTTTTTACTATTTCCTTAAGGAGAACAAAAAAAAAATACAACAAAACCAAAACCAAAACAAAATAAATGAAAATGAAAATAATGGAGTTTTAGGCTTGAAGTAATTTTTTTTTTTTTCAAATTAACAATAGACCAGGACATGTGTGCTGTTAATTACTACTTATATTTCTTTAAAGAACATCTTTTTTTTATCAAATTTATTTTAATGAAATCCTTGATTTAGTGAAAAACTTTTGGTATATAAAGTCTTACCTTAGGTATAAGTACACTTACTTAAGTAAGTAAGTATATCGTAAATATATATCGTAAGCATATATATCGTAAGTATATATATCGTAAGTATATATATCGTAAGTGTATATGTCGTAAGTATATATATCATAAGTATCTCTACCATCGTTCATAGTGTAAAGGTAAATAGTGAATTTCAGTAAATAAGACGGTACATAACAACAAAATATACTGCAAAACCGGTTTCACCTACTTATTTAGTAAGTGATTTGTTATTGTTCAGTGGTCTTTCCTAATAAAATGGATAATACCAATTTAAAAACTGTTAAAGTTTTATGATATATATCGTTTTGTGAACGTCGAGATGACTTGTAGTTTCAGCCACAAAAAAAAAAATTACAAGAAACGACAGATAAGTACACCAATATGCTGTGAGTCTTTTATATGTTATATGTAATCATAATTAAATAATATGTAAGTGATACAATTTATTAAATAAAGAATAAAATACAAATATAAATTACATATGTATGCGTATATCGATATATATATGAATACACAATGGTTGAGCTAGACCAATGGCTAGATCAATATACGTAATGACCTAGCGCCGCCACTGTGTATACAAACGTTCCTCTCTTTGGGTTTTATTTTAATTGCAATAACATTTATGATTGGTTTTAATGGAGGTCAGCTATTGCTTCTGATAAAAAATTATTAAAAATAAAGAGATATTGGAAATAAAATAATATTAAAGAAAAAAATATGATCATATTCATATAACTATGTAAGTCTCGATAAGTATGGTAGTATACATCATATCTTCATTTTTATCATTATTTATTATATATAAAATGTAGTATTTATTATATATAAAATGTAAATGAAATTTTAAAAGTTAATCCATAAAGTACTACAAAATTTTTGTAGTCAAAACTGTTTAGAGAGATATAAAATAGTTTTCAAAGTAAACTAGACTTATTTAATAAACGCTTCAAAAACAAGGCTTTCTCTTGATATAGAGTTTGGTATATATATATATTTAAAAGAGAGATCATTCATTTATACGCTATCGAAATTTGATGTCATTTAAATGAATAAAAGTGGAGTTATTGCTTCTGAAGTGACAGTCTTTCAGGATAGTAGGATAGCTTCTACGTTCAGGATAGCTTCTACGTCCACAAAACGCTTTCGTTTTCTTTCGATAAGGTAAAAGTCACATAGTTCCAAATCAGTTGAATACGGGAAATGGCAGATCTTGACTTGAGATATCTTGAGATATTGTTATGGTTTTATAATTAAAAATAGTTTTGGATAGTTTTTTCTTACATTGACAATCGACCCAATTTTTTATTTTTTAGATATGCTTGTTAACTTTTATATATTGAATAAGACAATTGCCAAGTTTATGTGAGATTTGTATAATTAAATTTTTATGGAATTTAACATTTTTTGTATTTATAAAAGATTATATGTGAATTTATAAAAGCAATATTATAATTATATACTACTACATGTCTATCAAAATAATAACCCAATAATGACCACATTTCGATAAGCTTCCATTACGAAATCAGCACATAATGGCGCAGATTCCACATTGGCATGGATTATCATTTGATATCCTTTGAAGTAGAACATAACCGCATTAGTTTATTGTTGCTAAATATTTCAGTTTTTCAGTCGCGTCACGTTGACAATAATCTCATTTCATTATGACTTTTTCGAATGCGAAATAGCGAATCTATTGTTACGTTGTATCTGAGGTTGATGCCAACTGCGTTTCAACTAGTGCGAATTACTGCTGGTGTTAAGTTACTACTGTTGACATGCCTCACTACAAATGATTGTCAGTTCTCTACAGTTTCGTTAAAACATCGCATTTCCCGCCCATGCGTTTGAATAATGCGATAAACAGAGTCTGTCATTTTTACTCTAATTTTGTACAAATAAGAAGTTGCGGACAACGACTGTTTCCATTAACTTTGAATAATAAATTTATTAATTTTTTGAAAAAAAATATGTAGTACATAAATTTATTTAAATATGCTGTATTTCGTTTTCATTTCAGTTTCACTTCGATTGATCTATTTAAATTAATATATACGTCAGGTATGAACTGAGTTTAGTAGTTCATAACATACTGCCGAGTCTATGATGTCATTTTACAGATTGCTTTATTTAATAAAATTTCTTAATAAATAACAAACTAACATTACTTACGAGACTCACTATTTATATTTTGAGCCCTGACTCAAAGTTTGACATTATTAAACCTAACCTACATTAGACTTTTTGTCAAAAGAGCGTTATTTGTGTTATTTACAGTGATCTGTAAATTGAGTGTTCGCGATGATTGAGTGTTCGTAAATTTTCGTGCGATGATTTATTGCGACTTTCGACGCAATAAATGCACCCAAGACATGAGTGCATCGAACACTTTACTTCCACATTTGGCGATGAAGCTTCATGCTTTTCCACTGTGAAACGCTGGTACAATGATTTAAATCATGACGAAATTCGATTAGGTCGTTTAAAAACAGTTGTGCTAAATTGATGCTGTGCTAAAACTGATAATTCAAGATTCTCATGCGGCATACTCTGAGATTGAGAGAATCCTAGGCATTAGTTCCACCAGCATATATAAAATATTGTACAACCATTTAGCCGTGAGAAAATGAATAAATCATTTGACAAAATCTGAAAAATATTCTCGTATCGATTGGTGTACACAAATGCTCAGGAAGTACAAAAGTGGTGCTTCTAAAGATATATATAAGATTGTTACAGGTGCCGAATGATAGATATATGCGTATGAGCCGGAACGTTAACAGCAGCCGACTGTATGGGTGTTTCAAGATGAACCAAATCCAACAAAAGTTGCTCGCACTCAAAGAAATTCGAAACAAGTGGTCGCTTGTTTTTTTCGGGTCATGTGGCAACTATGAGTATACCATTACAGGAACGTAAAACGGTCAATTCCGAATGGTACCAGTATACAACCATATGTTTACCGGAAGTCATCAGTGATATACTTAAAACAAACAAGCGCCATTGGATCATTCTCCATTAAGACAATGCGAGTGCTTACACATCTCGTCTGTTAACCGATTTTTTGAACATTAAAAAAATCGAATCGATGGGTCATCGATGGTACAGTCCTGATTTGGCACCCATTGACTTATTCTTGTCATTGAAAGCGATCGTCAAGAATAAACTGCGTAGACAACGATTTTTGTCGGCGGAAGAAGCCGTTGTTGCATTAAAAAATCATGTTTTGGAGGTGTCTGATAAAGATTGTAAAAAATGCTTGGAAAAAATGGTTTGAACGCATGCAAAAGTTTATTAATCGTAAAGAAGAATACTTCGACTTTCAATGAGAAGTTAGTATTTTTTCATTATTTGGCTAAAAATCTAAATAGCGATCCTCGTATTATCAACTCATTGTATATAAATTTGATGGAAATATTTGATGGAAATCATGAATCTCGCTTCTACTCTACACTTTTTTCAAACTACCAAAAACATTCTAGTTCTTCTTAGTCATTAGACTTAATCGTTAGTGAATTCCGCGTTGCCATCTAAAGTTATTGTAAGATTATTTCTATTAATCAAACCCATACAAACAGTAGTACATTGTATTCATTGCAGATGTATTTCATACAGATGTGTTGTCTGAAAAATAGTTGTATGTATTTTTTAATATTTCATCTTAATTTATTTATACATATTTTTTTTAAAAAATTGATTTGCTGTTGGTAAATTTATCACAATTAAAAAAAATATTAGTACTTTTAAAAAATTTTTATTTTTAATTATTTGATACTAATGATGTCTATAGCAAAACAATCTAAACAACAATGTTACTATACCAGCTCAAAAACTGTAGTCCCTATGGACACAATTGCAGAAGAGCAAGAAAATGAATCGGATTTCAGTGCTGTGAGAGAACCTAAAAGCTCGATACAATTCACTATTACCAACACAAATGTTCAGAATGAATTAGGTAATACTTTAAACATAAATGGAAGGAAGCGCAAATTTGAGGACACATGCAATCCAATGTGTCCATGTATACACAGTGTATCTAAGAAAAGTTGTCAATCTTAATATACAAATTTCATAAGGAGTTGCAGATAGAGATATTTACTATATTTTTGGATAGCATTAATTGCAAAATATGCGGGAAAGCATATTTAAGTTCAATAACTTTTATTAAATTTCTGTCGCCCTATTTAGAAACTCCACAATAATCCAATAATCCAATATTCGTAATAAATTATCAATGTTTATTAAAAGAGGAATATAGTTTCACTTCACGAATATATATTACAAGCAAGACTATAAATGATAAGATTTTGAAATTGATTTATATTTTTATTTACTAATCTCTTTACTCTTTCTTCTTTCGGTACAGTGTAATAAACACCATTCTATTTCTCCTTCTAAAAGATACATGCTTTTTATTCTTTCAAAGATTCTTTCCTGTCGACAAATTTTAAAATTTGCTCGTTAATGGTAAATTGTGCTTTATACATTGATCTTTGTTTTATCCACTCCCTTTTCACTTTCTTCCCACGGTGTACAAACTCTTCCAACAGTTCTTTAACATTTGACGAATCTGCACGACTCAGTTCTTTTTGTGGATACGGTGGAGGAACAGCAGTCTTGATACTTTGCTTTGGCGCTGATATACACATTTCCTCTCCATTATCCTCCTGTTTAATTTGAATTTCATTATCTTTTGTGGTATTGATCGATTTTTTTTCATTTTGTAACCATGCGCGACAAATAGGAAACATTGGTTTTGCTTCTGTACAATTTATAGTATTGATAGAACGACCCCCAATATCTACAAAAACTGTTTTTGAAACTTCCAAATCTGATATTTCCATTTGTAATCCATTCTGTGCTTCATCCGATTCTATCTCGAAAAGAAGTTGATTTTCATTCATCTCTATTATGCCTATATCTTCCTTAAAATCATCAATCTCCATGATTGCTTACCGGAACAACCCTGCCTTAATTGCGTTTTATTTATGAGTTTAGAAAACTTCTGTAAAAGATATTTTTAAAAGTTTTTTATAATAAAAAAATTACTTAAATATATATTTACCTCAGCTATGAAAAATTTTAAAGGGACAGTTATTTTAATAAAACTGAATTGTCAAAAAAAATAAACCAAAAGAGACAGACAATATATGAACAGGATGTCTATATATGCATATATATTTATTTGAAAGCTTCGATATTAACCAGGCTAATATAGATGTAGTGATTCTTCTTCAGCTGATATTCACAATAAAGTTAAATTATTTCAAATTTTTAGATATATACTTTTTTAATATATTTTTAAATGTGTTAAACACAACGTTTACACCAATTATAAATCTTATAAATCGTTGGATTTTGTCAAAAATAATATATAATAATTGGGATATTTTAGGTATTTACAGATATTTATAAAGCATTATTTGTACAAGAATGAAAATTTCTTTAAACAATAAATAACTGTCATGTAAGTGCTAGATTTATATTCTCAAGTTCAAATTCGACCATTCACTCTAATTTTGCATTATATGGTATGAATTTAGCTATTTCATTCATTAACATTGTATCTTGTTGCTCTATTTTACATAATAAGATCAAGGAATTAAAACCACAAATCAAGATGCAGGAATATATCCAATACACTATTAAGCTCAAGTCACTTACTACACTAGTAAATGTTTATTACTGCAGTTTATAGACTACAGCATTGCGTATAATCGGGCGCAATTCTACAGAATTCTACAGAATTCTACAGAATTTTACAGTATCGCGGAGATTCCGTAAAAACTTTGGTAAACACATTGAATTAGTTGAAACCAACTCCTTAAGGTAGTAAAACTGGCAATAACCACGGAGTGAAAGGAAGAACTAAAAAAGCTCAGGATAAGCCCACTCAAACCCGTCATTTGTTTTATTAGTGACTTCTACTTATGCATAAGTAATGCAGAAAACAACACTGAGAATATACCAACGTAATCATAAACACAACCGAAGACAGACCCAGGGAAGACTACTACAGCACTACTAAATCTTGTAGGGCCGTACTTTTCTAAAAAAAAATAATCCATTAGAATTGGTCGACGAACAAACGTCGATATCTAAAGAGATTGTGTGGCACCTAGCGATGTTGCGAAAAGAATAAAATCGAACTGTGCGGTAGCACAACCTGACAAGTAAAAACATGACAGAACCAATTAACTGGTTCTGGTCCATTTTACATTTTATATATTATATATTCAATGGTTCACACAAAATATCAAACTAAGAAAATCGAGTCTATTCTAATCGCCTTTGATATTGTTTTTAATAAAAATCGAGTTTCGTTCACATATAACATCGTAAATGTCACAATTACATTTTACACGATTATTAAATCCCACTCTTTTATTCTGAACCTTTAAGCTTCATCACCTGGTTATTTTTTATGAGAGCTAAGCGCTAACAAGTGAAATTATGGAGTGCAAAAATATTTCATCCACCTGCCAGGCTATGAGGTCAATGACACAGAACATCATGCATTACGCATATTTGTGAAGTCATCAGTACTGTTGACAGTCTACGTAGGAAAATAATATTAAAATTAATGCAAATGGAATCAAGCAAAGAGTCATGCTCAATGCCAAGACAAAAGTGCCATTTGCTCCATTATGCAGCGAAGTGTTGCATACTTTTTAGGGCTATGCACCAGTTTATTTCTGCGATTGTTTGGTTCAGAGTGCAATGGAATATGCATTAAGTCAACAAGCAAGGCAAGAATTTTTAGCACAATTAACCACACAAAAAATGCTAGTGTAAATAATATGAAATGCATTTATTGGAAAGTATTTATTGGAGCGTAGTTCGACTGCAATTCAGTAAATTAGACTAAACAATATTTTGTTAAAAATGTCGTTATTTACGCTTGCATTCATGTAAACTACATTTCCGTGTCCTATAAAAGAATTTTTTATCAACGAAGTGGAAAGCATAAAGACTGCATACAAGTGTTAAAAAAATGTTTCTTCATTAATGTTGACATGGCAGGATACTGAACTTTGACAAATTCTCACATATAAAAAATAAAAAATTTTTTTTAACTATTTCTATGTAGTTTCCAAGAGGTATTCGTAAAAAATTTGAGCTTTCTAACAACCTCCGTCATTAACCTATCCTAAGCCTAAGTAAATGCTTTGCTTTAAGAGTTGCAGTATATTAGGAAGAAACTTACTTTTACTTTAAGTGTTGGTACAAAGTGAGTTACTGAGGGACTTGCTTGGTTTTAGTAGTAAATTTTGTTTCTTTGTAACGTTTGAAGTATGCTTAACATATATATTTTTGTCGATTTTTATTCAGCACTTCTTCACATGTTAGCACTTTAATTTTCTCATATTAGCACCAACTCAGCATGACATAGAGTTGGTCTTCCACTTCCACTTCCACGTCCTGCTTAGTTTAATTTACTTTCCTTCTCCTATTACTCAGTTGGTTATCGTTAGTCTTTGGCCAGCTTCCTGCAAGATCCCGTCAATATGTTGAACTACTATCAAATACATACAATCATAAAGTTTCTGCTTCGACAACACTTTTATGACTACTTAACTAAGGAAAAAGTTCACAAAAATCTTACATACTTATGTTCATATAATTATTTATATATGTCTGTGGGTATGCATGTCTATGCAACGTCTGTGTGCAAGTAAAAGTCATAAATTTTTTCATTCACTATTAAAGGAGAAAGAAATTTTATTTCGTTTTCATGAGGCGAAGAAAGCAAATAACTATTTTATGCAAAAAGTTTGGTTTATTGTTGCACATTTCTTCGACACCGCTGGTAATGGGTGGTATTTTATGTACCTGAAGTATATACTAAATATTTAATATAACATATACATATGTATACTATAAGGTATTTCAATAATTTGTAAGCATGAGTGTCATATCTTTTTGTTTCAGGTAAAAAGCAAATTTATTCTGTCAAGGATATAGTCATATTTTAACAACCACTATTTACATTTATCACTTCAAAGATCCAAAAGTTTATATTATCACTATAATGATTTCAAATTTCAAAATATACACTATTTTGAAGATAGTACTATGATATTAAACCTTATTTATGTATCTCAAGAACAAAATTTGATGTGATCATATTACTTTCAAGGAATATATATATAACCATTAGCTTGGTTGACAACCGGTTGTTCAAAGTACAAGTCCATAGATTTTTAACGAGATTACCTACCCTGAAGGTTTAACGTATAAAGTATAGTGTGCTCTTCATATAAGTTAACAACGTAAACATTGAAGGTGTCAGCGGATAATATATTTTTTAATAAATATT
>NC_051847.1:2813790-2822016 GCF_002237135.1 Teleopsis dalmanni | reverse complement strand
ACAAAGAGAAAAATTCGAGATTTCCCACTTGGAGAGAGCATTTTCCGGATTTTTCAACTAGAGATGTACATAGAAATTACGTGGATTGCGTACAATGGTTTGGAAATTTTTTATTATCAAAATCATGTGAGAACGAAATAGTTTGCTGGAAGCGAGGAGATCTAGACGATACCGTTTTAAAACCAAATGACACAACTGCAACAGTATTGCATCGTTTTCCTATAAAGGACTGTGATATATGGTTCATTCGTTTTGAATTCAATTTCTCACATAAAATGATGGCTTTGGGGAATCAGCAAGGAGTAACTTATGTTTGGGAAATGGGTGTAGAAGATCCACAGTCGACAAAATGTCACATGTTAGCACATGCCAGATGCAACACAGCAATAAGACAAACAACATTTTCCAGAAATGGTAATGTACTGATCTGCGTTTGCGATGACGGCACCATTTGGCGTTGGGATCGCAGAAATGATTAATTTTTCACTAATTTAGAATTAAGTGCACAATTGGATGGATTTACTGTTTAATTTTGACTGTGAAGCAGCGCTCACTACTTTTTTATATATACTATTACTTAAGATTTTCTTCATTTAAGTTTTTAATTTACTTTTTCAATTTTATTATTCACATTGCATACATTTTTGTTTTTTTGAATTATTAACGTCTAAAACGTTATTTAACTTAATCAGTTAAATTGATTATTTAATCAATTGATTAAAGTGATTGATTAAAAAGTAATTTACTATAGAAAATAAGTCTTACATAAACAAATTTTGCATCGAATTTTTCATCTAAGATAATGCATTTCAAAATTATAATATCGCAAAAATCTCATTTTATAAATTACAATTGAAATTTAAATAAATGAGAGTTAAGTACAAATATTTATATATGCATTCTCACTGATATTAAGCTTTAAATCTGTGATATGTGGTAAGTAATTTAGGAGTTCACACTTAAATAGTTAGTAGTTGGTCGCTTAAAATAAGAGTTCCTATTGGTCTGTTGAGCTTTATAAGAGACGAAAAGTTTTGTGTCGACTAGCTAGCTATAAGAGGTATCTAATAGCGTTTCTTCCATTATAACTTCCGTAATAAAAATATTATATCTCTATGATAATATAATATTCGTTAAGTTAATAATCACGATATGATTTAAGTATTCAAAAGTTGACAACGGCAATAGCAGCCTCAATACAAATTATTATCAAGAATAAAAAACAATTTGATAATATTACAACAGCTGTGTTGGTTTTATGACTCGTGAAACCACAGTCCATGGACACAGTAATAGAAAAAAAAATATTGAGGTTGGAACTTTAAAGTTATCTTTAAATTTACACATATAAATAATAATGATATAAATTTTATTAGGTACAAGCACTTAAATAAACTTTTACATCCGCCCAAACATTGTATGCCATATAGAGAGTGTGTCTTTTGTCTAACATCCTGTCCCGGCATTACAAACTATAAAATCGATTATCGATTGCTATTGAAGATCATAAAAATATGTTTATGAAATCCATCTAAGGTCTCTTCCATTGAACGACAACTTGTACAGTTGAATGATGCCTCCGGCCAAACATATCACATAAACAGTAAAGCGCTAAACCCTCTTTGTAGCCAAGAACCACAATCCTAATCTCAAACTTAATCTTAATTTTATATTAGCAACATTGTTGATATGCTTTAGTTTAGGCCTATGAACTTTAAAAATAAAAATTGCTTTATTTACTTTCGAGACAAATTTTATGATTTTATTAAAGAAATCCTTTGAATGTAACCAAAGGTGTTTTCGTCATTTGTGTTTTACTCGTATCCTTAGCACTCTCATCTAATACAAAAGTATCCTTAAGCATTTTCCTAGTTGACGAAATGTAAAATTGTGGCGCTATTAACACCACCACCTGTCATTATCCATGCGGATAGGGGAGCAGAGAGGCAATCATGGTTGTTGGAAACGCTTTAAGTTTAGAAACTGAAAAATAAATAATACAAATAAAATCCTTTATCCTTCTTTAGATATTTCGTTTTATGCTTCTTCGTTCGTTTAAACAAACTGGAAAATGTAGTTCAAGTAAACATAATGAGTACATGTGTACGCGCATCTGATTTCCATAGGAAAACCCTCCAGTTATCAAACGCAATTTATCACTCATCAAAGTCGTATCACTTTCCATCAAAGCTGCACTTGAAAAAATATATGAAAATAGAAGATAACTATTTTTCATTAAATAATACAGAAAACTGAGAAGCTGACTTTCAGTAATAATAACTATTATCAGAAACCTTTTCTTTGCGGTTAATAACAAAAACTCTAGCATTAATATATATCACTAAACTGTGTCAAATATCATAGCTAACCACAGGAAGTTTTTAATATATTATTGTTATATTTGAATATTTATTAATTGGGTTATTCGTTTGAAAATGTTAGTAAATTGACGCTTCCAGTAGCACCTATCATACTAAAAACACACGAATATACCAATGTACATTCACCTTATATTCCATCACAAGTAGTAAGATACTTGCTCGTATCACACATTTGGTGCTAACTAAATGTGTCATTAAAAGTTTACTGCAGAAAGTGATTTTGCAGCAGAGCAGGGGAAGCAGAAATATTTTCCACTTTTAAGGATGTAGACGAGACCACATATCAAAATTGAAACATCACAATTTGTTGACATGAGTTCCAATTTATTACAAAATACTGCTCACATATATCGTCTGCTTTGCATAGTGATTCTTCCCAGACTTCGAAGTTATTTTTCCGGACAATACAGATGAAATGAATTTTTAAATATTATTTCTGTCATTATTAGTTCGTTTTTTCCTTTCCTTTTCTTTTTTTATAGCGATTACTTTACCAAAAAAGAACAACAAAAACAATTATGGAGCAATTATGGAAATGAAGTAATGGACCTCGAACTGTTTCTCAATTTCCATTTTAATTAGTAGAAATGAGCTTAACAAGTGCTTAATTAAATATTATTTAAAGATACATTCACTTTGCGCACGTAATTTTGAGTAATCGAGCTACTAACTCAATACGATAAATTTTAAACGAAACTTCAACTTAAATTCCTCATCTGAAACATTCTTTGAAATTCTAGTGACTTAGAATTTGAATAAGCAACTTACCACAAACTATTAATTAGGGATTAAAAATATTACCAGAACTATATTAACCATAGTTATAAAGTGACGAAGTCTATTAAAAGTAATTTCATTTGATTACTCGCATAACAAATGATTAGTTTTTTGCTATTGTTGGAACCGGAGAGTTTCCTCTAAGAGAGACCACGTCCAACCGCTGGAACGTGGTCTCCAGTCAAATTTGACAGTAAAGTCTGCCTAGAAACCAGACCATAGTCTATATGGTTTGTTTTACTTGTTTCCATTTCATATTATTAAATATTGCATTTAAATTCTAATTAAAGGTCTGTGAAAAAAATTTTTTAGTTTAATTACTTTGTTTTCAATTAATTTCTTTTTTTTTATTTATATAATCGAATTGATTATATGATTTTGTATGTATTTATATATTGACTACAATTGCGTTGCAGTTATATATATGGCTGCAATTTATTCAATAAATGCCAGTTCATCCATAATTGGTACCTTCATTTACAACTGTAACTTTCCATTTAAAAGATTGAATTTCAGATATTCTTAGTAGTCCTTTTTAAAAAGTTTCGACCCATTAATTTAGATGAAAACTTGAAGGGAGCAACCCAATTAGTTGATTCAGAATAATCTTGATTGAATAGAATTGAATAGAGGGATAGATGGGTAAGTAAATATGCGAAATATGTGTATGCGATCGCATAATAGAGACCATATGTGTGACGAAATTTCTGCATATGCACAAGTGATTAATTTTATTTGCTTAAAATGGGACGAAATCAGCTTTAAAGCGCACACTTTGTATGGTGTTTGTATGGCAGTTCAAGTACAGCTGGGATCTTTAGTTCAACTAGAGCAATGAGCAGTGAGCAGTGATGACACCCAACAAGTGGGCGTTGGCATTGGTGTTGATGGACAAATTATATCCGCTTCGCATGCTGTATTGCAATTTACTGCACATAAACATAAAAACATAAAACATACAAATTATCATTTTTACACATTGTTCTTGTTATTGTTTTGTATCGAATTGATGTTGATGTTGATGTTGATTAATTTATTTATGAACATTATTTCTACTTGGCATTTGTCTTCATAGTGGTTTCATGGAAAGTTGGAATCATTTTTCACATTGGCGCACTTTAAACAATACCACGAGCAAAATGGTTTACAGTAATTGTAGCGCAGAGTTCGAATGCAGTGTGAATTGAATGGGTCCGTCGTATGGTATATCCCACACACAGCAGGACCAACAGACACTAACAGTAGCAGATTAACCTTACTTTTCTGCAAAGGGGGTGAGAAGTAAGCAGTATATGTTCTTATTTTGAACTGTTTTTATTTTTGTATTTCATTGTATTTGTTAACATTCAAGCATCGGAACGCATTCAGTTCCAATAATCCAAATGTTCCCTATTTTTTCTTAGGTGGATTATAATAAATTATCGCTAAAACTAGAACTCCGATTTAATTGAACATCACTTTAACTTTACATTAAAGAAGTTTGGGAGAAAAATTTGATAACTTGATTGGTTTTTCGTTTCTGACGGATGAAAAACATCAAAATGGAGGCTTTTGAGATTAGAGATTGCAGCCCATTAAGTCCATTTCTTGGGATAAAGTATTAATGACTAATATTTGATTCCAGTAACTGTAGGCAAACGATTCATGTAGATGATTTCAATTGCAAAGAATAGGTAGTCTAAATAGATACCTATGCATATGAATATTATTTTACAGAATAACATAATCATCATTAATTAATTGATATCTAAAATGTGAAATTTTATTCCACAAAGAGAATCTTGCTTTGCTCACAGCACGGCTTATTGTTGTTGGAGTTGTACTCGACTGTTGCAATGTTCAAGTGCAAACTTGGTTATGTGCATATCTGGAAAGGGTGGCAATGGGTTGCACAACTCGTTGTCAATTATTCTTGATAAGCTATAGCACATATTGTAATAAAATTGATTAAACTGAAATATTTCACAAAAGCCACTTTTATATTAAAAGGTAATTTAAAGAGTTTATTTTAGCTAATCAATCCTTATCTTCATCCAGTAAACTCAGCTTGAAGTGTTATGGGAAAGGGTTTATCAGGATTGCCTGTATGCTTCCTCTGTATGCTAATTTAAAATTCTGTATAAAGTTATTAAATAAGTTTGATCCAATATTCAATACTTTAAAAAAAAAATGATAATAGATAAATATACCCAATGCATTTTCATAAAAATATTCAGAAATAATACAATGGCAGCAGTTAACTCAAATTATCCAGACATGTATGCAATTTAAGACAGTTGATAAATTGTTTTAAAAAATTAAAAAATTACAAAAAATTAGAAACAATTTTTATTTAATTCCATCCTTAACAAATGCCGCAAACGTACAAAATGAAAAAATGCCTTCCAACCCCAAAAACTCATATCATACACTGTTTTTGTTTTGCCTCTCTATTTTGACATTCCTCATTGTGTTCATATCCATACATATTCATACAACAATTAAATACATTCCACTGGTTGTTTACATTTTTAGTAGACATTCACAATAAAAAGCCGCATAGAGTTAACTAGTACTCATGTGTTATCACATAGACTATATTAATAAAATCATTTTATATATATAAGTTTTTATAGTCTTAAAATGAAATTTATTGTAAATATAATTATAATTTGTCTTTTCAGTTGTGAAAAAAATGCAATGTCATTCTAATTCATTGTGAACAATTTTGCCATATGCTGATTTACGTTCCATTTTGCACATACAGTCCACAATACTATTCTCAGACGCTATGAAATGATTTCAATTTAGTTCGGTTTGTGACTATGCTGAGGTAAAGACGTTTGGTACGGTAGAATTGTACGTCGTTGTGTTATTTAATTGTTATTAATATTAATAAAAATTATTGAAAATATGTTTTAAAATTGTTTGTAATTGTGAAAATAAATAATTTAAGTATTATTGCAAAAGATTTGTTGTGAAAAAGTGTTTGTTTCATACATAATAAAGCAATAAAATTCATTAAAAAAAGGCTATTAAAAGCAGCTACACGAATTATAATTCTTGTCTTATGTTGAGTTTGTGCTTGTGTTCGTTTGTCGGTGTTTATTTTTAAATTATTATTTACTTGTGAAGAGTTTTAAAAATATTTAGCTTATGTTCAAGCATACAGCATAAATAAAATATTATATTAAGAATTTCAAACAAAAGTCATAACTATAAAAT
The DNA here is from genome assembly GCF_002237135.1 of Teleopsis dalmanni. Classification (NCBI taxonomy): domain Eukaryota; kingdom Metazoa; phylum Arthropoda; class Insecta; order Diptera; family Diopsidae; genus Teleopsis; species Teleopsis dalmanni. The sequence continues at coordinate 2,815,654 of NC_051847.1, read as the reverse complement.
ATGTGCATTATTTTGTAAAAGCGCTCAAATGCTTCGATTCTAAAGATTGTAGAAAGCGAATTAATAATACGTCAGCAGCACAGCATCCCGTCATGACGCTGTGGCCGGTTTTGTTATGTTTTGGTGTAAAAATGTTCAAAATCAAATGTTTTTCAATTTCACGTATAAAATATGCAATATTAGTGTTATTTTTGTTCGAGTGTGGAGTTTTATCGTCTGGTGCTGACTTAACTACCGTCGTGAAAGCTACCAGCAAGCAGAGGCATCATCAGCCGGAGGAAGATTGGATCTTTCTTAGAAAGCAAAGTAAGTCGAAGTTGGCCATAATCAAGTTAACGTAACACGCTTTAGCGGAAGATAAAGTGGAATTTGTTTCTTCTTATATAAATAATATGAAATTATAAAAATTGAAAATCCAGAATACGGGTTTCTTAAAAGAATGAAGATGGATTAATTTCGATTCAAAATTTTGTCTATTAAAATCTATTATTTCTTGATGTGAAGTTAAAATCTCTTAAGAGATTTCAGGCTATCTTTCAAATCAGGCTATTCTTTAATAACCAATTTTTATAATTTGTATTAACTTGCTTATGCTTATGTTTATTTGTATTAACTTTATATGAAATATATTTATAGAATCTTTAGAACCTTACAAATTAAATATGTTGTAAATTTTGAATAATTCAGTAAGTAACTTAATATATCATACAACAACATAACTTCGTACAAATTATAAACATACGCATACTGGATATTTATCTCCTCTGGTAACGAGATCAGTAATCGAATAATTTGATTACACAGAACTGTAGCCAAGAACATAATACATACACACGAAATGTGTTACTAATGCAGTGTTAATATTTTACTCGATTATGGATCTCATTATGCGATATCGTGAATACCCCTTAACATTTTATTCTCTTCTTTGGTACCTATTTCCCTGACAATTTTCTTTATTTTTGATATCTGATGATTAAATTAGGTTAGATTGAAGTGGAAGTCTTGTTGAACAAAGCTCACTGAAGCATAATTAACTGATGGTAAAACGTTTCGATATAACTGATGAGACGCTGTCCATACGTCTGATCTGAAGAATTTTTTTAAAGATAGAAGTTCCAAACATTTAGCGTACGAACAGCGTCACTGGTAGTCCAAGATGTTATATAAATTTTTGGGTACTTGGTAATTTTTTACTTGAGCATTTTACGGGAACAAAGCTTGAGCATTTTAACAGAAAGTTTAAGAAAATCTTAACTGTTCTTTTAAATACATAAATAAATTTGAACTATTTAGATAGATATGAATTTTTTTTATTTTATTTTCGATACTCTGAGCTTAATTGGTAGGCTTCATTCTAGGCTCAGTCGTTATGTTTCTTGCCAGCGAAATGTGAAGATTGCATGTCTGCGCTATATAAAAACATCGCTGGTAATTTGGGCATTACATGAGTTTAATTGGGAGTTAACCAGAGTGTAGGCCATTTGTTAACATTTAAAATGCGATATTTCAAGCTGTGGCAATAAAAATGCAAACTGAATGCGAAAAGCAGAAATGCAATGCGGATACGCGATGTGGCTGTTAAGGTTGTTAAGGTAAACATGGAAGAGTTTATAACGCGGACATTAACCCGCAATTCAAATAAATTCTTTTTATTATTCTCGTTTTAGCTGCAGCCGCTCTTGCAGTGCGAAGGCGCCATTTTTCATGCGAATTGTAAAAAACAATAAACAAATTTGTTAAAAAATTTGTAATAAATAAAAAATTTATTAAAATTTTGTTCATGTTGAGTTTTATTTAGTAGTCATTTTTTATTTCAGACGTTTTTATTTTTTTTTTTTTTTTAGCAAATATATCTAAATTT
>NC_051847.1:2805761-2813690 GCF_002237135.1 Teleopsis dalmanni | reverse complement strand
TGCCACAGGTGATGACCTGTATGTTTCCAATGTTTGGTATTTCAATTCTTTGAAGTTCTTAAGGGCTATTCCGGAAAAAGCTCCACCGATTGACTACGCATTAAATGACAGTTCTAAGCAGGTAAGCAAACAGGTTCCCCATACACAATAAATAAGCTAAAAATATATATTTCCATGTATTGTTATATTTTATTTATTTATATTTTAGTGTTATTTTTCAATTTTATATAACTGTACATAATTATATCTAATTAGAATTCCTTATTTAATTATTTTAGACACAATCCAATGGGCATTTACGAAAAAAAAACGAAGAAAGAAATGAGATTATATCAGAAGCTATTTCGCATCTGCCAAGCTCTAAAGAAATAAAACTAGATGAAGCAAATGCTTTAAGTACTTCCTGGGAAGTTCAGTACAGGAATTTGGAGCGCAATCAGCAAATATATGCCAACAAAATGATCAATGAAGTTCTTTACCAAGCGACGCTAGGTAACTTAAATGAATATTCCTATAAAGTAATTGAACATCAACAACCAGGTGTAAGAACAATTTCGTCAGTGGGTCCCAATATCCGAAGTTTTACAGTTTCTACAAATACTATACCGAAATATGAATTAGAATCTGAAGTAGATGAACATTCAATAGATACAATTTTGTCTACTTCTCCATATAATAAGCATGAATCTACATTCAAAACAGTTAAACGAAAACAGACACGTATACGAACAGTTTCATCAGGGAATTCCAGTATGTCGAACTATTCCGCTACTGTTTCACCTGAAGTTATACATGTAAATTCAACCAGATATGCTGCGTCACCTTCTCCAGAGTCCTTTAGTCCACAGTTGGATGTGTTGCAGCCTGATGTAGCTTGCAACAACCTGAAATATGACAGCATTTCATTAGACGACTAATTTTAGTAGTTCATATTTGCTTAATTTATTCAATTTATTTGTATAATACCTAATTCTAAAATATGCAAAATTCTTTAAGTTCTTTAATTTTAAGATTTTTGATATAAGATCGAAATGTTAAATATATTCACCTCTTTTTTATATTCAACATTTTTTTAACTTATCTCCCACACAATTTACTTGCGAAAAATTTGGTGCAAAATAGGGAAAAAAAACTCCCATTCGCATTAGATTCAGAATAGAGGAACTGGGAAAAGAGGAAAAGCTCCCGCTCCTGCTCCCATTTGATTCAAAATAGGGGTGAATATATTTCAATTTTTATTTTATCATATTTCGAATATATTTTAATAAATTATTACTTAGTTGGCCATTACAGACGTGTGTCGTCCTTGGCCGCGTCGAGTAGCCTCCGCCAGTCAGCCCGATTAGTTGCTTTCTGACGCCAGGTGGTAGTACCGAGCGCCCCCAAATCGTTGGTCACCTGGTCCTTCCACCGAAGATGCGGACGTCTCTAGCGGGTTTTCCACCTGCGGGTACCGAATCAAATACCTTTCTAACCGGAGCACTTTCTTCCATTCGCACGACATGACCAAGCCAGCGTTGCCGCTGAATTTTTATGCGTTTAACTATGTCAATGTCGCGGTATAGCTCATTCAGCTCATCGTTCCATCTAATTCGATACTCGTCGCCAACGCGTAAGGGACCATAGATCTTCCGAAGAATTTTTCTCTCGAATGCTCCTAACGCCTTCTCATCACTGTTGGTAATTGTCCAAGGACAGGCATGATAAGGGATTTGTAGAGCGTGATTTTTGTTTGTCGAGAGAGGGCTTTATTTCTCAATTGCTTACTTAGCCCGAAGTAGCATTTGTTGGCAAGAGTAATTCTTCGTTGAATCTTTAGGCTGACGTCATTTTTGGTGTTTAAGATGGTTCCTAAATAAATAAAGTCTTTCACAACTTCGAACTTATAATTGTCAAAAGTGACGTAGGACCCAAGACGCTCAGGAGATTTGTTTGTTGACAGAAAGTACTTTGTTTTGTTCTCATTTACCACAAGACAAATTTGCTTTGCTTGTTTTTCTAAGTTGGAAAATGCTGCACTGACGACCAATGATATCAATATCGTCGGCATACGCAAGCAGCATTACAGTTTTGTAGAATATTGTGCCCGTACGGTTTAAAGCTGCTGCTCGAATTATCGTTTCCAACATTAGGTTAAAGTAGTCACACGACAAGGAGTCACCCTGTCTGAAACCTCGTTTGGTATCAAACGACTCGGAGAGGTTCTTTCCAATTCTAACGGAGCTGGTGGTGTTGCTCAACGTCATTTTATATAGCCGTATAAGTTTTGCTGGGATACCAAATTCAGACATAGCGGCAAAGAGTGTGCTTCTAGTCGTAGTATCAAAAGCAGCTTTGAAGTCGACAAAAAGATGGTGTGTGTCGATTTGTTTTTCTTGAGTCTTCTCCAGGATTTGACGCACAGTGAATATCTGGTCTAGAGTGGATTTGCCAGATCTGAAGCCACACTGATAAGGTCCAATCAGTTGGTTGACGATTGGCTTCAATCTTTCACATAGTACGTTTGACAGAACCTTATATGCGATATTTAAAAGACTGATCCCGCGGTAGTTGGCGCAGTTTGCACGATCACCTTTTTTGTGGATTGGGCAAAGCACACTTAAATTCCAATCGTTGGGCATGCATATATCCGACCAAATGTTGTCCGACCAAAACTCTGCGCCACCAGCTTTAAACAGCTCAGCCGGTAAACCATCGGCGCCTGCAGCTTTGTTGTTTTTGAGCCGCGTTATAGCTGTTTTAACTTTATTATGATCGGGAGGCGGGACGATTATTTCATCGTCAACGATTGAAAATTCGGGATCATCTTCGCTTTCAGTCACATTGCTACTACCGCCATTTAGTAGTTTCGAGAAGTGATCCCTCCAAATATTAAACATGCTTTGGACATCTATCACCAGATTACCGTTTTCACCTTTGCAGGAATTAGCTCCGGGTTTATAACCATTTGTCAGGCTTTTAATTTTTTGATAGAATTTTCAAGCCATATTCCTGTCGCCTAGCTTCTCAAGCTCTTCGTACTCACGTCTTTCTGTTTCCTTCTTTTTTCGCCTGAAAAGACGTTTCTCTTCCCTTCTCTTTTGCCGATATCGCTCTTTAACAGCGCGCGTCGCAACTGACCGCAGGATGGCTTGATATGCTGCGTCTTTCTGTGCGGTAGCATTGCGACACTATTGGTCATACCAGCTGTTTCTTTGTATACGGTGATAGCCGATCACCTCTTCTGCAGCGGTACGCATAGAGTTGGAGATGTGTTTCCATTGTGCGCATATATCGGCTTCTTTAGATGAATTTTCCAGATATTGGGAGAGTCGAGTAGCGAAGTCATTAGCTGTCTGTTGTGATTGCAGCTTTTCGACGTCTAGCTTTCGCTGTGCTTGTTCACGTACCTTTTTCATCGCACATAAACGTGTGCGGATCTTGGCTGCAACAAGGTAATGATCCGAGTCGATGTTGGCTCCACGGATAGTACGTACATCCAAGACACTGGAAGCATGCCTTCCGTCTATCACAACGTGATCAATTTGAGATCTTGTGTTTTGATCAGGTGACAGCCATGTTGCCTTATGTATGTTGAGATGCTGGAATCTGGTACTACTAACCACCATGTTTCTAGCCGCGGCGAAATCAATCAGCCTTCTTCCATTATCAGAAGTTTTCGTGTGAAGACTGAACTTTCCGACAGTAGCACCAAAGATACCTTCTTTACCCACCTTTGCGTTGAAGTCTCCAACAACTATTTTGATGTCATGATGGGGACAGCGTTCATATGCTTGTTCAAGTTGTTCATAGAAAATTTCCTTGGTGTCGTCATCTTTATCTTCCGTCGGGGCGTGCGCACATATTAGAGTGATAAAGAAAAATTTTGCCTTAATCCGAATTTTTGCGAGCCTTTCGTTTATTGGTGTAAACGTTGAGACCAAATTTCTCAGCTTTTGGCCTACCGCAAATCCGACTCCAAACTCGTGCTTTGTTGCATGGCAGCTGTAGTAGATGTCACAATGATCTCGTTTAGAGCATCCTTGTCCCGTCCATCGCATTTCCTGGAGAGCGGTAATGTCAGCCTTATATTCCTTGAGGACATTAACCAGCTGTATAGATGCACCTTCTCTGTAAAGAGTTCGGACATTCCAGGTGCATATTTTTAAATCGTGTTCCTTAATACGTTTGCGTTTGTCGTCATCAGTAGATCGTTTCCTTATCCGAGGCTGCCTCTTCGTTTGCATTGAAAAGATTTTTTTTAAATGGTGGGTTCCAAGCCCGACGCAAAACCTCATATATCCCTGAGGTGGATTTCGCTGCACACATTAGTTCACTACGCACGGATGATTGTAGCTATCCAGAGGGGCCACGTGGAGGCTGTGTGTCAACTTGGAGAGAACAGTGACAAGGATCGCGCTGGCATTTACCATGTTAAATGCAATCAGACACTTTACCTTGCATGTTCAATCCCATCCCCCTAATCCCATCGATTAGGAAAATTACGAAAATGAAAATATGACTGTCATTTCCACATAAATTTGACATTTTTTTATTTGCAGCAAATATGCGGTGCTTTTCTTTTCAGTAGAAAAAAATTCAATTATGTAGATTGTGGAGTCTGATATGTTGATGACATTACTTCTATAATTTATAATATTCATGACACATATTTTAATAAATAAACAGCAACATCATCCAAAGGACATGTCGCACACCACAGAAGATAAATAGTGACTGACACTTTCCTACGCAAATTATCATGAAGTTTTAATTCGTATTTGGTTATTTTGATGAATTGAAGCTATAACTTTTTGCCACTTTATAACTTTAACTGATGACTCCATATGTGTATAAATAATGGAAACCTATTAAAGTAACGATATTTATTTACACAAGTACAAACAGAAGCCCACACAGATCGACCAAATTTCGTTCGAATAAGAGAACATAAAATATGTATCTTAGAACATATGAACTCAAAATGCTGGAACACGTAGATATTTCGATAGTGCATGTAAATATATGTACACACTCAAAAAACTGGAGTTTTAGTCATAATTTATAAGATAAAAGTACACACTTAAATTCCTTGCTGATATCCTCGAGCAATATGTTTTTAGATAAATTTCATTTGGATTCGCTATTTTGGCTCCAATAAATTTAACAAATTTTTAAGCGAAAAATAAATAAAAGCATTAAAATTCCTTCATGAATTGTCATTTAAATAATTTTCAACGCTGTAAAAAAAGATATCATTAATAACGCTGTTGACATGTTCTTTTCAGAAAGAAATTTAAGTTTGCTTCCAAAATAAAGCACTTACCGCACTACCACTTATAGGAAAATCCAAAAATATTTCTAATGCTAAAAGGACGTACATTAAAGGAAGTACCACAAAGGATAATATTTGAAAAATTTAACATAGCTTGTTACGTTTAACGTTTGAAATTATGGTTTCAACCGTTAATTATGTATAATTTATTTATCGTGTAGTGTTATTAAGTAAACGAATATATAATTGATTTTATTTTAACACATCAAAAAACCAACAAATAATAAGGTTAGGAATTGGAATAAACAGGGTACTAGCTCCTAATGAAGTGGACCATGATCGATCTTTTGTGCTGCAACAGACCTTAACCGAACAGAAGACATTCCGCCTTCCGAATGAAAGCCAGAATGTTGGGTAGTTCTCGTCCCAGTGACCTCCTCCTGGCCCAGATCAAGGCTGGGCAGTCACAAAGAATATGACTGGAACTCTCCTCTGCTTCTAAGTAGAGTCGACAATCTATCTCTTCAGACAGACCCATTTTGTCCATGGTGAACCGTTCAATATCCTGCCAGCAACCTCAACTCTGTTCTGCTGAAGACAGATACTTTACCATAACTGTAGGAATGAACCAGCTCTTTAGCCTGACGGTTACCTGGAATGTCGAACAGTAGCGACTTCTCTTGGCTGAAAACCATTTATTAATCAGAGACCTAGTTGTCGACCAATTTAATTCGCAATATGTTTCCCGATCCCGTAAGACTGTTGACAGACTCATTACCATTGATTACTCTGTGAACAGGTACCCAGCAAATCATCACTTTGTTTTTGCTTGCCAGATGCTGCAGCGTATCATAACAGTCTAATAGAAGCTGTAAGGAAAACTTCCACGCGGAAATAATAAAGTAACTCTTTACTATTTAATGTAACAAATAATTTTTTACATTGGAAGATACATCAGGCTATTATTAAGTTGATGAATTTTAGAGTAACCACTGCGTCCAATCATTATTTTTTCACGTAGGTTAGTGAAGACATAATTAGCAAAATTCATATCAGTTATGGAAGTTTTATATCGAAATGACTTACTGGTTAACATAATATTTCTTTGTTTTAATAAGAGTAGTTATTTGTATTTACAAAACTGTCATTTGAAATTCTAATAGGTTAGGTTAGATTAAAGTATTTTAAGATTAAAGTTTTTACATGCAAATACCAACATTTAAGTCTTTTTTATCTTCCTTAAAATAGAAAAAAAGAAAAATCGAAAAGACTTAAACACTTACTTCATTATACGACCACTCAATCAGTCATTTAATTATTAGTCAGCCGAAATACAAATTCAAAGCGAGCAACAGTACACCAAAATTAAAGATTGTATAATATTACATGCATTTTTTCAGATACTTGCTACGGTCACGCCCTTCTTTCGCCCTTATAAAAACTGAAACACAATTATTTTGTACCAATTAGTCTAATGAAATTTAATGTAATTACCTTTTCAAGCACTTCGAATGAATTTCAGTTTTATTAATCAAACCAAAGAATGAACGAAAACATAGAAAACCATTAGAAGGATTTCACTCCTATTTCAAGATATTGACTGCTTTTTTATATATCTTTTATATTCTGTTTGAATGTTACTTATATTTATTCACTTGTTGAAACTTGATTTTAAGTTGGGTGGAGTTTTTTTTGGTGTGATTATATAGATAATTAAACCGAGGTTTCTTATAAAAAATATAATTGATGTACTTAGTGTATCATTTAAAAGTATAAATTAAATAGTTTCGAAATATTTTAAAAAAAATTTTTCAAGAAAACTTACTTTCTTACTAATTTGCCCATAATAATCTGTTACGGAATTTCGACCTTTCGCAGCATGTCTGCCCAGGCGCCTCTGTTGCGTGCGCGCCTTCTCCAGTCTCGTACATCAAGTCCTGTTAGTGCTCCCTCAACTTGATCACTCCACCAGAGACACGGTCTACCACTACGTCTTCTTCCATCAACTACTGCTTCATACACCTCTTTTGCTGGAGCATCTTCATCCATTCTCACGACATGACCTAGCCAGCGAAGCCGCTAAATGTTAATTCGTTGAATTATATCAATGTCGTGGTTCATTCGTGTTCGGTAATCGTCGCCTATTCGTAAAGGACCAAAGATCTTACGAAGAACTTTTCTGTCGAACACTCTCAGCACTGTTTCATCGGTCTGCGAAGCGTCCATATTTCTGCGCCATACAGAAGCACAGGAAGGATGAGTGACATATAGAGCGTAAGTTTCGTTTATTGAGAGAGATCTACATCTCAATTGCCTACTGAACCCATAGTAGCATCATTAGCAACGGTGATTCTTCGTCTGACCTCCAGGCTGACATCATTGATGTTCATTACGGCGGTGTCAAGGTAGATGAAATCGTTGACAGATTCTTCAAGAAAACATAACAATTAAAAAAGCAACTCTTATTAGTTTTATTTATTTCTATATAAACTAATAAGTTTTTTATGTTTCATATAAGATTAGAACTATTTTTTAATAAACAACAATACATTATATTAATTATATTGCAGTTATTATTGAATTGAGCAAAAAAAGTTGAAATAAACTCTCCAGCCAATTAATTCTTACATTTCTACTAAAGCAATCATTCCAAGTATACACAGAAGCAAATCAGA
>NC_051847.1:2772428-2805661 GCF_002237135.1 Teleopsis dalmanni | reverse complement strand
GAATGATAGCTACAAAGGTTGCCAGTACATAAAATTGTAACTCAAATGCTTTAGTCTAGTAATTGGGAACCTTATTATATACGAATGCTTTATAGTAGAATTATTTTGTCAAACTTTTGACATATCTGACTATTGGTATTGTTGATTTCTTTTGAAGTATTAATTATTTACTTAATTAAATTTAACGACCCGTGTTCAGTTTTTGCCATATACAGCTTCCTAATCAGGCGCCACTACTGTGTCCACATCTACTTCATCTTCAACTATTGTTTCAAATACCGTTCTTGACAAACCCTTATTTTTCATTAACATTATTATTAACAACCAAGTGAAGGCTCTTTAAAAAGGGGTAATGCATTTATTATAAATATTTAAATATAAAATCTAATTATTAAATAGTTAAACATTTCTTACTATGAATATGTTAGAATAGTAAAGAATTATTTTAAATATTAAAATAATAATGATAAGGGAGTAACCCACGTACTGATTGGTTATATTTAGTATATAGGTAAGAAATACAAAACATTGTTAGTACAATGTACTTTACTGTATCAAACAGACATTCAAATCTAGATTGAAAGATCACACTTGTTTTCTTTTAAATTAACTGAAGAGAGCGCTATCCTATACGGCATAACTGCTGAAAGGACACCATAAGCGGCTGGAGACCTAAGAGAATACTCAAATTCCTCTATTGTTATACTACAACTACATTAAACGTATTACATGGAGATACTGTCGTATTACATTGCAATCCTGTAGTATTACACTATGTTAATTGATGGAACAATGTCACTGTTGTGATTAAACTTGTACAACGCATGGTTTATTCAGATGTAGTAGTCGCAGAAAAAGATATATATTCTTTCTACTTCATTGATACTTCATTGATTCTTCTAATATATTTGCTGTTTCAATATTAAATCTTATGAACCCTTTTCTATATTTTCGATTAGAAAATATATTCGATTGGTTTACTATATAATGCTATCTTTATACTAATGTATTTAACTGGAAAAATGTGTAACAATATGTGCTATTATTAATACATAATCCGTGTAGAGTTATACTAAAGTAGTTCGATAAGTTTAATTTAAAGCGTAACATAAATTAATTAGTTAAAGAAAGTTAGAATTTTATTATATATTTTTAAAGTGAAATGGAATCCAACTATTTTTAAATAAATAAATATTTATTAACATAACATGACATAAATTTTAATAGTATAAGATCAAGGATAAAATTGTTGCTGAGGGCTGTTAAGTTTCGATTGTATTTGATTTTAATGGCCTATTATTGTGACACAAATTATCCCACTTCAAATTTATTTGTTATTTTCTTAGTTTTTTCCCTCAATTTTATATCAAGTCTTTTATTTTTTATCAAGTAACTATTTCTTCTGAATCGCATACAAAGGCTCTATTTTGCCAATAATGACACTGTTTAACCCTCTTCAATACTTCACCTCGAATTAATCGGAACATGCTGTACATTTTGGCATAATTTTATATTATTTTTATTTTTATTTTATATTTCGCAACAAAATAAATTTTAAAACAATTCAACTTAAAATGCCTCAGCCTAAACATGGCTTCACCAGCAAAAACCCAAACATTGCTTTCATGTTTGTAGGCAATTAAATTTATATAAGAGAATCCTGCCATTTGCCATAAATTTTGTAGAAAAAAGGGAAAATATTTTGCTTTGTTGTTGTTGTTATAATATTTCGCCTGTGTTCAATATGTTAACGTGCAGCCTCTGATATCCTTTCCCATTGTTTTACATTCAAGTTTTGGCATTTGACACGAACTTGTGTTTTTACTTTGCTTGTAATTTTTGACCTATGAGGTCGTTTTTGTTGCAAAGGATCAAAAAAAGGAAAAAACATCCTGAATATCCTGTGTGAAAATATTGCTTTTTGTTTGTTTGCATTCACCGAGGCTGCGGCTAATATGGTGACGGGTTTTTATTTGTGCAGTTGAACACGTTCAGGACAATTCAAACCACAAATTTTGAAACATTTTTAATTTTTATTAAAATTGATAAATTAACAATAAACGTAACGTTTCAGGATTTCCGGTGATTAATCATGAATTCGCTTTTTGTTGCGAGGTAACCAGTAGGAAATGCACGAAATGTGTTAGACTTTATTTATTAAACATTTCTAAATTAAATTGTATAAAAGAATTTGAAATAAAATTTCTATTTTGTGTGTGTGAAGCCCTTTACACACATATATCTTCACTGTTCAAGCACTTCATAACCATTTATCTTGTCAATATTGTAAACCACCATTTTTCTTTCGTGCAATTATTGACATATGTTTTCGCATGAGTTTTTCTTTTTTAAAATTGCTCAGTGCCTCGCCGCTTCGCTGCTGTGTTCAGTGCTCAGTGCTCAGTAGTGTACCAGTACCCCTGGCAATACTTCCAGGAACAATTACGTAAGTATACATGCATCAATATTTGTTAAGATGTAATGAAGTAATATTTGTAAACGACAGCTTTCATGAAAGCAAGCAGCGATTACTTTTCTTTGGGCTCCAGAACTCCTATCCTTTGTCAATATAATATATGGTTGTTAAAAATATTAAATTTGTAGAACTGAGAAAATTTGTTTAAAAATATAAGGTCTAATAAAGAAATGAATCAACGTTTGAATTTTAAATATTTTTCCTTGCATTATTGATACGTCATCTATTAATTTATATTCATCTGTAGGTTATATAGATTAGTGGTATACTATTATAGAGTACTTATTAGACATCTATCTATACGTCACATATGTATAGATAGATGTGTGTGTGTGAATGTCATTATTCTTTAATATTATTCAATGCTATATAATTACGAATTGAAGAACCAGAAGTTGCCTGAAAATTTACCAGATACAGGCAATGCAATATTACTGTTATATTTTATAATAAGAGGAATTAATGTCTTTAGGCGATAAAATAAACAACTTTTATGTTCTTCCTAATACAACATCTACGTAAGAAATTTTAATTCCAAAGTCAAGTACTCTTGTGTGATTTGGTTAACGAATTTAAAGGTAATTCACAGTTATCAGTGCAGCGCTCCGTTCGAGACTACCTACGTACAACGTTAAAATCCATCACATAGATTGTAACAGTAACCAAGTAACAGCATACTTGATTAATTTCTGTTTACGCTATAGGGATACAATGGTATAGTGATTTCAATTATAGCCAAACCACTGGTTATGAAAAATACCATAAGTTGATCATAAGCTCGATGAGAAGAGTTGTCTCTTCAGCAGGGCAGAGCCGAGAGTACTGACAAATTAACTGATGGGTTACCACAAGATCCCATCTCAACAACATGGTGGCATATACAATGCTAACGTGTTGTCTCCACCTTGTAGTTACATTTTTTTCGGTTGCTTGGTGTTAGTGATGATCAAGAGTGCTATACTTTACCAAGAACTTATATTTCTATCTGATATTAGGAGCTCCTTCATTCTTACGACTATAAAGCGACATTTTTCTGGCTGTTTAACTTTAGTGTGGATCGGAAGACGGAAGCCTATATCTCCGTCCAATATCAGTGTAGTCCATAAATGTGTATTGTGTGATATAACATAATATGTATTTAATTCAGTAAGTCCTGGAATATATAATGTAATACACTTAATCTATATTATGAACTACACAAACTTCTATCTTGGAATGCTTATTACGCATATTCCATTACTTAGTAAATACTAAGTTCAATATATAAAATATAAATAAAATTAGTTTAATCATGACATGCTTTATATCAGGAACTCTTCAGTGAGAGGGATTTAGTGCGCTAGTTTAGTTATTAGCATATTTTTGTGAATTTATAAATTAGCATACGATATGAATGCTTTCATTCCATTTAAAAGCTTTCCCTAATTTCCAATAATATTCATCTAACAGTGTTCAATCATCACCAAAACTTTTATAAAATATATTGAGTTCTTTGAAAAAATACTACAATAATTCCATTAACTACATTTACTTGCATTGCTGTTAGTAACTCCCATTACCCGGTTTGTACACATTCCATTCCTTCAATTGGAAAAATTTTAAGAGCATAATTTGCCTCGTATTCAGAATTTATTGCACCCGACCAAAAAACTTGTGAGGATAATAAATACGCTTGTGTGTGCTTAGCTGAAGATAGATTTAAGCTGCTTTCAATTGCATGCCATGAATTATTTAAACTGACGTGAATCAATAAGCGATATTTGCTTTTATAGTTTTTCACTCCATGTTAACCAATTTATTACTTCCAACTCAAAAAGTAACATTTTTAAGTTTGAATTTTTGTTAGTTTTAACAATTTTTAAATATTTTCTTGCTTTAAGTTGGTGTGAAAGAAAGCAGAAAGAAAGTTTTGCCAAACTTTTATCTTTCGAATAGTTTTCAATAAGAATCCCAACAATGTTTTATTTATATGTTTTTTAAGTAGTTGAATATAATCCGACATAAGATTTTATGGTTCACAATCGTGGTCCAACAATTCATTTTAAAAGCAATTAAACGAGAGAACACTTAACTGGATCCAACTTTTTATTTAAAACAAAAGCACTTAAACAACTTAAAAACTCTAAACAATTTAACACTTAAAGGAGTTTCCCTCCGTCCACTTCCATGAATATTGGCATATTTTTATTGGGTTTAACTAAAGGTGAAGATTTGCTAGAATTTATACTCGAAAAATCACTATATCGAAAATTAGGATTACGATAGAAAAAAAGAATATCCTTGGCTTAAATAATTTTATCATACAAAAGCATAAACCAAAATAAGGATAAAAGCTGAAATTCTCGACCATAAACACACAAATTAAATGTATGCCAAGTGGTCACTTGTGTGGTTACACAGACAACAAGAGTTGGCCCAAAGGACACACTAATCTTATTACTTCTGACTATGCGTCTGTGTGCTTTCACTTTCAAGTAAGTATATGTGTACGTAGATGATTGTGTTTGCTTATGTATTTGTGTTGTGTTACTTAAATAGGTTCTACCATTTTAACCGAGTGCCTAAATATACTGTTGAGTCTTATGGAATATTGATTAAGTGCTCTCAACTTATTTTACTTTTTTCCCTAACATCCGTTTAAGTACTTTTCTATTTTCCCTTTAAGTACGTCAAGTATCACTAAGTAAGTGGTGGTGGACTGTTAATGTTGAATCTTTTAATGACTCACTTATGGTAGTACTTATCTCATGGATTAACTCAACAGTAGATAACGTACCTATTAGCGACTAAGTAAAAAAGCGGTCAATTATTGGTAATACATATATGTATGTAAGAAGAGTGACATATAGGATAAAGTATGTGTCCGTAAAGTATTCGACTACTGAGTCAGTCAACAAAAAGTTGCGAAGTTGTGCAGTAGTCCACGATGATAGGATATACAAGGGATCTCATGACTATATTTTTTTAATTTTAATATTATGTATTTTTATATTAACTATTATAAAATAATTAAATATTATAAAATTATTAAACATCACATTATCACAATAAATACATCAAATCTTAACACGTATATATATAAAAATTACTTAATAATAAATTTATTATTATTAAAAATACTATAAAAATTTAAACAAAACCCCAAAAAAATAAAAGTTTTTTTTCTAGCAAAATGTAATAATGTGAATGGACTTTGAGTCATGGCTAAATGTACACATGATTGTATGTTCAAAGTAATGTCGACTAGTTTGATGTGTAATAGCAATCGACGACAAATATTCTTAACATAAATTCTTGATGTGTAATACGCGCTTTAGACTGAGTAAAATGTGGTTCAGACTATCATTTTTGAATGTCATTTAAGTTGCGCTCGCTTTTGCTCAAATTTATTCTATTTATTTATTCAAATAAAATTTTTAAAGAATAAGGGTGTTTACGCACGCTGTAGGTGTGTTAGTGCAACCACGCAAAAATATGCTATTGAATGACGAAAGAAAGTTTTTGAGTGACAGACTATCATTCACAACATGTTGCTCGTTTCAAAACATCGAAATTTTAATGATTATCCACAAAAAAACGATTCTTTGCTTAGAGTAAAATGAAATAATAATAATGGAATAATAATAATACTTCAACCATTATAGATTTTTAGGGTTACTTACAGAGTTTACCTGAACAGAAGGTAATTCTGACTCAAATCAAAACCGGGCAGTTTAAGGGAATATGACTATTAGTCTCATTCACACCCAGGCAGAAATTACATTATATATCTTCAGACATATCTTATTAATATAAAAACGCAGGCCGTGATAATCTGCTAACAACTTTAGTTTCGGTCTACTGAGGTAGGACATCTTACCTAATATTTAATTTTACGGCTAATAAATAAAACAAATTTGACATACTGTTACTCTTTATTAATACAATAATCCAAAAGTTGCTTTTAGAAGTTGGTAGAATTGTTTGTAGGATTATTTTTCAACTGAAAATGTGCCTTATCAGTAGAGAAAACACAGTGCAATTTTGAATAACCACCTTTATAGCACCTTTTTACGATTTTAACAAATTAAATGATTCTTAAAAGTTATAATATAATAATATAATATAATTTTGTAATTCTTAAACTAAATATATTTGGCAATGAGGAGACAATTCTGTGTAACATAAGTCCCTTAAAAAGTACTCTGAAGTCAAGACCACGTAATAGATAACCTTTGCATTTTGTATTTTAAGGATATTAGAAAACGAACCACTTTTGATGTCCTTATTTTGAAAAAGAAATATAGTTTCTAATAACGGAAGCAATTTAAGTCCGTTGAATGGAAAATCATTTCCGTTGAAGATTAAAAATTTTCAAGTATTTTTTCTTGTTCCTCATTAAAGACATCTTCAGTATTTAATGAAAACTACAAGTAAATAAGCGTCATATGTAAGGGAAATTAAATTCAATTCGTGGAAAACTCATTGAAAAAAACAATTTTAAGTTTTTTCTTTAAATTTTGCATACAAAAATAAATCCTTAGGATTCCTCAAATTGAACATCACGCAAATTTAATAACATTTTTCTAACGAATGTGTACAGTAACTGAAGGAGTGCTGCCGCAGAAAATATTTTAATAAAATTTCATGCTTTTTGAAGGAAAGCGCTTTTTAATGAAGTTGTTTTTTATAAAAATAAAAATATTATTTTTTACGAAAATACCCTTTGCAATTAAGGGACATTTTAATAAAAGTTTGTTTGCTTTCCGGCTCAAATATGGATCTTAAAGCAGCTTTCAACATCTTAGCCAAGATTCAATAGATTTGCTGTTTGGATAGAAAATTCACATTTTTGGGTTTATTGTATACATTTTTATTACTGTTATTATTATTTCCCTAAAGAAAATAAGCACACACGTACTCGTTTATTTGTAACTGCATTATATGGCATATATGACTTCATGTATTTTATTGAAGTACATAAGGAATACATAATGCTGCTTACATTTTTTTTACATGTTTTATATTATTATTAATATGTGTACATGGAGTGAATCACATCTTTATTCCTATTTATGGTCAATGGACAGATTTTTCTTATAAATTCTTGGGTTTCTTATACCATGTGTCCTATAAGGGCATTAAATTGGCTTAGGCGGGTTTTTTCTCCGCCTACCCATTGCAATAAATTTTACTCTGACACGCGACCTATTGGACGTACAATATTTCTATGTTGGCTGTTGGCTGTTGGCTGTTGGCTGCTGGATGTCAGCTGTTGTCGTACCATTGCCCGAATGATGTTACTCTGCGCCAAATCAAATGACAAATGGACACCGATTTTGTTTAGTGGGCACTCGTAGTATATTTGAACAGTTTTTGTGTTTACGAGAAGGAGCCACTACTTAATTAGACGAATGCTCTTAACGAAAATTGGAAAATTATTTAGTGAATAGTACAATAAAACAAAGTAACAATGAAAGTAATGAAGTGAATTTAAATTATGCGAAAAGTTGTTTACTTATTGCCTTTAAAGCAATTTCACTTTATAAAATTTCAATATCAATAAACTGTCCTTTCAAAACAATGAAGGTCTGCATACGTTCCGAGAATTTTTAAAATTTTCCATTTCCTTTATTTCCAATGCTTTAATACCATCCGCCCATTGTAATTCATCACCGGGCGTTTGTTTAGAAAATATTTTACCAAAGGTTATTTTTGTTTTTTAAATTTCGTACTTAATTTCCCTTTTGTAACTTAGCCACGTGTATTTTTTGTCAAATATTTTTGCTCAATGGATTCTTGGCATTTCCTCGTTTTTGTGGTATTCAAATCATGACATTCCGCTTTTCATTTTTTCGTCTTAAACCTTCGGCCATTCAAATATCCACGCAGAATCTCTTCTGGTGCCTACGAGATGATTCGCGATTCTGAGTTTCCGAGCTGCAATGAGTTCTGACAATTCAATGGTAAGTGGTCATCGCAGTATGTGTTCAGTTATCGATTGAAACTAATAGCCAAAGTTCGTTATGACTTCGTAAAAGCATACTTTGCATACATCAGGACATTAATATCCTGTCATTGTGTGGCAGGTTTTTAACTACCTAATTACTCTCACTTTTATCTTCCATTAATTTTATGTTGCATTTAATTTCAAACAATTTTTAATTTCTTTAAAATACAGCGTACGTAATCCATAGTCATTGTATCTAGGTTAATTGTGTGGGTGTTGTCGAAAAGATATTAAATTTCAAAATTTTCATTATAAATTTTTTTTTCTGTTCATTTATAACTTTAGTAATAGTAAATAGTTTATTTTCTTAAATGCTATTCTCATTGTACTTATATTTAAAAGCAATTAGATATAATTTAATTTTACTTGCATTTATCACTGACTTGACTTGTGATGTTGGCATAAATCATCCTCTAAAAAAACGACTATTTTTCAGTAAAAGTAGTTTCAGAGCGGCAATTGTTGAAATACTGGCATTTTCATATATGTGAAATGAGTAGGTGGAGATTGTGAAAAAATTTTTAATGTTTTATGTCAACGTCAGTTTCAAACTGATGAGAACATCTGGAGCAGATATCACATTGCCTTAATACGTACTACAGAATATGACGAGGATGTCTTTAGTCACCTTTATTATTTGATTTTAGTGAAAATGATTAATGTGACAGCTGGGGCAGGCAGTATTTTAAGTATACCGAATATAAATTTTTGTCACTTTCAATCTTTCAATCTATGACGTAATATTTAAAGCAATGAATGACTATCATAGGTAAGTAAGGTAAATATATTGCTAATAAAGTTTCTCTAAATGCGAAAACACTTTATGTAATATGAAGATGAAACTTAAGTTTGGCAAATACAAAACACAGTAACTTTAGAAAAAATAGTAACCAAATAAAACTTTAATAAAATGTAATAGTGACATCTTTGAGGAATCATAGGACTCGCTGTTATATTTGGACAATATCTTTCATCTAATTGTGATATAAATAATAAGTTCTTGTAATTTTTATAATACTGGAAAAAAATTTTATAAAAAATTTATAAACTAAAACAAAAAAAAATCCCTCCAGCTTTGGCTTTACCGGTATATCTCTTCAACATTTTCAATTATTTACGATTTACTTACACAACTGTTTTCAACAATATTCTTCAATCAATTTTAAATACATTATTAAATATATATACTTATGTATTTTACTTTGAAGTAAAGTGGTGGAGTGAAAGCTTCTTCAAACGGAAACCGACAGAACCAACAATTCTTTGCAGTTAAGAGAAGTTCCAATTCAGAAGAACATACTTCATATAAAAACATAAATTGAGAAAATTCAATACTGAAACAGACATTACTTTATGTGAATAATGCTTGTTTAACAGAGCTTTCATTGTAAATATATTTGTAACAATATAGCTTTTTGTCTTACTTTCTTAATAAACTATTTCAAGTCACACGGACAATATCCTGTCGAAGGGACATTTGCAGGGGCTGTAAAGCGGTATTTATTTCATTTAACGTTGGCCTTCACCATATTGTTTTTGAATGACCTCTTTCTCTGATACCTTTCGGGCTGTATACTAACGCCTGTTGACAAATTTCGGTAGAAGTCTTTCGAAGTGTGTGTCCAATCCATCCAAATTTTCTTTTGCGAATTTCAAGGTTGATATCTCTTACATTTGTTCTGTCCAAAGGACTTGATTTAATATTTTGTTTGGCCGGAAAATACAGAATACACTGTAACTCTAACAATATTTTAACCATGTATAGGTATTCTATTTCCAAAAAAAATAATAGCAAAACTTTAGAAATAATTAAAAATTGAATACTTGTTGTAAGAAGTAGTTAAAGACATTATAGAAATAAATAAAAATTAAATACTTCTTGTGAGAAGTACTTGAAGTAAAATAAGTGATATTATTTTATCTACTTAACTAAGTCAAAATATTTATAGGCACCGTCATCTAACCGCATACTCTGGAAATCAATCCACTTTATAATGTAATATTGTTTCAATATACGCAAATCTTTCAATTTATCAGTAGCATAGCTTCAAATATATCGAAATTGCTTGCAAGGTATTCCAAAAGAGGCTTGTGTTTCTATTAGACCCATCTTAGTACTTTTAAAGTTCAAATCGAAATTTGTGAAAATCGTCTTTGTTAGCATCCATTTTCTACATGTAACTTTTTTATAATTTCTTAGACTCTTAAGCAGTTTCAGCTGAGATTGCTTATACTTAAATTATATTCGTATTCTTAATTTTAAGATGGCAAATAAAAATAAAAAAAATAAAGAAGTGGGTTAAAGTTTATTTTATTCGATAATTGATGGCTTTTTATTCCCTTTTTAATGTGTGAAACAGTGTGTGAAAGAAGATAGTTTTTGAACAGTTTAACCCATTGAATATGGATAGTCAATTTACCAAGTCAGAAACACTCTTTTGTTTATTTGACTGTACGTATATTCATTTCTAAAAGTTGTACTATTACTTTTAAAATATCTTTAAAAGTTGTAAAATTGTATCTTCTCACAAAATCTCATTTCGATATGAGAAGGTCAAGTACAAGAACAATTTGCTTAGCTGCAAAAACGAACTCAGCTGTGTGAATTCAACTTCAATATTTGTGCACATATAGTTAAGAGCTAAAAATAAAGCCATATTTTTTTAACATATTGAAACAATTTGCATAAAAATTCTTTTAGAAAGCTGCGAATTTATTTTATTTATTTTTTAAAATTCATTTTATGTCTATCAATTAAGTTTTATTTTTTAATTTTCGTAATGTTCAAATCTCTATCAAGCACACGCCGCGAAAGAAAATCAGTCAGCATCTTCCTTACTAAAAACGTACTGAAACCAAAACTGAGTGCAAATAAACAAAAAATATTGATATCAAGTAAATATTGGCAAAATATAGTACATTAAACAATAGAAGAAAAAAAAAAATTAATAACAATTGCAAGATACTTTTCTGAAAAATAGACAAAATCCAAACGAAATAGTTTTAAATGAACTTTTAAAGTTGAGATACTTCGCTTTACATGAATATCTGTTTTGTAAAAAATGCAACA
Organism: Teleopsis dalmanni; assembly: GCF_002237135.1. NCBI lineage: Eukaryota > Metazoa > Arthropoda > Insecta > Diptera > Diopsidae > Teleopsis > Teleopsis dalmanni. The sequence goes on along the minus strand of NC_051847.1, from coordinate 2,794,126 downwards.
AATTGTGCAAAAATGCAAAAAAGTGGAATCATTTTTATGACTTTTAAGTTAATATTCTGCTTTTATTCGATGCTAGTTAGTTCAAGTTCAAAAAGTATCTTTTAGTGTACATAATGGTTATAACGTTGTACATTGGCTGCTGATGTCGTTTTACAGTAAACTTTGCTCAGCTCAAACATCAACGAAGCCCCAACCACGCAAATATTGACTATTCAGAGTCTGCCTTTCGAATTTTGCTACATAATATATTTCTTCAGGAGATTTTGCTCTACTCGTGCCTGGACAAAAGCAAGTGATATCCCAACAAAGAAAAAAAAATAATACAATAAATTGTTTAAATATCTGCAAATTAACAGATTATTGAATTTATCGGAATATATTATTGTAAGGCACCGTTGGAAATTTCATTTAATAAAATGAATAAAACTCTTGGAGCGAACAACAGGCGCTGAAAGTAGCTGTCAATCTCTGACGTCGATGATTTGCATTTCCGATTCTTGCACTTCGCAGACATTTGCTATCAGCAGCTGAACTATGGGTAATGTAGGATCTGCACCAGAAGAAAGGCAGATATAAAAACTTCTCCTGTTTATTTACTTTTTACTATACGTTTGTTTGTTGCTCATGTTCAGCGTTGAATAAATGAACAACCTTCGAACACTTGATGAGGCGATTAAATATATTTTATGAAAAAACTATCACAAATTTCGTGAGCTGTCAAATTGCAAACATCTGAATATATATAGGTACAACCAGTGGCGGGATTTAAGAACTGAGATAAATTAATTATTTAAGATTTTTATAACAAGTTTCAGTTAGTTTTGTTTTTAACTTTTTATTATTCACATATTATTATGAATGGAACCCTTTAAAAACTCTTGCAATTTGTAATAATTAATTAATTAATTAATTAAGTAATTAATCATATTTACTTTAAATAAGTAAACAAATATAGCTGTTTTTCCAATATAAACATGTATCTGAAGTATAAGTTTGTTTTACAGCTATATGACGAACTAAGCCTAACATATAATAATAATATTGTACATAATTTTGTATTATTACAAGTATTATTATTATGACATGCGATTTTAAATGCACTTATAAACTAAGTCACCAGGGTCATTTTAATATATTCGGCGTCCGTGGCCAGTATCAGACGGGGCGCCACTTCAGTCGTAAAAACTATATATTTTACTGATGCTTGGCACCAGAGAAACTTCTCTTTGTCTTTAACATATTTTGGCCTCTTTGATAATTCTTAAGAGTCCAATATATCTGCGTACATTAAGCATTATTCACATTATAATATTTCAGCAAAATATTTTTATTGCTTATGAAAAGTATCAGTTTCCATTAATAAGTTTGTAAGAAATTCTAAATATCTTTTGCTTAATGTTGTTCAATTACTTTACCAGCTAATCATTTAATTATATTAAAATAAAAAAATAAGTATACAACATTATGTGTCATAAATGTTTATCTGGTGCATAATACTATGTTCAGAACACACATTAATTTTACAAAAGTCTTAATTTCATCTTCGTTTCAGCGAAATTAAGTTATTCTTTCCATATAAAATTCAGTTTTAAGGTTAAATACAAATAGTAGGTCCGTTCCACGAGCTACTCATAGTAAAACATGAGTAAAACAGAAGTAAAATTTACACAAAAATACTTGAAAATTTGCTGGTGGAACGCGCTTGTGTATACACAGTGTTAACTCAAAGTTACTATGAGTAGCTCGTGGAACAGACCTAGTGTTTAAAGCATGTAATTTTTAACATTCGATTTTTAAACAAAAAACATATGATTTCCTTAATTTGGGGCAGTATGAACACTTTCTAAATTAACTTAATTTCTGTCTGAACATAGTATAAACTTAATGGTTCTGCAAGATTTTTTTTTAAACCTGATGTACACTTTTCAGACAATATGTTAGGAGGCTACAATACGGTTATGTTACTTAGATAGAGATATAGATCATAAATCTGCCAATCTTAATGAAATAAAACTCTGGTAAATTTATATAAGCGTGATGACGAGATTTTATTATTCGATTTACCGAGATTCGAGACAAAGTAACTGACCAAGCAGCCAACCAATCAGTGTAACATATATTTGCAAATATTCACTATAAGAGCTCAGATTTACAATGACTCGGAAACCCACTTTGAAATAATAATTCCGGCAATGATTTTTTTTTTTTTTTTTTTTTGTGAATGTAAGAAGGTAATTAGTTTCTCGCCGCCCTGACACGTTGTTTGCTTAAATTTGTTGTTCTTGCGATTGTTGATGTTGTTCCAGTGTTGTTGTTTATGCTTTTGCTGGTTCTGTAATTTGCAATATCCAAACACTTTATGTTTCCTTGTGGCGCTCAACGCAAATGTCGGTGTTTTTCTCTAAAATTGTAAAATTTTGACTTAATTTGCTCAAGATAATTATTTTGATAAAATTTTATAGCTTTCGATTTTTTTTTTACATTTGGTTTATATTTTATTTATTTTGAAAACTAAAACTTGGAAGCCCACAGCAAATTTTTTAACGATTACACATGCATTTGCAGAGAAAATTGTGATGAAATCTTGAATTATGCAGAATATTGTCAAATGTAATTTAAAATTATAAAAATACATCATCTTTAATACCATTATATTGAAAAAAAAAAACTTAATTAGTATATGTAACCTATAAGTAGAATTTTGCTAAAAATTCACACTTTAAAACTTTAGAGAAGCTTTAGGTAAACATTCAGATAAACAGCATCAAATTTGAGAGGAAATATATTTCGTTTTTATCGAAAGGTATTATCATTATCATTATTATTATTGTAGTACTATAATTCTGAGTTAACCTTAACAACACTAAGAACTTACATATCTCCTTAACCACCTTTTATTGTTTCTGATTCACATAGTCTGTATATGATTTTCTACATCTTGTTTGCTTCTTTAAAAAGTATGTGATACATAACATCCTCCAAAAGTATGTATCTGTTAGAACCTCTTACAAGATTTACACCTTACAAGATTTTCGGCTGTACATGCAAGTACCTTTATTGTTCAGTAATTTAGTAAAGTAATCTTTCCAAATTTCAAATGGTTTTCTTTATCTGAAACTAGGTAACGAGAATTGTCTTTTTAGATATTCATTGTTGTTGTTTCCTTAATCTTTTTCCAATTTATGTATGCTATTTTCGCTATAGATATTGTCCATTTCTTATACATACTTTTCTGCTGAGGTATTCATTACATATAAGACTAAATACAAAAGTACACCTGAGATATTATTTTTGTTATTATTAACTTATGGAAATTTAGCCTCAAACATGTATCCTTACATATCATCAGGTAACCGAAGTAACGTCGAAATATTCCAACTTCTTCAGAACAAAGTTCTACGGAACATTTTGAAACCGCCATGGTACATTGGAAACAGCGATATACACCGCGTTCTAAAATTGTCCACAGTGGCTGAAGAAATAAAAAAGAAAGCAGCATATCACAAACTAAGGTTGCAGCAACATGTAAACACAGAAGCTGTTAATATCATACCCTCGTATGGACAACCAAGACTACTAAAACGTCGATATGTTGCTGACATGGCATCGAAGTAGAGCGTAGAGTAATTTGTTTAGAAAATTGCTTGTTTGTGTACTTATATTATTGATCAGATACAAGCTACTTGTTGTTTATAATGTAAATAATCATAGCAATAAATAAAAAAAAATATCATCAAGTATGTCACAGATCTGATGGGACTTTTTGATTATAAGGTAACTGCACGCTTTAATGTCTGATAGGATCGCACTCTATTAATAACAATATACCAAAAAGATGATATCGAAACAGTTAACTAATCAAAATTCGAAGTATAAATATAAATAAATGTAAATATGAATATTTTTTCAATCCTTTAAAGTATTCAATTATTAAACTTTGTCATTGCAGAAACATTTGAAAAAGTTACATACTTTGATGAATGTATCTACAGATTTCAATTCCAGGAATTTGTATCTCAGCGTTTGAAGTATTTATGGAAATGGAAAATTAATTTGTTTTGTCTGTGGTTTTTTGAATTTATTTCTATGTGTAAAAAACTTTTAACTTTTCATGAACAAAAGGAAACTATTTACTTTTAAAATTTAAATCATATTTAAATTTGGATTTGGCTACTCTCCAAATCCAAAACAAGGAAATTTGCATACATTTTAGTCACTGCTTCTGTTTTTTATGAGTAAATCAATTAAGAACAGTTTGAGTTGGGTTCGTAGTTTCCATGACTGAGTTTTCGCTTACCAACCGTAAATAATTGCTCTATAAAAAAGTAATTGAAAATATTATGGCACCATTTAATAAGAAACTTAAGAGACTTCATTCAAATTGAATTGCGGCAAATAAGTATAATTAACACTTGTTTTTTTAATTATCGAAATGTTTTCATAGTTTTAGAACTTCCACAAGGTATTTGCCTGGAATCCTTACAGTTTTCATCTATTATTATTAGCAAAACTTTTCTCTTCAGAAATTACCTTAGTGTTAATTATTTTACGTGAGTATATGTACCATTTATTCAATATTTCTAATAAAATATTTTTGAAATTGGATTAATAAAGACATTTGTAGCCTTGACTACTTGTGGAAAAACACGATTAGTCATCGTTTCTAATTTGACGGACAGAGTTATTGATAGACTTGTGTCTTGAATCTTGTACCTTTTTGAAGACTTACAAAACATATCTTTTTACACTGAAATATATTTCAAACGAGAGATTTCAGATTATAGGAATATATTCGATTATATTCAATATGATATTACGACCCATGCTTTGTAGCAATTAGACCTGGATACTGATAGTATAATTTATACTGATCTTATCGGGAAGTTTTGATATGAGCATTTTTGTTTTAGTCTATTGAATTTGACTAGTACTCCAATTTCTTCATGGTAAACCCAGAAAAAAAAATTAACGCTTCAAAGACAAAAACAATGAGAACGAAAGCAAGCAATCAATCATCCATCCTTCTGTACGATCAAAACATTGAAGACGTGCAGGAACTCGAATAACTGGGAAGTATAGTCAACAGCGAGGGTGGCACGTCAAAGGACATCGGCAGTAGAGTGAAAAAGGCAAATGGCTCTTTCGCATCGCTTAACAAAATCTGGAAAGCCAACAATGTAAGCGTCGAAACTAAAACCAGAATATTCAACGCCTGCGTCAAATCGACATTATTATATGGGTGCGAAACATGGTCGCTAACGAGGGCCTCGACTCAGAAAATACAATCCTTTGTCAATAGAAGCCTGCGACGTATTCTGAACATATGGTGGCCTGCAAGAGTCTCCAACGAAGAGCTATGGCAGCGTACCAAACAAAAGCCAATAGAGAAAGAAATTTTGAGACGCAAATATGGCTGGCTCGGCCACACACTTAGAAAACCGACAGATGCAATTGCCCACGCAGTCATAGAATGGAACCCGCAAGGAGTAAGGAGACGAGGTCGTCTCAAAACCACCTGGCGAAGAACAGTGGCAGCAGAAACAAGCAAATCCTTTAACCAGTTACGTTTTACTGCCAGAAACAGAGAGGAATGGAAGAAGTTTATAAATATTATTTGTGAATAGACTAAGTTCTAATTTTTAAATTTTTAATTTAATTTTTATAATGAAGAACATGTCTTAATAATAATAATAATAAACCCAGAATAACGAATCTGTGTGGCTCTTTGTATTACAGCAATGTAGATGGAAAGTTTAAGTTACAATAAGTGTGAGGATTTATTTGAAGTTTATTGTGATATAATAGTAAGCAATAAATTTCCAAACAGCATCGATTAATTATAAAATAGCCATTTAAGGACCATGCAACCCCTGAAAATATATTTCTGATCATGACCGTAAGAAGTTCAAGATCCATTTAAGACTTTTTTTATTAAGAGTTGGTTGGAGATATAAACAATGAGTACAATTTTGAGTTTTAGAATGCTATTAAATCATTGCTATTAAAAGCTATTAAAAGCAATGATTTACCAATTGATAATTATGATAAAACTCCTGTGGCCTACTGCATCTGCAATATTGTAATACTCTTTTGAAACACTTGTTTATTGATGCGGTAGACAGACGTACAAAGTGTTTAGCAATTTATTTTAGATCTGATTCTATCTACCATTTCTACTAATGTGGTTTTTAAGAAAAGAATATAGTTAAGTTTGTATGATATTAAGCTTGTTTTAATAAAAGTGTTTTGCTTTTGTTATTTTGGATTTTTCTATTTAAACTCTAGACAATGTTTGCATATGAAACGATTTACAAATAAATTATAATTTTGACCTTTGATATTCAAATTTAAAAAAAAAATGAAATATTTATCTTAGGTAAAATAAAAGCAAATATTTTAGCAATTCAAACATTTGTGAGACAAACAAATTTACAAGATATGAATAACTAAAGGTATGAGAATATTCCGTCTTTGTAAGAAATGTGCTGTACTTATTTGCTTTCAATCCGCCAGTAAATGCTTGCTCTGATAACACTGATACACAATTCAGCATACTCAGATTGTCTAGAAATCATTCTACTAATTCACTTATTTGGGGTGATCGGTTTTCACTATGAAAAATTCATTTCATGCATATAATACATCCCATTGATTCTCTTTTTTTCTATTTTTATCTTTTATAAAGAATGCGATAGTCCCTCTGAAACGTTGACCAAAGTTATATTGTATTTTGTAATGAAAAATAGTGCCACGGAATATTCACATATTGGACATATGCAGATAATCGATTACTTCAGTGGAAGGACGTATTTTTTCTCTTTTATACAAAATCATATATTGACTATAATTATTTTGTCGAATGAAAACTTTAGTTTTCATTTCTTTTAGAATGCAAAAATCACTGTAAAAATTAATCGATAATCACAAATATAAAAATCATGAATAGCTTACCATTTTATCAATATAATACTGTATTAATATGTATAATATTATAAGTAATGGCCTTAACGCTGGTCTGCATATCAGAGCTACATGGACATACGACTAAAAAAGGACGCACCAGGAATAATGAAAGCCAACATCTTTTTAAAGGCCTAATAGTTGCTGGACTATAAAGCGCACACTTGATATAGATAGAATCGGATAAAGATAATTATAGAAGCAAAGACATTGCGACTTTAGCAAGAAGCACTAACCGAAGGGTAGAAGCACTTATGGGTAGAAATAATAAGAGTTTGAGATACATTCTCGTGGTTTCTATTCCTGTTCAACTTTCGGTGACTTAAAGGGTATTAAAGATATATTGAAGTTAATCAACGGTTGAGCATAAAAAATGTTAATTTAATCTGTTATCAGTGATAAACAAAAGTGTGAATATGTTGTTGACAGCATTTTTTAAATAGTTTAAAAATGTACATATTTGTTGCTAGAAATTTTTAAAAAAATGTTATTGAACTGTTTATATAAGGCGAACATTTGTACTCACTTCACGAATCCGAAATTTCTCCAAAAAATCACTGAACTCAATAATTCATCATATGCAAAATTTGTACAAAAAATTCAAATTATTCAATAAACTAATAAAAATAAATTTTAAAACATATATTTTTTCCGAACAGTCGTTATTTATTTATTTATTTATTTATTTTTAATTTGTACATAAACTTTTTTTATACACTCGCTTCACCTTTCAACACCAACACTTTGGTTCATATCTGATGATTTAATATTGACGGCACCGCCAGTTCCATGGACAGTTCCGTGCTATGAACTCAGAGTAATTTTTCAAAATTTTTATTTTTTATATTTAGATAAATTTTTTAAAATCAATTTTTTTAATTCATTTGCTTTGTTTATATTTATATATAGTTCGAAATAATGTTTAATTCTCTGTTTAAACTATGCGAAATATGCGCGCACACATTATACCGCGTAAAGAGTCGAAAGTCAACTGCGCCTTCGATTACGAAAAAACTGTAAAAGCGCCAATTTTGCCAAAATTCGCTAAGGCCGCAGCTTCAGAATTAATCACAACATCATCGCAGGAAACAAGAGTCGCGACTGTCAAGGCAAAATAACAACAAAGGCCATCAGCAGTCAAATGCAGCTGTAGCACCAGTCAACATGTGGACAAAAAACAACAACAACACTGGCAGTTGAACAGAGCGCAAGTGCGCTTTAGTATTGTTTTTGTTATAAAATCGTTTGACAATTTCATTCATAAATTCACACAAAACAATTGTTTCTGTACACAATGTTGATAGCAATTGTGCTGAGATGATGCTAAAGCAACATATGCTTATAAACAAATGCAGGATTATTTGTTAGTTGCTCTAGTGTAATCTGTGTTGGATACGCATAGCAGCATGTTGATAAGGCAATATTATGTTGATAGTTTGTTATTGCAATCTGTATGATGTGATTTGTTGAATATAGGCTATCAATCATACTTATAAGGCAATGTAATATTGTCTGCATGTTTATATTTTACGATGTTCTTGCTTTTCGTAGTAAACAGTTGTCTACAAGTTTTTTGTTACACTGGACTCAATAAATTGTTCTTAAATATCTTAGCTAATAAAATTTATAAATTTAAATTTAAATCCTTTTACTTTTTGTATTGCGTACATACATACATAGGTACTTGTAATATCATAAAATTTTGTTAAAAAATTCTAATTAAATACGACAAAAAATCAATTTAAGTAATGAAGGTTTAATTCAGCAAGTATTTATTATACTTATTTTATAGTTTTATGACATATTGCTTAGCACTGTTCATTTTATTATACAATTCATCCTGAACTAACGCCGCATGTAGTCAATCACAATTGGGAACAAATCATTCAGAAACTTCTTCTGTAAAACCATACAAAAAAAGTCAGTATCTTAACACAAATTCAAACTCCCAAAGTAGCTCTCCTGAAATCATGAAAACACTTTTTTCTTTAATAAAAAAAAAATTGTATCTAATTAGTTTATGTATGGGTTAGTAAAATTTGTTCCCCTCGAAATCATCTTAACCTTACTCACAACCGGGTAGGAGTGAAAGCAAAGAACAAGGTAAAGGCAACACTTCAATTCAAAACTTCAACCTTTGGACGTAGTTAGTAAAATCCTACAAATTAACACAACAATTACGGATTATATACATTCAATAATAATGTTTGGAAAAGAGATCTGATGTGTTATAGAAGAAAAGTGATAGTAAAGAAATTTAGTAACGGAAACGCAATAGTTTCGATTTCTTTACGAATAGCTCTAAAATGATAACCACATAATAGAGAACTTATCAGAAAAACATGGTAAGAATGCTAACGCAATGAAGAATAAAACCCCACTGAAAACTATCGAACTCGTTTACAGTGAGCATACGCAGTCTTTAATACAGATATAAATCTACTAATCAAGTCTGTAACAGATGATATTGTCAATTATAATCGTATCTCATCCATCGAATACTTGATGTGACAAGACAGCTAGGATTATTATCGCAGCTGGATCAAAGTAAACTACCATTGTACTCTCGAACTACAATCTTAGATTTAATAAACAGACACAGATGTTTATAAAACAACAGACAATTTATAGAACACTAAACTGTACACAGGACATATATACAAATATCAATTTGAATGATAATTTTATATTGGTCTTAAAATTGTTTGTTTTTAATTTTTAGCCGAAGTTAAAAATGAAAATAAAATTCAATATTTTTTATTTAAATATTTTATTACACTAAGATATTTTATAAAAAATTATATTCACAAAAAATTAATTTTACCTAAATATAGAATTTGTTTTTTTCATTTATGTTGGATATATTCTTTATACATTTCATATTATTTTCCTTTATAATTCAAGTCAAAAATAATTATTTCATATTTACGTATAGTAATATATACATATATACAAATTTACATACCTTACTATACTTTCCATACACTCCGAATTAAAATATTTTACAATAATTGCGTTTTTTTCCAACACATCTTCAGTTGTAATTTTTAGTTTCTAGCAGAGATCTAAACCTCATACATATTTAGCGACACCTGTATCTCACTTTTAAATACTGAAGGTTAATTATACACAACATATTTTAATATCAATTCATTTTAATAAGAATATATTGTATTTTTAAAGTGAATTGTTTATAGATGATACTACGTTATTTTCATTGCTTATAAATGAAGCTATGTTAATTGTATTTGCATAAAAAACATGTTGAAATTGCCATCCATTTCTCCATAGAGAAAATCTGTCAAATGCCATAAACGAAATTTCTCCACCAGATGTCATTACAATTTGAAGTATGTTTGACGTTTGAAATGTCTCCTGTGACTGTCTTTTTCGGCAAGATTTTCGTCGCGTATAGAAGGCAAAATGGTGCGTCTGTAAAATATTATCATTAAAAATTAAAAACATCCATTAATTATGTGAAACAAAAAGTGAAAAAATCGTTTTACCAATATTTGAAGTTTTGATTTGTAAAAAAATAGTTTGCAATCATTTGCAACAAAAACTAAAAAATGTAGACAAAAGAATGCTATCCGCTTGGACGCTGTAATGCAAACAAAACAAAACTCGCAAATATTGTGTCGTGTTTTATAAAATTATTTAATTATAAATTTTTAAACTGCTTTTGGTATTAGTTTTACTTAATTTTTAATTATAAACTATGTGTATTTACAGTCGCTGGTCATACCTGAGAAGTTTCAACACATCCTTCGTATCATGAATACGAATATTGACGGTAAACGCAAAGTTGGTATTGCCATGACCGCCATCAAAGGTGTTGGTCGCCGTTATTCCAACATTGTGTTGAAGAAGGCAGATATCGATTTAACTAAGCGTGCCGGTGAATGTACTGAGGAAGAGGTTTGTTTACATACTCATATAGTCACAAACATATCAGCAATTTATTATGTTTCATTCTTATAGGTTGATAAAATTGTTACTATCATCTCTAATCCCTTGCAATACAAGGTTCCCAACTGGTTCCTTAACAGACAAAAAGATATCATTGATGGTAAATATAACCAATTGACCTCATCTAATTTGGATTCAAAATTGCGTGAAGATTTGGAGCGTTTGAAGAAGATTCGCTCTCATCGTGGTCTACGTCACTACTGGGGTCTCCGTGTACGTGGTCAACACACCAAAACCACTGGTCGTCGTGGTCGCACTGTTGGTGTGTCCAAAAAGAAGTAAACATTTTCATGTTGATTTTTTTTTTTACATTAAAATACTATTGAAATCCTGATAATTACATTCAATAAAACAAACAAAGGTTCGAGAAGTAAAAGTATTTATCATTGCCAGTGAATGTGCAAAGTTGTGATCAATAATTTTGTTGTAATTGTGATCTGAACGATGTTAATAACATTTAAGGAACTTACATATATGGAAATGGTCGTAAATTCGAATGAATTTGATGTGAAACAAGAAGTGTGTAAGGTATTAGAAGTTCGGAAAATACTAAGAACAAGTACTGAAGAACTAATTCGAGTTTTGTGCGTCCTAAGAAAATAGCTTATAGTTAGTTGTAAAGTTGGTGACATATATTACCTTCCACCACTGGCTTATTCAATTGCCAGTACTGATTGTTTGTTTAGAATTAAGTTGTGCAGTGGTTTTATGTGTGATGGCCTAGTTATAAACTTAAAGATATTACTGTGTGACAGGACATGGATCTCCAAAATACTCATTTTATTATTTCAGTTTTCCTCATTTCAGTAAATATTCACATTTAAAAAAATTATAAGCTTTATTTTTATAGAGCGTGACTTGATCTTTTTTAGTTGTGTCATAGCTTCGCTTGATGTTGCAGAGATTGGAAACTAACTTAGGAATAGGAATAAACAGAGTACCAGCTCTCAACGGAACAGAGCACTGCAACCATAGTTGATCTTTTGTGCTGCAAAAGCTCCTAACCGAATTAACTTAGTTTTGGGCATATTTTATAGATTATAGATTTTTTAGATTTATAAAAGCTAGGACCGCTGGAACCAGTAATAATGCCCGATTAAAATAATTATCATTAATTATAAAAAAAATAGAACTTGGACTCGTTGCATTTCACAGTTGAGAGACTGTTGAGTTGAAAAGTAAGCGTATAAAAGGTTGATAAAAAACTGCACAATATGGATATAGAAAAAAGTAAAGAAGAAAGCACAGGTAGGAATGTTTAATCTAACATGGATCAAGATGAAGAAATCTTGCCACCTCGACTGGAAAGGATATTTTTTTAAATTATTTTGCCTTCAAACCATCTTTCTTAACTCCGAATGCAATTATTGAAAATATTTTTGTCAATTAAGCTGCTAGTTAATCCCGTTCTGATTTAGAAAAACGAAAAAATAGGAATGTGAAAGACTACTGTTAAGTTATAAGTAAGATGGGGAAATGGAAAATATGGCTAAACTACTTACTATGTCACTCTTCGACAATTGTTAAGGGAGCATCTATCCCCTCTAGATTTTTAATTTCATAAATATCAGTCTGGCATTAAATATACTATCCGTTTTACTAAAACAACTCAGAGGTTTTCTTATGTGGAATGCCGAGAAGCGTATTGAACATTTCTGACGTCAATTAGCCTGTCTTAAAACTACTCTGTGGTAGCACAACGAGTCCAGGACCTAAGTCAGATCGTTCGGCTACCACTGACATCTATCAATCTTGAGGTATGATGGTGTATCAGAACTAAATTATTAAAAATAAAATAATTTTAATCAGAGACAACTTTTATAAGTTGGCTATAGTTCTAGTTTGTTAAACTGTTAGCATAATTTCCGGTGCTCTATAAATAGAGTAATTGAAAAGTCTAGTTTGAGGCAATTTTTAATGTTATCAAATTAATTAAATGGTTTTTACGTTATGTTGTTATATATGACGTGTGAGGTTATCTATTCTCGTTATCATCTCGTTATATAGTTTATACTCACACAATTTTAATGAGTTAGTCATTGGGTTTTTAAAAAATATAAAAGAAAATTGCACATGGATTTCTAAATTCATGCGTGCATTTTATTTATTAAGAATATCACGTGAATTTGTTAAATATTTATGAGAAATAATTAACTTAAATTTCAAAGTCCAAATGACTGAGGATGACGAAGCAAAACGATCAGGCCACCTCACTCGCTTCAACTTTTTTGACGAGAAATAGAAATTCACTGAAAATGTGCGAAAACAAAAAATTCTACTATTTTTTGGTGCATGAACCCAATTTGTGATTTCACAAAAAAATACGCTATCTTAGGTATTTTTCATCGAACTTAAATAATTTGTACGAGCATATATTATAAAATTTAAATAAAAGTTATTATATTACCAATATTTCTGAAATACTGCACCTGAATAGAGATATCACATACCAGGTGCAGTATATTAATAATAGGGAATGAATAAACGTGATTTGTCTGTTTTGTTTTAAATTTGAAAATTTATAGTTATAAAAAGAAGGACAAAGGATTTACAATCCATCCTGTTGAGATATGACCAAAATATAGTAATTGTGAAAAAGATTAATTGTCCGCAAAAATCGCTATGAACTGCATTACAAGTACATTTTTACTAACATAAAACTGAGAGTGTTTGCTCTATAGTTAGTTTAGGGAAAAATACAAGCAAGCAAATATATTTCCGAGTTTTTCAATTGTTTATGCCATAAAAATCAATGCTGTGGACCACATAGATTCCTGAAGTGGTTATCTAATTTTCGCGATACCAATATTTTGGATTAATCATGTTATGTTGCGTTGAGGTAAAGATTTAAGTTGAACACTAGTTATGTCCAGAACCAGTTCACTACTCTGACAAAAATGAGCATCTCATAAAACATCTCGGCAAAAAGATCAAAATTTTGCTAGTAATTGTTTCTATGTGGGTAAATAACAATGATCTAAAATTCCTTAAACAAAACTTAGACTTTTAAGATTTACTGATAATCATTATAAAATTAGATAATATGGTAGATTAAGTTCTATTAACATATTTTAATTTTAAAATTGTTTTGTTGTAAAATAGCGTACCTGAACCCACATATTATGCGGAACAAAAAATAGGTTTTATGTTTTGCTGGGACCGGTACCAATATTTTTTAAAAATGTGATTTAAATACATAAAATTTATTTTAGAAGGAGTAGCCCTGGAGTATAGTTTTCTTCGTTTCTGGGTACATATTTTTCAAACACATGTTTAAATTATGCTATAATGATTAACGATAACGCATGTAATGAACATCTTCTGTTTAATAATAACTCATTTACTATCATTAATTGTGCTGAACTAATTTTAGCTTATTACGAATTTTAGTAACTACTTCAGCTCTATTTTGTCTATGAATCATTTTAATTATAATTTACAGTGCTTCATTTAAAATATAATTATATAACTATAAATAAATAAATAAGAAATTCAATTAATATTTATCAGTAAGCATATGTTTTTCTCAATCTATTCCAATTTATACCGGATTGTGAAAAATGTCGTTATTTTTTTTCTTAAAGTGTCTGTCAACTTTAAAAACTAATCTCTTCTACGTTCACAAATGGAACGTTATCCGCATTGACCTTTTCACTTTCACAAATACAAGACCTACAATTTTATTGTTATTTCGCATTATCGTTCCATGGTACATTTTGTAGATACTGATAAAGACTAAAATAACATCTTATTTCGATTTCTTTTTCAGTGTTCCGTGGTTGTGTTTTCATTTTAAATAATTGTTATTTTAATTGTTATCATTTGTTTTTCCATAACATATGGATTAAAATAAGATAAATGTCTTTAGCGCAAATAATTGAATCTATAGCTTATATATAGTAATTTATATATTCTACATGCATATTCGAGATTATTGGAGAGATTTGTCAGAGAATGTCAAGACCGAAGACTGGCTGCAGTGATAGTAATTCTTAATTTTATTATAAATAATTAATTATTACTCACATATATAAGCATATTTTCTTCAAATAAATATTATGGAGAATCATTTAAGATTAATGCCAATAAGAGGATATCATTTTTATTTTAATATATAAAACATACAATATACCATACATACTTAAATGGAATTAATTGAAGGGGGCCTACATTGTCTCTCTTGCGTCCACTTAAAAAAAAGTCAAGTTCAAGAAAACCCGAGGAATTTCAGAGAAAAACGCCACAACATTAATTTCTTTCATTAAAAATTCGTTAAAAAGATAGTGATTATTTGTTTAATAAATTACTGAAAAAGTTTTAATAAATTATGTCCCACTTAAGTAGTACCATATTTTTTATTTTTGCTTTATAGCTTAATTGTGTTATAAAGATTAAATACTTAATAAATACGAGTTACGGCGGTTTATGCAGCTCTCAACTATAATCAAGATTTTATTAACTTTCAGTTTACCTTATTAACAATGTTTATGAGAGCAAATAATAAAGATTTTGTACTGTACGCACGTTTTAAGTCGGTGTGTTGTGCTTGTCGATAAATTGTGTCTGAAATTTAAAATACAAAATTTTTTACCTCTTTTTAAACATAATAAATAAGTTCTAAAAATCAAAATTTCTAACAGTTTAATTATAGTATTTATAGAGTAAACATATATAACGTTTGTTTGGAGTGTGCGGAAGCTCAAACGTATGGCTATGTCGAATTTAGCAACAGTCAAGTTTAAGTGCTGAGCCACTCATCATCGACAATCACGTATTAATTAGATATTAATTAGATTAGATATATCTTATCTTGCTAAAATGTCTACTTAAATAAAACACTAATACCCAGCATTTGTAGAATACCCAGAAAAAGGAGAAATAATTGAGCATTTTTGTCATAACCCAACTTTTTGTTAGATCAGGTAAAATTATTGACTGTATGATTTACTAAAGTAAAGAGGTCAAAACCCTGTGTATGGAGATTACTCGAAGATATAATTAAATGGCTTATAAGATCAGCGATATGCAACGGAAGTTATCGATCTAAGTGAGATGGATTTGCAATTAATAGTATCTGCATGATCTATACTATATATTTATTTAATATGATTTCTACTCGTAATGTATTCATTTAGATTGCCAAAGTATTTTGATCCAAATCTAACCAATGATGATCAGCAATTGCTGCTTTTAGTTTAGAATGTATGTATTTTATTTCTAAGAGTTCCAAATCAAAAGTCGTTCTTGATCGATTATTTTTTTTCTATTTACTTTGCAGATGAAGTCTATCATGCAAAGTTATTGTGATGACATATATTTATTTATATGAGTATAAATATGTTAAATTTCTTTTTAAATAAATAATAAATGATTTATGGATGTTTGTTTCAAAAGTGTTGGTCATCATTTTTTGTTAATTAATAAATTTGTTTCCGTTAGATCCATTCAGCCATTGAATTTCACCCATTAATTGGGTAAATTAATATGAATTGGTTCCTCAATCAAAGTAGGTTAATAGTGGCACACAATTAATAATTTGTTTACGAAACAAATAATTTATAAATGAATAAATTAAAACAATACTTTAAGAGAATAGAGAATATTAAATAAATTGACATGAACTAACTTAGAACCTCAATAAGAGATGCCCAGCTATCCACAAGATGGTGAGAAACAATCGATTATTTATATTTACACACATTTGTTTATTACGACTGGCATTGTGCAATATTTTGAACTTCAACTAAATATAATTATAATAAAATAAATTTCTTAACTATCAACATGCATTTTACGCATATTTATATTTCAAAATAAACAGTCTACCTATTGAAATAACATTAAATGGCAATGTTAATTAAACTAATTTAAATATTTTAGTTTAATATGTAAATAATTTAATGCAAAAATTTTTTTAATTTTTTCACTATTGGAATACCTATGAACTTCAGTTTGTATAATTATCTATGATCTGTGAAGTATTTACTCGACCCTGAATTACTCGTATATACCTACACAGCGATAGTAGCAACACTATTTTTTGTGCTCAGTTGCTCAGTATTCCACGGTACAAATAGTGAAAAATCTCTCCAGAATGTCGGACTGAGAAATTTTAAATAGCGCAATATTATCTTATCTCAAAAATGGGTGTCAAGGTTTAGTTGGAAGTCATTAGTAATGCGTTGCCTGCTTTGTAGGTATATAAGAAATTGCGTGGACAAAGAGTGAGCTTTCTTTCTGTACTGCACTTTGTATCACGCGGAATAGTTCCACTGAACGACCAATTGTTTTGGTATACCGGAATTATTCAATACGTAATTCAATCGAAACGTGTTCTTTCGGTTCAGTTTATGAGTGAAAAGATACCGAACTTTGTGCACTAATTTAGTTTATCAATTTTATTTGTTTAAGATTAGTTAATAATTTTGCAAATTATCTAATTAAAAACTGAAAATCAATCGTTGATGATCGTTTTTTTCCGTTCTAATTTATAGTACAGATTATGAGTACGCTTTCATTTGCTTATATATTTAAGTACCATATCTATATACATTATAAAAATGCTAAAGTCATTGATATTTTTATAAGCGAGTGAAATGTTTACATATATAGGTTATAATATAAAATTTTTAACTGGGTAGATACCATAATGGTTAAGGAACAACTCAAGAATTTAACAAATACGTAAGTGTTATTATACATATGTTAATATATAACGAAAGTATTATATGATCAAGAATTCGCGGATGTTCAAGTACTAATAGTATTTGCTTTTTGTGAAATAAAGGCAATTCCGGAGGCGATACAGCTAGAAATTATATGTAATCTAACTGGAAGCAGGCATTGTTACAAACACGACTCTGGTGAATGAGTAACGTGAATTGTATGAATGAAGAGGAGTCTTAGTCTTAGGAAAGTCTTTTGTTGCAGATTTTATAGTAAACGGTACTGAGGAAAATTGTACCTAATGTAAAAGAATGGCATACATCAGAACCACCGGAATCTTGGGTTGCGCAATTAGATAATATTGCCTCGCAATTGGAATCGGTGGAAAGATTTGCTTAAGGAGGCCAAGACTGTATCGGCTGTTTCGAATTCTGTCAATTACTAAAAATCTTTTTAAAAGTTTACTTATTGTCTAGTGATAACCTCTTAGTCCTTTATTTTTTTTAAGTTTAAAAAAATGTTATGAATATCTTAACTTATAAGGAAAATGCCTTTTATGTAATTTCAAAGATCTTTATAAAATATTTTATTTATTTTTTATATATTTCATGTCACAAATATCATACATATTCATAATTTTTGTAAAGCATAAAACGTGCTTTAGTAGTGAGTAGTAAAATCTAAGTATAGCGCAACAATTGTACATCATTCTAAATTTACTACATAAAACTTAACATATTTACTATACTTCCTTATAAATTCAATACAATAAACATTTTTTAAACTACTTATAATACTCATTTTCTCAAAACACTTAAGTATCTACAATGTAAATATATTCATACCAAGAAGTTCATCTTCAATATAGTTTTGCTTTCTATTACATTAAATATTTATTCTTTAAATGGAAGACTCTCAATACTAAAGAAAATAGTTCTTAGTATTTATAATATACATATATTCAAAATGCTTTTTTTTCGATTGTGTTAATTTTTAATAAGCAATTTATAGAGGGTATATTTAATACTAATCTATCTCCAATTAATTACTAAGTACATATTATATTTTAGTGATTCTAAGATACTTTAGTATAAAGTGCTCTTCAGTACAAAGTTCTCATCTTCACAAAGGTACTTTAGTCATTTCCTTTTAATCAAGAGATTAACTGGCAAATATTGTTAGTATAATTGCTAACTACTTTAAATGAAATATGGTAAGATACTGAAGGAAAATAAATTAATTTTGAAACTATGCTGCAATTTTTATTTCATAAATTTTTTTTATAAATATTAAATACTTATATTTGTGACCAAAAATTATTATTATAATAATTTGTTACCGGGCTAATTGGTCAAATTTTAATATAAATAAAAAGACACTAATTTATTATTTATATTTAAAAATCGTTATATTTTATTTCCGATATTTCGACTATCTTCGATAGTCATCTTCAGGGAAAACTACACAAAATATAGGATGTTCACATTTTTATAGCGGATTATAAAGAAAAATCATACAATAAATACAATAATAATGATGACAACAAGAGAAAAAACAACAATAAAAATACAAAAGAAAAATTAAAATTATAAAAAAAATTTATAAAAAAAAACAAAAAAAGCTTTACAAACATCCTGTGTCATTTGTTTATAATATTCCTATAAGCCTGAGCACAGTTGTCCGTATCAGTTTTATAATTAAGTCTTATATTATTGGGCACTTGAAGTATTGAGAGCATTTCTAGAAAGTACCTCTTATTATGGTTCCTTTCTTCATATAAAATTTTTGCCTTATCAAAATCAGGTTCATTCATGAACATCCTATATTTTGTGTAGTTTTCCCTGAAGATGACTATCGAAGATAGTCGAAATATCGGAAATAAATTATAAACGATTTTTAAATATAAATAATAAATTAGTGTCTTTTTATTTATATTAAAATTTGACCAATTAGCCCGGTAACAAATTATTATAATAAATTTTTTTTGAAATTGTTTTTAAAATTTTAAAAATATTATGCAGTCACCAAAAGTTAATTCAAATTTCTAATAAACCTTCGCTTAAAAAAAAACCAATAATCTTTTAATAGTTTATTGTCTTTAGTTCCATAGTAAATAGGATTCACTATTTTTAGAAGTCAGTGGTCCACTTTAAGATGCATTATCATCGATCTCTCTTAAACGTACCATTGCCAATATGGCCATAATGCTTTCTAAACTAAGTTAGAACTTAAATAATTGGTATTTTGAACATATAAACTCTTATAAAGACATTTTTTTTAAAAAAACTAGTGAAGAATTTCTTTTGGCTGTTAAAAAATACTTCACTAACAGAATAATAAAAACAAATGAATTAATATAAAATATATTATAAATAAATTATTAAATTTTTTTTGATATAAAAAAATAAATATAAAATACCTATTATTTGTCTTAAAATAAAATAATTAGTTTAACTAAAGAACCACAATGAAGGATGTTAAAGTGGCAGTATATTAAACAATATTTTTCAACATAAACTTGCCTGATATATATATTTTAATACGTTATAAATAATTCTAAATCCTGCAAATAGTTTAAGCGTTTTTACAATTATTAAAAAAACCATACCAAGCTTACTGAAATTCAAAAATTATTGTACTAAGCGTGCTTCGTAGGAATTCAGTTTAGTCAGCTCTTCGACTGCTGCTTCCCTCAGTTTCCGTGACAGTGGCGGTACAAACAAATCGTAATCCACTTGCTTGCGCGCAGCGTTCAAGTAGATTTGTGTATTGTCGGCCAAATTTAGGAGCTCAAGCCATACACTGCAAGCATAGCCAACAACCAGCGTTATGATGAAACCAATCACAGAGAACCACAAATAGGATAGCTTGTACAACCAAAAATATTCAACTACAGGTGGCTTAGGAGTAGTGGTTATTATTGACAATGTTGCATTTATTGTGGTGTTAATAGCAGCTGTGCAGTTATCAACGCTAAGTGGCAATGAAGGTGGTGGTGGTTTAGGTCCTCCAAAACCAATCCAAAATGAAAACATTAAACCAATTAATAAACCCAGCAGCGCACCGCGTTGATTTGATCTCGTAGTGCACATTCCCAGCGTAAATAATGCCAATAAAGGTCCACCAACAATTCCAAATATTGTCAGAGATGCTTGAAGAACGCCACCTAGTGAACCAGCACCAAATGCTAAACCAACGCAGACTATGCCGTATAAACAGGCTATAATTTTTGATGGCAAAGTTGTATTCGAATCAGTCATAGGTCTTCTGAAGCAAACTTTATACAAAGGTTTTAGATAATCTTCCAATGTGACGGCAGCAAGAGAACTCACGGCTGAAGAAATGCTGGAGAGACTACCTGAGAATATGCCAGATACAAATAAGCCACAAAGTCCAGGATATTGACCTGTAAATAGAATTTGAAAGGTATACTAAATTAAAATTTAAAAAATATTAAAATTATATTCCGACGGGGCGCTACACTTCGTAAATTTAATATAATAATATTACAGTAAATTATATATGATAATATAAGTGAAGTTTGGATAATATAAAATGTGTCTATCTCTTAGCATCTTAAACTATATTCACTATTTGAAAATGAGCGATAATACCAGATCTTAACATATTATTAGAGGTTTAAATCTAAACTTCTTACAAACAGTAAAATCTTACTAAATTTGGTAAAAGCATATCTAAATTTGCTTACCCATTGTATCTATAGCGAACAGTGGCATTATTTGATCCCGGTATTTAATGCGACCCTCAAGTACTGGATCGCAGTTTCTGTAGTAATAAAATATAGCCAGACCGCTGAAAAGCGTGCTAAAACTTAAAGTACTCAATATTGGTAGATTCCACCAAAGTGCTGCTTGCGCACCTTTCAAGTCACGCACGCTTAATAAACGCTGTACTTGTGTCTGATTAACTCCGTAAAGCGATAGATATGTAACTATACCGCCAATAATTAAACTCCAAAATGTATGTCGTACTGTGGGATCTAAAGAGAACTCATTAATTTCCATCCGCCCACGTTCAACAGCAACATTCCAAATGGCACCTAAGCCTCCTTCAGCTTTAAGTGCAGACACTACAATTACTGA
>NC_051847.1:2747911-2772328 GCF_002237135.1 Teleopsis dalmanni | reverse complement strand
AAATAATTTGTCTTGACGTTGGTTTATTAATATTTTTGTTAGTTAATTTAAAATCAAACTGAAAATGATATTTATTTGGCTTAAAATCTTTTATAGTTATTTTAAACGGCGATTATATATAAAGTCTCTTAATCCTCTCTTATATTTTAAACATATGCCATCATTTCAGTCTTTTCGATTTATTCCGCTAAATTTCTTTTTACCACAAATGCTGTTCACATCGGAAGAATGGGTGTATAATAATCTTATAAATATAAATCGCTACTCAAAAAAGCCACACAAGGTTTCTGAAATATTTGAAGCCGTTGTTCGTTACGTGACTTTTGGTATTCTAGTGAAAAATAGTGCCTTGCACCACTTAAACACTCTTCCAGCGAATCCGAAATAGTAATTAAGTGCCTTTATTAGACAGGATTAAATTCTTGAAAATGCTAAGTTAATATGAAATACAAAGGTTTACTTTGCTACTTTAAATGGTAAAAATTTCATTGTGAGATAAATATTTATACTTCATTTGTAACCTCATTTGTATTTGTCCAACTTGCCATCAATTTTTTCTAGCAAATATCATTCAATAAATAAATTTATGTTCATATTCTGCACTGGCGGAGAACTGATGAGGATTACATACTCTTTCTTAAATTTGTTTATGATATCATAAATGCCTACTTTATAGAATCCTTAGAGAATTTATATTTGTGGGCATATTTAGTTTCCATGTAGATATTGAATATGGATAAGCATTGCAGTTCAAGTATGTTGATGGATTGTGGTATGTTTGGAATAAAAATAATTTGAGTTAAGTAGAGACGAGTGTAGGAGTATAATATTGGTAAATTTTAGAAAATAGGCATTCGTTTTAATTGATTTAATTATACAAAATTTTACAAATATTCTAGAGGTTCAATAAAAATGAATGATTAATTCTTTTAACTGAAAACATTTAAATAAATCAACCGAAACACGTTCCCACCAAAGTGTAAAGTTTTCTCAAAAATTCGCATACGTGTTGATGAAAATAAGAACGAGGATTCAGACCGAGTTACAAGCTAACTAACTGAAACAGCAATGGAAATGTTTCACAATAAAATGCAGACACAGGTTGTGAAAGAAGGTGCAAAGTGCAATGGCTGACATTTCAGTTGAAGCAATTACTTTCAGTAAGACGTGCTTTGGAGAAATTGGAGAAAACAGAGTTGATTAATGCAAAGGATAACACCTCGAAATCGCTACAATTAAAAAATGGCGAATGTTTTGCAATTTATGCAGCGCCAAACTTTCAGTGTAACCGAAGCCATACTTAGAAGCACCAAAGCCTGCAGATAATGTTTTCAACTCCCTGAAGTGCAATTGTGTTTGCACTTACGTTTTTCTGCATAATTTTAATAAAATTTTATGAATTTTAAAAGTGTAAGCACACATAAATGTGGCGTTACGCAAAAATAAAAATTAAAATAAAATATAAAAAGATAAGAATTCTAGTTACTAAAACTTTTTATATTTTTCTACAACTCAAAAGTTTTATTGAAAAAATATGATTTGAATACGGATTAACACAGAAAATAAATAATGGTCTCAAATTGATATTGAAAATGGCAAAAGATCCGATTTTAAACTATTCACAAATATTTCTGTATGTGTTTTATGTCTAGTCTTTTAGAAAACTGCACAATAATATAAGTATCTGTCAATGTACATATAAAAAAAACACAGTTGAATGTTTTGGACCTTACCATCAAGTGTGAAGTACTTAATTCATATAACCTCGTATTCATATATTCATATATTAATTACAGTACTACATCGTGAGCTGATTTTCGATGCTTTCTCATACATAAAAAAATTTTTGACCATTATCTGGCAAATGTTTGCTAATTAAACACTGATCTTCTCACAAAAAAAACAAATGGGACATGAAGAATCGTTACCATTCCTCTTTTTCCAATTTCCACGTGTTAAAGTTCAAAAACCATCCATATCATCAAACGATAACCTTAAACTAAACAAACAATGCCTTGGATAAAAATTTCGTGGTTCTGCTAAATCAGAACCAGAAACCATAATTTGTAAAGAGATTTTAAAGAGGTTTTAAAAATTAATGACTGTGCCGAAATCAGTTAATTTAGAATTACCATACACATCAATACCTTTGATTTATTTATATTGCAATATTTCGACACTTCAAATTTTCTTTATTTCTTTCTTCAATTTATTAATATCCACTAAATATTTACAAATCTCTCAAAAGGTTAATGGTTTTCTAATGTGTTAATGTATTTATATCATATATGTTCGCCGGGTTTATTTTTGCCTGACTTGATATGAGCTTAAATTTTCATTCAGCTAAAGCATAAAAGATATTAACCACGTTATTGTATTCAGTGTTAAATAACTAATGACACTTTTAGCAAACAGATACATAAATAAACTTTTGATGATGTGACAAACCGAGAAATTATACAACTTTTGTTACATGGAAACATAAAAACTTTTGTCATCAGAGCGAAAGCAGGCACATCGAAATCTGTAAATATGCATGACGTATGAGTGATATTTATACGCACTGAGCCAGCAACACTCCGTGTGTTTCTGATACACGCTTGTGTGCCAGCAAATGAACATTAAGGCTCTAATAGTCATATAATCATAAACATAACACATATCAGCGTGTGCATTATCGTGTGTATGTGCCTCATATTTTTAGGAACAAAGAGGACCAAATTGAATCCCGTGCGCGCATTTCAATATACTTTCGCCAACTCAGTTCCTCAATGTGTTGTGTATTCCGTCATTAAAGGATAATAACCGCATATCTTTTTTGTCAATTTGTTTATTTTGTTAATTTTTATTTGAGTAATTTTATTGTTCTTATGATGACAACATAATTTTGCAATTCTACGAATAAAATCCACTATGAAAATTCCACTATATTTGACTTTTTCTTTAGTCCTAAAGCGTGTAATTTTTCTTTTCTTTTAAGCATTTATTAAAATGTATATTAAAATGTCACTAAAATGGAAATATTTTTATGGAAATTCTATAAATCTTATCTTTTCAACTATTAAATCCATTCTTTTAAACTCATCGTGTGAACAGGATTTGTTTGAAATTTCACTGAAGCAACGAATAACGAAGAGAATATATGCTAAAAACGTTAGTGCCAAATTTCGAGTGTTATTTTCAATATCCAGAGAATTTCTTTTTTTTATTTTTTAAATGTCACCATTTTCAGTACAACACTCCAAATTGATTCCTTATTGCAACTGAGTTCGGTCCAATCAACCATTTGTTTATTCACGTGTGTTCGCAGGGGCACCGTTGGGATATGTCACCAATTTACCATGGTTTGAAAGCAATCTTTTCAAGACACTTGACTGTCAACAGTTAATTTATATTTAATGTGAAATCAAATTGAATTTTTTTACTTCAAGCAGCATCAAGAAGCAAATTTGAAATTTTATCGCTTCTAAAAGCTACGAAATGTAAATTTAATTCATTGTTTACAATAGTAAATTTAATAATATTCTAATGGCTGTGAATTTAAACTAAATTGAACTAAATTGTTCTTTTTTTAAATAATCCACAATACACGGTAGTGACTACTAGAAATACTGAATGATAGCTACAAAGGTTGCCAGTACATAAAATTGTAACTCAAATGCTTTAGTCTAGTAATTGGGAACCTTATTATATACGAATGCTTTATAGTAGAATTATTTTGTCAAACTTTTGACATATCTGACTATTGGTATTGTTGATTTCTTTTGAAGTATTAATTATTTACTTAATTAAATTTAACGACCCGTGTTCAGTTTTTGCCATATACAGCTTCCTAATCAGGCGCCACTACTGTGTCCACATCTACTTCATCTTCAACTATTGTTTCAAATACCGTTCTTGACAAACCCTTATTTTTCATTAACATTATTATTAACAACCAAGTGAAGGCTCTTTAAAAAGGGGTAATGCATTTATTATAAATATTTAAATATAAAATCTAATTATTAAATAGTTAAACATTTCTTACTATGAATATGTTAGAATAGTAAAGAATTATTTTAAATATTAAAATAATAATGATAAGGGAGTAACCCACGTACTGATTGGTTATATTTAGTATATAGGTAAGAAATACAAAACATTGTTAGTACAATGTACTTTACTGTATCAAACAGACATTCAAATCTAGATTGAAAGATCACACTTGTTTTCTTTTAAATTAACTGAAGAGAGCGCTATCCTATACGGCATAACTGCTGAAAGGACACCATAAGCGGCTGGAGACCTAAGAGAATACTCAAATTCCTCTATTGTTATACTACAACTACATTAAACGTATTACATGGAGATACTGTCGTATTACATTGCAATCCTGTAGTATTACACTATGTTAATTGATGGAACAATGTCACTGTTGTGATTAAACTTGTACAACGCATGGTTTATTCAGATGTAGTAGTCGCAGAAAAAGATATATATTCTTTCTACTTCATTGATACTTCATTGATTCTTCTAATATATTTGCTGTTTCAATATTAAATCTTATGAACCCTTTTCTATATTTTCGATTAGAAAATATATTCGATTGGTTTACTATATAATGCTATCTTTATACTAATGTATTTAACTGGAAAAATGTGTAACAATATGTGCTATTATTAATACATAATCCGTGTAGAGTTATACTAAAGTAGTTCGATAAGTTTAATTTAAAGCGTAACATAAATTAATTAGTTAAAGAAAGTTAGAATTTTATTATATATTTTTAAAGTGAAATGGAATCCAACTATTTTTAAATAAATAAATATTTATTAACATAACATGACATAAATTTTAATAGTATAAGATCAAGGATAAAATTGTTGCTGAGGGCTGTTAAGTTTCGATTGTATTTGATTTTAATGGCCTATTATTGTGACACAAATTATCCCACTTCAAATTTATTTGTTATTTTCTTAGTTTTTTCCCTCAATTTTATATCAAGTCTTTTATTTTTTATCAAGTAACTATTTCTTCTGAATCGCATACAAAGGCTCTATTTTGCCAATAATGACACTGTTTAACCCTCTTCAATACTTCACCTCGAATTAATCGGAACATGCTGTACATTTTGGCATAATTTTATATTATTTTTATTTTTATTTTATATTTCGCAACAAAATAAATTTTAAAACAATTCAACTTAAAATGCCTCAGCCTAAACATGGCTTCACCAGCAAAAACCCAAACATTGCTTTCATGTTTGTAGGCAATTAAATTTATATAAGAGAATCCTGCCATTTGCCATAAATTTTGTAGAAAAAAGGGAAAATATTTTGCTTTGTTGTTGTTGTTATAATATTTCGCCTGTGTTCAATATGTTAACGTGCAGCCTCTGATATCCTTTCCCATTGTTTTACATTCAAGTTTTGGCATTTGACACGAACTTGTGTTTTTACTTTGCTTGTAATTTTTGACCTATGAGGTCGTTTTTGTTGCAAAGGATCAAAAAAAGGAAAAAACATCCTGAATATCCTGTGTGAAAATATTGCTTTTTGTTTGTTTGCATTCACCGAGGCTGCGGCTAATATGGTGACGGGTTTTTATTTGTGCAGTTGAACACGTTCAGGACAATTCAAACCACAAATTTTGAAACATTTTTAATTTTTATTAAAATTGATAAATTAACAATAAACGTAACGTTTCAGGATTTCCGGTGATTAATCATGAATTCGCTTTTTGTTGCGAGGTAACCAGTAGGAAATGCACGAAATGTGTTAGACTTTATTTATTAAACATTTCTAAATTAAATTGTATAAAAGAATTTGAAATAAAATTTCTATTTTGTGTGTGTGAAGCCCTTTACACACATATATCTTCACTGTTCAAGCACTTCATAACCATTTATCTTGTCAATATTGTAAACCACCATTTTTCTTTCGTGCAATTATTGACATATGTTTTCGCATGAGTTTTTCTTTTTTAAAATTGCTCAGTGCCTCGCCGCTTCGCTGCTGTGTTCAGTGCTCAGTGCTCAGTAGTGTACCAGTACCCCTGGCAATACTTCCAGGAACAATTACGTAAGTATACATGCATCAATATTTGTTAAGATGTAATGAAGTAATATTTGTAAACGACAGCTTTCATGAAAGCAAGCAGCGATTACTTTTCTTTGGGCTCCAGAACTCCTATCCTTTGTCAATATAATATATGGTTGTTAAAAATATTAAATTTGTAGAACTGAGAAAATTTGTTTAAAAATATAAGGTCTAATAAAGAAATGAATCAACGTTTGAATTTTAAATATTTTTCCTTGCATTATTGATACGTCATCTATTAATTTATATTCATCTGTAGGTTATATAGATTAGTGGTATACTATTATAGAGTACTTATTAGACATCTATCTATACGTCACATATGTATAGATAGATGAATGTCATTATTCTTTAATATTATTCAATGCTATATAATTACGAATTGAAGAACCAGAAGTTGCCTGAAAATTTACCAGATACAGGCAATGCAATATTACTGTTATATTTTATAATAAGAGGAATTAATGTCTTTAGACGATAAAATAAACAACTTTTATGTTCTTCCTAATACAACATCTACGTAAGAAATTTTAATTCCAAAGTCAAGTAATCTTGTGTGATTCGATTAACGAATTTAAAGCTAATTCACAGTTATCAGTGCAGCGCTCCGTTCGAGACTACCTACGTACAACGTTAAAATCCATCACATAGATTGTAACAGTAACCAAGTAACAGCATACTTGATTAATTTCTGTTTACGCTATAGGGATACAATTGTACATTGACTTTAATTATAGCCAAACCATTGGTTATGAAAAATACCATAAGTTGATCATAAGTTCGATGAGAAGAGTTGTCTCTTCAGCAGGGCAGAGCCGAGAGTACTGGCAAATTAACTGATGGATTATCGCAAGATCCCATTTCAACAAAATGTTGGCTTATACAATGCTAACATATTATTTCTACATTTTTTTCGGCTGCTTGGTTTTAGTGATGATCAAGAGTAGTATACTTTACCAAGAACTTATATTTCTATCTGATATTAGGAGCTCCTTCATTCTTACGACTATAAAGGGACATTTTTCTGGCTGTTTAACTTTAGTGTGGAGCGGAAGACGGAAGCCTGTCTCCGTCCAATATCAGTGTAGTCCATAAATGTGTATTGTGTGATATAACATAATATGTATTTAATTCAGTAAGTGCTGGTATATATAATGTAATACACTTAATCTATATTATGAACTATCTTCTATCTTGGGAATATGCTTATTACGCATATTCCACTACTTTGTATATTCTAAGTTCAATATATAAAATATAAATAAAATCAGTTTAATCATGACAGAGAAAACGAACGATAGTGTTTTGATTATAATTAATTATTAAACGCTTTATATCAGGAACTCTTCAGTGAGAGGGATTTAGTGCGCTAGTTTAGTTATTAGCATATTTTTGTGAATTTATAAATTAGCATACGATATGAATGCTTTCATTCCATTTAAAAGCTTTCCCTAATTTCCAATAATATTCATCTAACAGTGTTCAATCATCACCAAAACTTTTATAAAATATATTGAGTTCTTTGAAAAAATACTGCAATAATTCCATTAACTACATTTACTTGCATTGCTGTTAGTAACTCCCATTACCCGGTTTGTACACAATCCATTCCTTCAATTGGAAAAATTTTAAGAGCATAATTTGCCTCGTATTCAGAATTTATTGCACCCGACCAAAAAACTTGTGAGGATAATAAATACGCTTGTGTGTGCTTAGCTGAAGATAGATTTAAGCTGCTTTCAATTGCATGCCATGAATTATTTAAACTGACGTGAATCAATATGCGATATTTGCTTTTATAGTTTTTCACTCCATGTTAACCAATTTATTACTTCCAACTCAAAAAGTAACATTTTTAAGTTTGAATTTTTGTTAGTTTTAACAATTTTTAAATATTTTCTTGCTTTAAGTTGGTGTGAAAGAAAGCAGAAAGAAAGTTTTGCCAAACTTTCATCTTTCGAATAGTTTTCAATAAGAATCCTAACAATGTTTTATTTATATGTTTTTTAAGTAGTTGAATATAATCCGACATAAGATTTTATGGTTCACAACAATTCATTTTAGAAGCAATTAAACGAGAGAACACTTAACTGGATCCAACTTTTTATTTAAAACAAAAGCACTTAAACAACTTAAAAACTCTGAACAATTTAACACTTAAAGGAGTTTCCCTCCGTCCACTTCCATGAATATTGGCATATTTTTATTGGGTTTAACTAAAGGTGAAGATTTGCTAGAATTTATACTCGAAAAATCACTATATCGAAAATTAGGATTACGATAGAAAAAAAGAATATCCTTGGCTTAAATAATTTTATCATACAAAAGCATAAACCAAAATAGGGATAAAAGCTGATATTCTCGACCATAAACACACAAATTAAATGTATGCCAAGTGGTCACTTGTGTGGTTACACAGACAACAAGAGTTGGCCCAAAGGACACACTAATCTCATTACTTCTGACTATGCGTCTGTGTGCTTTCACTTTCAAGTAAGTATATGTGTACGTAGATGATTGTGTTTGCTTATGTATTTGTGTTGTGTTACTTAAATAGGTTCTACCATTTTAACCGAGTGCCTAAATATACTGTTGAGTCTTATGGAATATTGATTAAGTGCTCTCAACTTATTTTACTTTTTACCCTAACATCCGTTTAAGTACTTTTCTATTTTCCCTTTAAGTACGTCAAGTATTACTAAGTAAGTGGTGGTGGACTGTTAATGTTGAATCTTTTAATGACTCACTTATGGTAGTACTTATCTCATGGATTAACTCAACAGTAGATAACGTACCTATTAGCGACTAAGTAAAAAAGCGGTAAATTATTGGTAATATATGTATATAAGAAGAGTGACACATAGGGTAAAGTATGTGTCCGTAAAGTATTCGACTACTCAGTCAGTCATCAAAAAGTTGCGAAGTTGTGCAGTAGTTCACAATGATAGGATATACAAGGGATCTCATAAAGTAAGTCGTTTACTGTATATCTGTTCATATTTTTGACTATATTTTTTTAATTTTAATATCATGTATTTTTATATTTACTATTATAAAATAATTAAATATTATAAAATTATTAAACATCACTTTATCACAATAAATACATCAAATCTTAACACTTATATATATAAAAATTACTTAATAATAAATTTATTATTATTAAAAATATTAATAAAATTTAAACAAAACCTCAAAAAAATAAAAGTTTTTAGCAAAATGTAATAATCTGAATGGACTTTGGGTCATGGCTAAATGTACGCATGATTGTGTGTTCAAAGTAATGTCGACTAGTTTGATGTGTAATAGCAAGCGACGACAAATATTCTTAACATAAATTCTTGATGTGCAATACGCGCTTTAGACTGAGTAAAATGTGGTTTAGACTATCATTTTTGAATGTCATTTAAGTTGCGCTCTCTCTTGCTCAAATTTATTCTATTTATTTATTCAAGTAAAATTTTTAAAGAATAAGGGTGTTTACGCACGCTGTAAGTGTGTTTATGCAACCACGCAAAAATATGCTATTGAATGACGAAAGAAAATTTTTGAGTGACAGACTATCATTCACAACATGCTGCTCGTTTCAAAGCATCGAAATTTTAATGATTATCCACAAAAAAACGATTCTTTGCTTAGAGTAAAATGAAATAGAAAAAAAAACGGTGTAACTAGAGAGTGAAATACTTCAACCATTATTGATTTTTAGTGTTACTTACAGAGTTTACCTGAACAGATGGTAATTCTCACTCAAATCAAAACCGGGCAGTTTAAGAGAATATGACTATAAGCCTCATTCATCGCCAAGCAGAAACTACATTACATCTCTTCAAACATATCTACCTTAATAATATAACAACGTAGGCCGTGATAATCTGCTAACAACTTCAGTTTCGGTCTACTGATGTAGGATATCTTACCATGATGCAACGGATATACTAGCTACATAGCTTCCATATATGAATTTTTAATTTTACGGCTAATAAATAAAATAATATTTGACACCATACAGTTACTCTTTATAAATACAATAATCCAAAAGTTGCTTTTGGAAATTGGTAGAATTGTTTGTAGGATTATTTTTCAAGAGAAAATGTGCCTTATCAGTAGAGAAAATACAGTGAAATTTTGAATAACCACCTTTATAGTAACTTTTTACGATTTTAACACGTTAAATGATTCTTAATAGTTATAATATAATAATATAATATAATTTTGTAATTCTTAAACTAAATATATTTGGCTTGAGGAGACAATTCTGTGTAACATAAGTCCCTTAAAAAGTACTCTGAAGTCAAGACCATGTAATAGATAACCTTTGCATTTTGTATTTTAAGGATATTAGAAAACGAACCACTTTTGATGTACTATTTTGAAAAAGAAATAGAGTTTCTAATAACGAAAGCAATATCAGTTTGTTGAATGGAAAATCATTTCCGTTGAAGATTAAAAATTTTCAAGTATTTTTTCTTGTTCCTCATTAAAGACATCTTCAGTATTTAATGAAAACTACAAGTAAATAAGCGTCATATGTAAGGGAAATTAAATTCAATTCGTGGAAAACTCATTGAAAAAAACAATTTTAAGTTTTTTCTTTAAATTTTGCATACAAAAATAAATCCTTAGGATTCCTCAAATAGAACATCACGCAAATTTAATAACATTTTTCTAACGAATGTGTACAGTAACTGAAGGAGTGCTGCCGCAGAAAATATTTTAATAAAATTTCGTGCTTTTTGAGGGAAAGCGCTTTTTAATGAAGTTGTTTTTTATAAAAATAAAAATATTATTTTTTACGAAAATACCCTTTGCAATTAAGGGACATTTTAATAAAAGTTTGTTTGCTTTCCGGCTCAAATATGGATCTTAAAGCAGCTTTCAACATCTTAGCCAAGATTCAATAGATTTGCTGTTTGGATAGAAAATTCACATTTTGGGTTTATTGTATACATTTTTATTACTGTTATTATTATTTCCCTAAAGAAAATAAGCACACACGTACTCGTTTATTTGTAACTGCATTATATGGCGTATATGACTTCATGTATTTTATTGAAGTACATAAGGAATACATAATGTTGCTTACATTTTTTTTACATGTTTTATATTATTATTAATATGTGTACATGGAGTGAATCACATCTTTATTCCTATTTATGGTCAATGGGCAGATTTTTCTTATAAATTCTTGGGTTTCTTATACCATGTGTCCTATAAGGGCATTAAATTGGCTTAGGTGGGTTTTTTCTCCGCCTACCTATTGCAATAAATTTTACTCTGACACGCGACCTATTGGACGTACAATATTTCTATGTTGGCTGTTGGCTGTTGGCTGCTGGATGTCAGCTGTTGTCGTATCATTACCCGAATGATGTTACTCTGTGCCAAATCAAATGACAAATGGACACCGATTTTGTTTAGTGGGCATTCGTAGTATATTTGAACAGTTTTTGTGTTTACGAGAAGGAGCCACTACTTAATTAGACGAATGCTCTTAACGAAAATTGGAAAATTATTTAGTGAATAGTACAATAAAACAAAGTAACAATGAAAGTAATGAATTGAATTTAAATTATGCGAAAAGTTGTTTACTTATTGCCTTTAAAGCAATTTCACTTTATAAAATTTCAATATCAATAAACTGTCCTTTCAAAACAATGAAGGTCTGCATACGTTCCGAGAATTTTTAAAATTTTCCATTTCCTTTATTTCCAATGCTTTAATACCATCCGCCCATTGTAATTCATCACCGGGCGTTTGTTTAGAAAATATTTTACCAAAGGTTATTTTTGTTTTTTAAATTTCGTACTTAATTTCCCTTTTGTAACTTAGCCACGTGTATTTTTTGTCAAATATTTTTGCTCAATGGATTCTTGGCATTTCCTCGTTTTTGTGGTATTCAAATCATGACATTCCGCTTTTCATTTTTTCGTCTTAAACCTTCGGCCATTCAAATATCCACGCAGAATCTCTTCTGGTGCCTACGAGATGATTCGCGATTCTGAGTTTCCGAGCTGCAATGAGTTCTGACAATTCAATGGTAAGTGGTCATCGCAGTATGTGTTCAGTTATCGATTGAAACTAATAGCCAAAGTTCGTTATGACTTCGTAAAAGCATACTTTGCATACATCAGGACATTAATATCCTGTCATTGTGTGGCAGGTTTTTAACTACCTAATTACTCTCACTTTTATCTTCCATTAATTTTATGTTGCATTTAATTTCAAACAATTTTTAATTTCTTTAAAATACAGCGTACGTAATCCATAGTCATTGTATCTAGGTTAATTGTGTGGGTGTTGTCGAAAAGATATTAAATTTCAAAATTTTCATTATAAATTTTTTTTTCTGTTCATTTATAACTTTAGTAATAGTAAATAGTTTATTTTCTTAAATGCTATTCTCATTGTACTTATATTTAAAAGCAATTAGATATAATTTAATTTTACTTGCATTTATCACTGACTTGACTTGTGATGTTGGCATAAATCATCCTCTAAAAAAACGACTATTTTTCAGTAAAAGTAGTTTCAGAGCGGCAATTGTTGAAATACTGACATTTTCATATATGTGAAATGAGTAGGTGGAGATTGTGAAAAAATTTTTAATGTTTTTGTCAACGTCAGTTTCAAACTGATGAGAACATCTGGAGCAGATATCACATTGCCTTAATACGTACTACAGAATATGACGAGGATGTCTTTAGTCACCTTTATTATTTGATTTTAGTGAAAATGATTAATGTGACAGCTGGGGCAGGCAGTATTTTAAGTATACCGAATATAAATTTTTGTCACTTTCAATCTTTCAATCTATGACGTAATATTTAAAGCAATGAATGACTATCATAGGTAAGTAAGGTAAATATATTGCTTATAAAGTTTCTCTAAATGCGAAAACACTTTATGTAATATGAAGATGAAACTTAAGTTTGGAAAATACAAAACACAGTAACTTTGGAAAAAATAGTAACCAAATAAAACTTTAATAAAATGTAATAGTGATATCTTTGAGGAATCATAGGACTCGCTGTTATATTTGGACAATATCTTTCATCCAATTGTGATATAAATAATAAGTTCTTGTAATTTTTATAATACTGCAAAAAAATTTTATAAAAAATTTATAAACTAAAACAAAAAAAAATCCCTCCAGCTTTGGCTTTACCGGTATATCTCTTAAACATTTTCAATTATTTACGATTTACTTACACAACTGTTTTCAACAATATTCTTTAATCAATTTTAAATACATTATTAAATATATATACTTATGTATTTTACATGGAAGTAAAGTGGTGGAGTGAAAGCATCTTCAAACGGAAACCGACAGAACCAACAATTCTTTGCAGTTAAGAGAAGTTCCAATTCAGAAGAACATACTTCATATGAAAAACATAAATTGGGAAAATTCAAGACTGAAACAGACATTACTTTATGTGAATAATGCTTGTTTAACAGAGCTTTCATTGTAAATATATTTGTAACAATATAGCTTTTTGTCTTACTTTCTTAATAATCTATTTCAAATCACACGGACAATGTCCTGTCGAAGGGACATTTGCAGGGGCTGTAAAGCGGTATTTATTTCATTTAACGTTGG
Source organism: Teleopsis dalmanni (assembly GCF_002237135.1). NCBI lineage: Eukaryota > Metazoa > Arthropoda > Insecta > Diptera > Diopsidae > Teleopsis > Teleopsis dalmanni. The sequence continues at coordinate 2,758,648 of NC_051847.1, read as the reverse complement.
CCTTCACCATATTGTTTTTGAACGACCTCTTTCTATGATACCTTTCGGGTTGTATACTAACGCCTGTTGACAAATTTCGGTAGAACTCTTTCGAAGTGTGTGTCCAATCCATCCAAATATCTTTTGCGAATTTCAAGATTGATATCTCTTACATTTGTTCTGTCCATAGAACTTGATTTAATATTTTGTTTGGCCGGAAAATACAGAATACACTGTAACTCTAACAATATTTTAACCGTGTATAGTTATCCTATTTCCAAAAAAAATAATAGCAAAACATTAGAAATAATTAAAAATTGAATACTTCTTGTGAGAAGTACTTGAAGTAGAATAAGTGATATTAATTCATCTAGTACTTAACTAAGTCAAAACATTTATTGGCAACGTCATCTAACCGCATATTCTGGAAAACAATTCACTTTATAATATAATATTGTTTCAATATATGTTACGCAAATCTTTCAATTTATCAATAGCATAACTTCAAATATATCGAAATTGCTTGCAAGGTATTCCAAAAGAGGCTTGTGATTCTATTAGACCCATCCTAGTACTTTTAAAGTTCAAATCGAAATTTGTGAAAATCGTCTTTGTTAGCATCCATTTTCTACATGTAACTTTTTTATAATTTCTTAGACTCTTAAGCAGTTTCAGCTGAGATTGCTTATACTTAAATTATATTCGTATTCTTAATTTTAAGATGGCAAATAAAAATAAAAAAAATAAAGAAGTGGGTTAAAGTTTATTTTATTCGATAATTGATGGCTTTTTATTCCCTTTTTAATGTGTGAAACAGTGTGTGAAAGAAGATAGTTTTTGAACAGTTTAACCCATTGAATATGGATAGTCAATTTACCAAGTCAGAAACACTCTTTTGTTTATTTGACTGTACGTATATTCATTTCTAAAAGTTGTACTATTACTTTTAAAATATCTTTAAAAGTTGTAAAATTGTATCTTCTCACAAAATCTCATTTCGATATGAGAAGGTCAAGTACAAGAACAATTTGCTTAGCTGCAAAAACGAACTCAGCTGTGTGAATTCAACTTCAATATTTGTGCACATATAGTTAAGAGCTAAAAATAAAGCCATATTTTTTTAACATATTGAAACAATTTGCATAAAAATTCTTTTAGAAAGCTGCGAATTTATTTTATTTATTTTTTAAAATTCATTTTATGTCTATCAATTAAGTTTTATTTTTTAATTTTCGTAATGTTCAAATCTCTATCAAGCACACGCCGCGAAAGAAAATCAGTCAGCATCTTCCTTACTAAAAACGTACTGAAACCAAAACTGAGTGCAAATAAACAAAAAATATTGATATCAAGTAAATATTGGCAAAATATAGTACATTAAACAATAGAAGAAAAAAAAAAATTAATAACAATTGCAAGATACTTTTCTGAAAAATAGACAAAATCCAAACGAAATAGTTTTAAATGAACTTTTAAAGTTGAGATACTTCGCTTTACATGAATATCTGTTTTGTAAAAAATGCAACAAATTGTGCAAAAATGCAAAAAAGTGGAATCATTTTTATGACTTTTAAGTTAATATTCTGCTTTTATTCGATGCTAGTTAGTTCAAGTTCAAAAAGTATCTTTTAGTGTACATAATGGTTATAACGTTGTACATTGGCTGCTGATGTCGTTTTACAGTAAACTTTGCTCAGCTCAAACATCAACGAAGCCCCAACCACGCAAATATTGACTATTCAGAGTCTGCCTTTCGAATTTTGCTACATAATATATTTCTTCAGGAGATTTTGCTCTACTCGTGCCTGGACAAAAGCAAGTGATATCCCAACAAAGAAAAAAAAATAATACAATAAATTGTTTAAATATCTGCAAATTAACAGATTATTGAATTTATCGGAATATATTATTGTAAGGCACCGTTGGAAATTTCATTTAATAAAATGAATAAAACTCTTGGAGCGAACAACAGGCGCTGAAAGTAGCTGTCAATCTCTGACGTCGATGATTTGCATTTCCGATTCTTGCACTTCGCAGACATTTGCTATCAGCAGCTGAACTATGGGTAATGTAGGATCTGCACCAGAAGAAAGGCAGATATAAAAACTTCTCCTGTTTATTTACTTTTTACTATACGTTTGTTTGTTGCTCATGTTCAGCGTTGAATAAATGAACAACCTTCGAACACTTGATGAGGCGATTAAATATATTTTATGAAAAAACTATCACAAATTTCGTGAGCTGTCAAATTGCAAACATCTGAATATATATAGGTACAACCAGTGGCGGGATTTAAGAACTGAGATAAATTAATTATTTAAGATTTTTATAACAAGTTTCAGTTAGTTTTGTTTTTAACTTTTTATTATTCACATATTATTATGAATGGAACCCTTTAAAAACTCTTGCAATTTGTAATAATTAATTAATTAATTAATTAAGTAATTAATCATATTTACTTTAAATAAGTAAACAAATATAGCTGTTTTTCCAATATAAACATGTATCTGAAGTATAAGTTTGTTTTACAGCTATATGACGAACTAAGCCTAACATATAATAATAATATTGTACATAATTTTGTATTATTACAAGTATTATTATTATGACATGCGATTTTAAATGCACTTATAAACTAAGTCACCAGGGTCATTTTAATATATTCGGCGTCCGTGGCCAGTATCAGACGGGGCGCCACTTCAGTCGTAAAAACTATATATTTTACTGATGCTTGGCACCAGAGAAACTTCTCTTTGTCTTTAACATATTTTGGCCTCTTTGATAATTCTTAAGAGTCCAATATATCTGCGTACATTAAGCATTATTCACATTATAATATTTCAGCAAAATATTTTTATTGCTTATGAAAAGTATCAGTTTCCATTAATAAGTTTGTAAGAAATTCTAAATATCTTTTGCTTAATGTTGTTCAATTACTTTACCAGCTAATCATTTAATTATATTAAAATAAAAAAATAAGTATACAACATTATGTGTCATAAATGTTTATCTGGTGCATAATACTATGTTCAGAACACACATTAATTTTACAAAAGTCTTAATTTCATCTTCGTTTCAGCGAAATTAAGTTATTCTTTCCATATAAAATTCAGTTTTAAGGTTAAATACAAATAGTAGGTCCGTTCCACGAGCTACTCATAGTAAAACATGAGTAAAACAGAAGTAAAATTTACACAAAAATACTTGAAAATTTGCTGGTGGAACGCGCTTGTGTATACACAGTGTTAACTCAAAGTTACTATGAGTAGCTCGTGGAACAGACCTAGTGTTTAAAGCATGTAATTTTTAACATTCGATTTTTAAACAAAAAACATATGATTTCCTTAATTTGGGGCAGTATGAACACTTTCTAAATTAACTTAATTTCTGTCTGAACATAGTATAAACTTAATGGTTCTGCAAGATTTTTTTTTAAACCTGATGTACACTTTTCAGACAATATGTTAGGAGGCTACAATACGGTTATGTTACTTAGATAGAGATATAGATCATAAATCTGCCAATCTTAATGAAATAAAACTCTGGTAAATTTATATAAGCGTGATGACGAGATTTTATTATTCGATTTACCGAGATTCGAGACAAAGTAACTGACCAAGCAGCCAACCAATCAGTGTAACATATATTTGCAAATATTCACTATAAGAGCTCAGATTTACAATGACTCGGAAACCCACTTTGAAATAATAATTCCGGCAATGATTTTTTTTTTTTTTTTTTTTTGTGAATGTAAGAAGGTAATTAGTTTCTCGCCGCCCTGACACGTTGTTTGCTTAAATTTGTTGTTCTTGCGATTGTTGATGTTGTTCCAGTGTTGTTGTTTATGCTTTTGCTGGTTCTGTAATTTGCAATATCCAAACACTTTATGTTTCCTTGTGGCGCTCAACGCAAATGTCGGTGTTTTTCTCTAAAATTGTAAAATTTTGACTTAATTTGCTCAAGATAATTATTTTGATAAAATTTTATAGCTTTCGATTTTTTTTTTACATTTGGTTTATATTTTATTTATTTTGAAAACTAAAACTTGGAAGCCCACAGCAAATTTTTTAACGATTACACATGCATTTTCAGAGAAAATTGTGATGAAATCTTGAATTATGCAGAATATTGTCAAATGTAATTTAAAATTATAAAAATACATCATCTTTAATACCATTATATTGAAAAAAAAAACTTAATTAGTATATGTAACCTATAAGTAGAATTTTGCTAAAAATTCACACTTTAAAACTTTAGAGAAGCTTTAGGTAAACATTCAGATAAACACCATCAAATTTGAGAGGAAATATATTTCGTTTTTATCGAAAGGTATTATCATTATCATTATTATTATTGTAGTACTATAATTCTGAGTTAACCTTAACAACACTAAGAACTTACATATCTCCTTAACCACCTTTTATTGTTTCTGATTCACATAGTCTGTATATGATTTTCTACATCTTGTTTGTTTCTTTAAAAAGTATGTGATACATAACATCCTCCAAAAGTATGTATCTGTTAGAACCTCTTACAAGATTTACACCTTACAAGATTTTCGGCTGTACATGCAAGTACCTTTATTGTTCAGTAATTTAGTAAAGTAATCTTTCCAAATTTCAAATGGTTTTCTTTATCTGAAACTAGGTAACGAGCATTGTCTTTTTAGATATTCATTGTTGTTGTTTCCTTAATCTTTTTCCAATTTATGTATGCTATTTTCGCTATAGATATTGTCCATTTCTTATACATACTTTTCTGCTGAGGTATTCATTACATATAAGACTAAATACAAAAGTACACCTGAGATATTATTTTTGTTATTATTAACTTATGGAAATTTAGCCTCAAACATGTATCCTTACATATCATCAGGTAACCGAAGTAACGTCGAAATATTCCAACTTCTTCAGAACAAAGTTCTACGAAACATTTTAAAAGCGCCATGGTACATTAGGAACAGCGATATACACCGCGATCTAAAATTGTCCACAGTGGCTGAAGAAATAAAAAAGATAGCAACATATCACAAACTAAGGTTGCAGCAACGTGTAAACACAGAAGCTGTTAATATCATACCCTCGTATGGACAACCAAGACTACTAAAACGTCGATATGTCGCTGACATCGCATCGAAGTAGAGCGTAGAGTAATTTGTTTAGAAAATTGCTTGTTTGTGTACTTCTATTATTGATCAGATACAAGTTACTCGTTGTTTACAATGTAAATAATCATAGCAATAAATAAAAAAAAATATCATTAAGTAAGTCACAGATCTGATGGGACTTTTTGATTACAAGGTAACTGCACGCTAATGTCTGATAGGACCGCACTCTATTAATAATTTTATACCAAAAAGATGATATCGAAACAGTTAACTAATCAAAATCCGAAGTATAAATATAAATAAATGTAAATATGAATATTTTTTCAATCCTTTAAAGTATTCAATTATTAAACTTTGTCATTGCAGAAACATTTGAAAAAGTTACATACTTTGATGAATGTATCTACAGATTTCAATTTCAGGAATTTGTATCTCAGCGTTTTAAGTATTTATGTAAATGGGAAATTAATTTGTTTTCTCTGTGGTTTTTTGAATTTATTTTTATGTGTAAAAAACTTTCAACTTTTCATAAACAAAAGGAAACTATTTATTTCTAAATTTTAAATCAAATCCTTGGCTACTCTCCAAATCCAAAACAAGGAAATTTGCATACATTTTAGCCACTGTTTCTGTTTTTTATGAGTAAATCAATTAAGAACAGTTTGAGTTGGGTTCGTAGTTTCCATGACTGAGTTTTTGCTTACCAACCGTAAATAATTGCTCTATAAAAAAGTAATTGAAAATATTATGGCACCATTTAATAAGAAACTTAAGAGACTTCATTCAAATTGAATTGCGGCAAATAAGTATAATTAACACTTGTTTTTTTAATTATCGAAATGTTTTCATAGTTTTAGAACTTCCACTAGGTATTTGCTGGAATCCTTACAGTTTTCATCTATTATTATTAGCAAAACTTTTCTCTACATAAATTACCTTAGTGTTATTTATTTTACGTGAGTATATGTACCATTTAATCAATATTTCTAACAAAATATTTTTGAAATTGGATTAATAAAGACATTTCTAGCCTTGACTACTTGTGGAAAAATACGATTAGTCATCGTTTCTAATTTGACGGACAGAGTTATTGATAGACTTGTGTCTTGAATCTTGTACCTTTTTGAAGACTTACAAAACATATCTTTTTACACTGAAATATATTTCGAACGAGAGATTTCAGATTATAAGAATATATTCTATTATATTCAATATGATATTACGACCCATGCTTTGTAGCAATTAGACCTGGATACTGATAGTATAATTTATACTGATCTTATCGGGAAGTTTTGATATGAGCATTTTTGTTTTAGTCTATTGAATTTGACTAGTACTCCAATTTCTTCATGGTAAACCCAGAGTAACGAATCTGTATGGCTCTTTGTATTACAGCAATGTAGATCGTAAGTTTAAGTTACAATAATTCCTAAGTTTTGTTTAAACATCGTGTAAGGATTTATTTGAAGTTTATTGTGATATAATAGTAAGCAATAAATTTCCAAACAGCATCGATTAATTATAAAATAGCCATTTAAGGACCATGCAACCAGTGAAAATATATTTCTGATCATGACCCTAAGAAGTTCAAGATCCCTTTAACACTTTTTTTATTAAAAGTTGGTTGGAGATATAAACAATGAGTACGATTTTGAGTTTTAAAATGACCTCAAATTCAATACTTAATATATTAAAAATTCAAGACCTGTATTCTGGATAATATATGAAAAAAAGAACTTAATGGATCACAAGATCCATGAAATCTAAAAAGAGCTATTAAAAGCAATGATTTGCCAATTGATAATTATGATAAAACTCCTGTGGCCTACTGCATCTGCAATATTGCAATACTCTTTTGAAACACTCGTTTATTGATGCGGTAGACAGACGTACAAAGTGTTTAGCAACTTATTTTAGATCTAAGTCTATCTACCATTTCTACTAATGTGGTTTTTAAGAAAAGAATATAGTTAAGTTTGTATGATATTAAGCTTGTTTTAATAAAAGTGTTTTGCTTTTGTTATTTTGGATTTTTCTATTTAAACTCTAGACAATGTTTGCATATGAAACGATTTACAAATAAATTATAATTTTAACCTTTGATATTCAAATTTTGAAAAAAAATGAAATATTTATCTTAGGTAAAATAAAAGCAAATATTTTAGCAATTCAAACATTTGTGAGACAAACGAATTTACAAGATATGAATAACTAAATGTATGAGAATATTCCGTCTTTGTAAGAAATGTGCTGTACTTATTTGCTTTGAATCCGCCAGTAAATGCTTGCTCTGATAACACTGATACACAATTCAGCATACCCAGATTGTCTATAAATCATTCTACTAATTCGCTTATTTGGGGTGATCGGTTTTCATTATGAAAAATTCATTTCATGCATATAATACATCCCATATTAAATGATTCCAAAGTTATATTGTATTTTGCAAAGAAAAACAGTGCCACGGAATGTTCACATATTGGACATATGCAGATAATCGATTACTTCAGTGGAAGGGCGTATTTTTTCCTACTTATATAAAATCATATATTGACTATATATATTTTTTCTAATAAAAACTTTAGTTTTCCTTAAAAAAAGTCATTTTTTTTTAGAATGTAAAATTGCTTTTGACTGTTTCCTTTATGAAATGTATATACTGCACAAAAATCACTGTAAAAATTAATCGATAACCACAAATATCAAAATCATGAATAGCTTACCATTTTATCAATATAATACTGTATTAATATGTATAATATTATAAGTAATAGCCTTAACTCTGGGTTGCATATCAGAGCTGCATGGACATACGACTGAAGGAGTACGGACCAGGACTAAAGAAAGCCTAATAGTTGCTGGACTATAAAGCGCACACTTGATATAGATAGAATCGGATAAAGATAATTATAGAAGCAAAGACATTGCGACTTTAGCAAGAGGCAGTGACCGAAGGGTAGAAGCACTTATGGGTAGAAATAATAAGAGTTTGAGATACATTCTCGTGGTTTCTATTACTGTTCAACTTTCGGTAACTTAAAGGGTATTAAAGATATATTGAAGTTAATCAACGGTTGAGCATAAAAAATGTTAATTTAATCTGTTATCAGTGATAAACAAAAGTGTTAATATGTTATTGACAGCATTTTTTAAATAGTTTAAAAATGTACATATTTGTTGCTAGAAATTTTTAAAAAAATGTTATTGAACTGTTTATATAAGGCGAAGATTTGTACTCACTTCACGAATCCGAAATTTCTCCAAAAAATCACTGAACTCAATAATTCATCATATGCAAAATTTGTACAAAAAATTCAAATTATTCAATAAACTAATAAAAATAAATTTTAAAACATATATTTTTTCCGAACAGTCGTTATTTATTTATTTATTTATTTATTTTTAATTTGTACATAAACTTTTTTTATACACTCGCTTCACCTTTCAACACCAACACTTTGGTTCATATCTGATGATTTAATATTGACGGCACCGCCAGTTCCATGGACAGTTCCGTGCTATGAACTCAGAGTAATTTTTCAAAATTTTTATTTTTTATATTTAGATAAATTTTTTAAAATCAATTTTTTTAATTCATTTGCTTTGTTTATATTTATATATAGTTCGAAATAATGTTTAATTCTCTGTTTAAACTATGCGAAATATGCGCGCACACATTATACCGCGTAAAGAGTCGAAAGTCAACTGTGCCTTCGATTACGAAAAAACTGTAAAAGCGCCAATTTTGCCAAAATTCGCTAAGGCCGCAGCTTCAGAATTAATCACAACATCATCGCAGGAAACAAGAGTCGCGACTGTCAAGGCAAAATAACAACAAAGGCCATCAGCAGTCAACTGCAGCTGTAGCACCAGTCAACATGTGGACAAAAAGCAACAACAACGCTGGCATTTGAACAGTGCGCAAGTGCGCTTTAGTATTGTTTTTGTTATAAAATCGTTTGACAATTTCATTCATAAATTCACACAAAACAATTGTTTCTGTACACAATGTTGATAGCAATTGTGCTGAGATGATGCTAAAGCAACATGCGCTTATAAACAAATGCAGGATTATTTGTTGGTTGCTCTAATGTAATCTGTGTTGTATACGCATAGCAGCATGTTGATAAGGCAATATTATGTTGATAGTTTGTTATTGCAATCTGTATGATGTGATTTGTTGAATATAGGCTATCGATCATACTTATAAGGCAATATAATATTGTCTGCATGTTTATATTTCACGATGCTCTTGCTTTTCGTAGTAAACAAATGTTTTTTATTACACTGAACTTAATAAATTGCTCTTAAATATCTTAGCTGAATAATATTTATAAATTTAAATTTAAATCCTTTTACTTTATGTGATGCGTACATACGTACATTAGTACTTGTATTATTGTAAAATTTTGTTAAAAAATTCTAATTAAATACGACAAAAAATCAATTTAAGTATTGAAGGTTTAATTCAGCAAGTATTTATTATACTTATTTTATAGAGTTTTATGATATATTGCTTAGCATTGGTAATTTTATTATACAATTCATCCCGAAACTAACGCCGCATTTAGTCAATCACAATTGGGAACTCATCATTCAGAAACTTCTTCTGTAGAACCATACAAAAAAAGTCAGTATGTTAACACAAATTCAAACTCCCAAAGTAGCTCTCCTGAGATCATGAAAACACTTATTTCTTTAATAAAAAAAAAATTGTATCTAATTAGTTTATGTATGGGTTAGTAAAATTTGTTCCCCTCGAAATCATCTTAACCCTACTCACAACCGGGTAGGAGTGAAAGCAAAGAACAAGGTAAAGGCAACACTTCAATTCAAAACTTCAACCTTTGGACGTAGTTAGTAAAATCCTACAAATTAACACAACAATTACGGATTATATACATTCAATAATAATGTTTGGAAAAGAGATCTGATGTGTTATAGAAGAAAAGTGATCGTAAAGTAATTTAGTAACGAAACGCAATAGTTTCGACTTTTTTACGAATAGCTCTAAAATTATAACCACATAATAGAGAACTTATCAGAAAAACATGGTAAGAATGCTAACGCAATGAAGAATAAAACCCCACTGAAAACTATCGAACTCGTTTACAGTGAGCATACGCAGTCTTTAATACAGATATAAATCTACTAATCAAGTCTGTAACAGATGATATTGTCAATTATAATCGTATCTCATCCATCGAATACTTGATATGACAAGACAGCTAAGAAGGGTTAAGTCTTATTATCGCAGCTGGATCAAAGTAAACTACCATTGTACTCTCTAACTACAATCTTAGATTTAATAAACAGACACAGATGTTTATAAAATAATAGACAATTTATAGAACACTAAACTGTACACAGGACATATATACAAATCTCAATTTGAATGATAATTTTATTTTGGTCTTAAAATTGTTTGTTGCTAATTTTTAACCGAAGTTAAAAATTAAAATAAAATTTAATATTTTTTATTTAAATATTTTATTACACTAAGATATTTTATAAAAAATTATATTCACAAAAATTTATTTTACCTAAATATAGAATTTTTTTTTTCATTTATGTTGGATATATTCTTTATATATGCATTTCATATTTATTTTTCTTTATAATCCAAGTCAAAAATAATTATTTCATATTTA
>NC_051847.1:2723996-2747811 GCF_002237135.1 Teleopsis dalmanni | reverse complement strand
TAATTGCTTATTTTCTCTAATTTATATATACGAAATATATTGGGAATAGAAAAAGTTTTATGCAACTAGTCACTTGCTTCAAAAAAACTATTATTTAAGTTTAACATTCCATCCATACCAATTTGTATTTTATGAGCCTAAATTATAGTCACGTTTAAACACAAACTATTACCAATCTTATGAGTAGATGTCTCTCAATATCTTAATTTTAGTAGAATTATGTTAGTAGTATACCCCAGTCTAGACTCATTTCGTTACACATAACATAATTATGATTGTTGTCATTAAGCATTTTGCAAAGGGATTAAAAACATTTGTTTCTCTTTTTATTATTTTATGGTTATTAAATTTCTAAGATCCGAACCACTTAAAGATTTAGGGTAGCTTAGTTCCTTTTTGGGCTTCGAAGTGTTTATAACCATGTAATAAGTGTCAGGTTTCTGTGTTTTCTGTGTTTTCTGTGTATGTTGCGTAGTCAAAACCCATATCTCATTAAAAATTAAACACAATAAAAAATGTTTCTTAGCTGCAAATTCTCATATATCAAGTGCATGGGTTGCCTTTGCAGACATTCACGGCGCATTATCTTTTCTGTTAAATACATTAAGACTGAAAAGTTTTCGGAAATTCTCATTTAAAATTCGCGCGCTGTATATTTTTCGATATTTTAAGTTTATGTAGTTTGGCAGCACTGTCCTTAATTACTATGCCAAAAATGAGCTCGATCTGTCAGACAGTTCGTTTACGGCAGCTGTTGAAACCAGTTCACCTCAGTAGTGCGTTGCGAAATGTCTTCGACGGTCGTACGACCGTCCTGGAAGGCTTTGTACCACTCATAAACTTGAGTTTTCGATAAAACTGATTCCCCATAAGCCTTTTGTAGCATTCGCAACGATTCTGCACACGAAATTTCGTTCGAAACACAAAATTTGATGCAAACTCTTTGTTCAATATTTTTTTCCATTGTTTTTTTCGCAACGCCCTACTGAGGTGAACTGGTTTCAACAGCTGCCGTAAACGAACTGTCTGACAGATCGCGCTCATTTTTGGCATAGTAATTAAGGACAGTGCTGCCAAACTACATAAACTTAAAATATCGGAAAATATACAGCGCGCGAATTTTAAATGAGAATTTCCGAAAACTTTTCGGTCTTAATGTATATAAGATGCTACAAATGCGTTTAGAGAATACATGCCACTTAAGACTTAAGACACATTGTGCATAATTTTTATGAGCACGCGCGGTTCTAAATCCCTACAAGGCACATTCAATAATTCATGCAACAAAATACTTCAATAAAAATAATAAGTCAACGAGCAAATAAAAGATACGCAATGTTTATGTGTACGCGATTGTAGTTATGGGATAAGAAATCCTAAACGCATACACGTATTTTGTGTGTAAGTATGCGTGGGGTCTAACATCGAATAAGCTCAGCGGTTCCATGCGTTTGTCTGGTTGAGTTGAAGACAAGACATGATGAATGGTGATAAAGTCCTTTTACAAGTGTTTAAGTGAGAATTTATCTTTAAGGATAAAAAGTAGCGCAAAGCATAACGCTTTTTTTATTAAAGCTTATAAGTGAAACAATGTAAGGCGTTTAAGAACGCTTTGCCTTACTTTTGTTTTTTATATTATTTTCGTTCAGTACATTTGCTTTAAGTCTTTAAATGAAATATATTTCTGTTGAGTTCTAGGTACTTTTAAAAATTATATTTCTATTAGTTTTGATTACTCTAATAATTAATTATTTTATATATAATTAGATAATATTAGCACCTTTCGAAGAAGCCAGATAATTCTTCGCACTGCGACGCAAAATGGTATACTTTAGTGTCTTGATTTAAAATTTTAGATATATATATTAAAATTTTAAATATATTATTACAATTGTTATTCATTTTAAAATAATTTCAAATATTAGTTCCAATGGTAAATTAGTTCTTATTACAACTATCACAAACTATAATAATTTAATATATATTATTCAGCAAATATAATCACTTTGCTCAAACGGGAATCGGGAGATAATGATTCGTTTTAAGTTACTATTATCATACATTCTTTATCTTCATATACTTCATTGATTAGTTAAACCAATATTTTTTCTTTTTCATAATTGATGTCAGTATAGATGAGAAGCTTACGATTCTAAATTAAATTGAATATTGTCACAATTTTTATAATTTTTATTTTTTTATTTTTATAATTTCATGTATTAAATAAAAAGATAAAAAGAGGTGTGAAACAGGGGTGTATACTATCACTACTTTAATTCAATATATATGAGAAAAGAATATTTGACGATACTTTTCAAAACTAAAACGACAAAGGTATCAAAATACACTGCCAGTATATTAACAATATCAGATACACTGACGGTACCACGATAATAGTGGACAATATTCATGACTTACAGAAACTCATAACAGCTTTATGGCTTAAATATAAACATAAAAAAGATGAAACTTATGCTAGTCAGTAGGAAGCAAAGCTCTGATCTCACTGTGAGAATTGTAATTGATAATCAGAATATTAGACGTGCTTTAAAATTTAAGTATCTGGGATGTTCTTTGAATGAGCTTTGGGACCCAGAGCGCGAAATCAAATGTAAAATTGAAATGGCTAGAAGTAGTTTTATGAGGCCCGAAAAAAATATTGAACAATCCAGAATTTAGTCTACTGCTTAGAATGAGATATACTTAACATAATGTTATATATGGTCAGTCTTACTCTATGGAGTAGAAACATAAACTCTTAAAACAATTGCAATGAATAAATTGGAGGCTTTCGAAATGTGGTGTTAATGTGAATATTAATAAAAAATAAGTTGTTTTACGTCTCGTTTAAATTATATACTACATTATATGAAAATAATAAGTACGTTAATATTCTTTCTTTTGATGTATTTAGTAAAATAATAACGCACTCAATGAACTCTCTCGATATTAATGTAATATATATTTCAGGTTTGCTTTAATATTGAATAGTATAAATAGAATTAAAATTAAATCGTTCCTTAACCAGAATTTCAAAAAGAATTATGCTTTTATGCAATTATTATGCCTGAAAATATTTATATGAAAATAATAATAATAACAACTTCGTTTTAATTAAAAAAATATTTAATTTTTAATATTTATTAAATTAAATTTTTCATTGCAATGATTTATAAAAATAAATTTTATCATTGATTGACTGTAACGGCTTAATTTAGCGGAATTTATAAAAAATGTATATAACACTGTCACATTCCGATGCCATTATAATTGATATTAATATTTCAACGAGCCATTGCTGATGGAATTGTCCAATAATTTGTTGCCTTTATTGGTTTCAACGCGGATGCTCCTTGTTCCATGTATTGAAAATATGTCCAATTTTGCTTCAGATAAAACCGCAATTTTGTGCTTGCCTAGGGACTGCATACAATTTTTACCACAGTCCACAGTCCTCAGTGTACAATGAACAATGCAATGAAATATATACCCGATTAAGTACTTCAGTGATTGTTAAATGCGTAGGAATAGTTTAGTTACGCATTTCGTTGGGAAAATTTAAATATGGCTTTTGTTCTGAAATCAGGCGCTTATTGCATTTTATTCAGTGCAGTAATTGCAGTGAATTGGTCAGCAGAATATTATAAATGCTTTCAGTTATGCCATGTGTTGCCTTAATTATTGTAATTAAATTGAGTTATAAATGCACATTTTAAAGAATTAAAACAAATGAATGAGAGAATTTTAATTCATCCGTTGAAATAATGTATCTACACAATTAGTTATTCCAGTCAACACTAAGTTTTCATTTGATATTAAGTTTAATTAGCCCAATCTTTTAAATAAAATTTTGTAATGAAAATTCGCATGCAAATTTGTGACGTAAAACTCAACAAATAATCTAGAAGAAGTATCCTTAAAACATTTAGCCTTTTGTTGAACTTTAGAACTTTGAATTTCTTCATACATTAGGTAAAAATATAGACTAAAAATTTGAGAACAATAAATAAATAGAAAGGTGCCCATATCTGTATCTACATAGATAATCAATATATCACATACATTCACATATAATTCTCTTCCAAGAATCTTAGATTTATCTAACATGCTCCGGATATTGACAACTTAAAAAACGATGTACTTTGCTAAGTGCCTAACCGCATATAAATCAATGGCAAAGAGTACGCCGACAATCTCATTAACGTCAATAAGTTGTCATTGAGGAGACTAAATATAGCTCTGTTTAGAAGCTCATGAGATCTCTAATCACATTCTTTGTGACTATCTGGCTTCGATCTTGGCCAAAGTCCTGTGTCCATATTTTCTTCTTATAATAGAAAATGTTTAACATTCGTCATTTTAACCTGTTTAGTTAGCGTTGATTAGTACCACAAAAGATTTGTCATGGCCACAGTGATACGCTTACTTTAAAAATTCCTATATTTCATATTTACTGTATTATTTTATTTATATAGTCGTTGGGGCTCAACATTATATACATTATTGTCAAATTACATTAAATTTAAATTTTGCATTCAATAATTGATATGGTTATGCATGTTAATATATATTTAAGTGTTGTCAAAAGGCTTAATGGGTTCAAATGTAATTATTTTGTGTATTATGTTTGCTCATTGAAATAAACATTTCATTTAAAATTTGCCTAAAAGCTCAAAATGGGGAATAATCTTAAAACCAATAAATAATTAAGTAAACCACAAAATTGAAATTTGATTTAATTAACCACAAAGTAAATAAATACATTATATTCATTTGACGATAACATAGAAGTATGCATATTCAATTAAAAATAAAGTTTACAGAAACTATTCATTAAATAATTTAAATATATTACACATAAACTAATATTAGAAACACTTAATAAAATAATTTATTTCAGTAAAACTGAAATTGAGAAGTGCACCATGGTTAGTGCTTGCTTTGTTTAGAATACTGTTTAAATTACTTAAAATATATAAATGTGAATGTAAAGTAAAATACAAATAACAAAATAGTTAATGCCTAAAATAGCACTAACAGTCAGTATAATATTGAAAACATTACTAATGATAACGACAGCATAAAAATTTATATGAATTAATTTATTTTACCAGCCGATGGCAGCAAAATGTTCATCACTCATTCGAATGCGGTGAAGTGAACATAAAACACCTCAAAAATGACATTTTTTCCTTTGAGCTGCGTTGGTGCTTTGTATTGAAGCACTTGGCAGCAGCCATTTTATGTTGTCAATGTCAACAGTGGGAAGTTAACAGCTCAAACTGACAAGTGCAGGCAATTCATTTAACCGCCGAAGAACGAAACAAATACTTTAACAGAAAATACACTCTTTTATGTTATCCAGTTAATGTAAATGTAAGTGTACTGTAAACACACAGTACACATAGTACACAGCTTTTGAAAATTTTTAACAGCTAATTGAAAACTGTGCTATGTCTTGTTTGGTTGTTTGTTTGATTGATAATACGAAAGTTTGAAATTTTAATAATTCAGTGATATTCCTTTTTTGGAATTGCTTTTAAAAAATTATAATGAGATCTCACATAATTTGCTTGTTAAAATTCCCAAGAAGACAATAGCTTTAATACTGCCAGTAATTGTATTATTTAGTTAAAGTCGGTATAATTAATTTATTAAATTATTTTTGTTATTCAGAAGATAACATTCTTCATGTTATCCACAAAATTGCCTAATATTTCATATGGAAGCTAAAAATGAAAACTTTAACATATTTCGTTTGAAAAAATAATGTCTAATGTCTAAAACAATGTTAATGTTACTCCACGAGGCGCAGTATTTTTATTTTAATTTAAATGACCAATTAACCCGCTCTGATGCGATGACATATGTTGCGGCTTTAATATTAATTAAATATTATTGGTTATTTAGAGCATATATTGACATGAGGTTAATATAAACATTTAATATAAAGTATTTTTAATATTTTTACTAACATAAACAACCAATTTTTCGCAAGAATTTACTGGCATTGTTAAAATTTTAAAATTATTTGTTTATGGACTACACTAAAGTTCAGCACACAACAACTTCGTTCGTAAAAAAACTTAAATCTTTTGTGGCAAAAATTTAAAAAGTTGCATTTTAATGCATTTTTAAAATATTTACATGGTCAATAAAATTTTCCTATTAAATTTTATTATTTTACTTTCAGTCTATATTGTGTAAGGAACGTTTTTTACGTTGCATATATTTTAATATTATTTCAGTAGAAGTTTTCCCATGGTTCCATATTTTACAATATTTTCAACTACACAGATATAGCTCCTTTTTTACAATTAAGTCATAAATCCTTCAGAAAGCAGTTAAACTATGTTGAAGTGCTCTTAAAGCTGTCGTTAAATTAATCTAATAATAATTTTGTTTGCGCTCCTTTCATATTTCAATGCATACTTTTATGCGCTTATACAAAATATCTTGTGTTAAGCATTAGTAAGATTATATTGTCATAAATGCAGATACTAGCAGTAAAAACTGCATGCTTTTAGCGCTTAATGTGTTTCTCTGCATGTTTTCAATGTGCATTGAAGGTGTCAAGGTGTTATCATTATTTCGGAAAGCACCCAACACACTTCACATGCAAAATATTCACATTAAAAGACTTAAATTTAAATTTGTTTTAATTTTAGATAAAAGATAAAAGATAAAGGCTCTTATCAATTATTTATTTAATTTCATTTTTTTGTAGTGCTTTAGCTTTTTTTGCGTTAAAATGTGGAAAATATTTTTGTGTACAAAGATAAGTTATACCTCCTAACAATATGCCAGCGAAATTTTCATTACAATGCCCACACAATAGCGCTAGTCTTTAGTTGGTTTTTTTATTGTTTTAATCAGTTTATGTTTTGTGCGCATTTTAACATGTAAAATCCCAGTACTTTAGTTGACTTAACTGCAATTAATTTTTATGGCTCTATGTCTGCTTTCAGGTTAGCATGGCATGTGGCTCAGACTGCTTCTGGAAATGTGGCCAATTGACATGTGAATTAAGATAAGAAAAATCAATGAGTTTAGCAAATTTAGTGAATTTATTTTTGAAAGCACCACGAGTGCGTCGTAAATTACTCAACACTTACACCATGTGATTTCTTTTTATGATTAATTTATTCCGTTTTTATTTTGTGGAATATAACAGCAAATTGATAAGCTTTCTACATTAATGCATTTTGTAAGTTAGCTGAATTTTTTTGGGATTTACGACTATTAAAATATAACTGCTGAAACAAATTCGTTTATGGGAAAAGATTATATTCATTTAAATATTTATATAAATAAACCAATGGACTTGCCATTAGTTTTATGACAAACATGAGGATGTGCACACTAGTGTGGATAGTTACTTTAAGTACAAATAGTAAAGTACCTTAAATTTATAATAATTATACTGGATCGTTAATATCGGTTTTATCTACTATATATTTCTATAATACAAAATTAAGGATCATTTCTTGCTTAAGCATTTAGTATTCACCTTTCATTATTTACGAAATCATAAATAAAAATATTTTGTAATAGAATTGATAGAATTAAAACACTGCAAAAAATGTTTTTTATAATATAAATGTTTTTGAACAAAATTAAAAAACCATTAATGATAGACATCTCCTAATACTTGAAATGGCTGTGTGGTCAGCCAAAAATTCTAAATATTAAAAATAATTAAATAAATCTATATTTTAAATAATTCTATTTCACTACTGTTCGAAAATCTCTCTATTAAGAAATAGTTTAACATCATATTAATGGAACAAAATCAAGTTTAATATAAAAATAATTTTAAATATAAAATCTAATTAACTTCATATCACTACAACTTAAAATATTAATTAAAATTAAGAGTATCTACTGATAACACATTATTTAATGCAAATTGCATGAGTCACTACAAGTGAATAGAGAATAAAAAAATTAATTTGCTTAAAAGCTTTGCGGTGACCTTATTTTCATTTTATTTACATACTCATGTGTATTGAATAGTCTATTTATCGTCTACACAAGGCAAACTGCAAATAAATTCCACGTAAAGACATGGGTCCAACTTTTTACGACTGAATTCTACATTATTTCAAACTATTGGAATGTTTTAAAAGATAAGATTGAATTAAACTTAAAGAGCAAGAGCCGGAGAAGCGTTTTTATATCCTTGAAGTCACTGGATTAATCAATATCCTTATTTTGCATTATTGTATCCTGTTCATATCTTAATAATATAATTCATAAGTCAAAGTAAATAAAAAATTGTTTCTTTTTATTTGGACAGTTAACTTAACAATTGCATTTATTTAATTTTATAATTAGAATACACTATATATTTTAAATAATTAGAATAAGTATCAAAGAAACTTTAACTTAGTAACTTACTATTTAGTTTGTGAAACATATAGCAAATAAATTTAAAGCTACTGCGTATATCCACAAAGAACTTATTATTATCAAAAGCAGAGTAAGCCTTAAAAAATATTAATACTTTAAAAACAATTTATAGAAAAAAAGGATTTTTACTATTTAATTGTTTAACGACACTTCTACTATGCCTGGCTCCAATAAAACTATTAATTAAATAAAAAAACTTTTTAATTAATAGAATGAATATTCAAAACGAACTTCTTGAAGAATTGAATAATTTTACACATATAATATTAAAATGTGTGCCATTTTCCTTACCATTTACCGTAAAGTCTTAAAAGTTTTAAAGTAAGTATTGCCTTTAAATTTGCGGTGCATATGAAATAGTAAATTTACTATGTCTCGAGATATGAAGAGATACTACGTTCACATGCATAAATGAAAAACTTTTCATAAAACTTACGAACTGTGCACTGCTTTAAAGTCCTTAGAAGTATCCCCGTAAAATATGCTATAACTTTTGATTCCAGTGTGGACCGCGTTTTCCTTGTCAATGTAGTTTCGTTATCCAGCCATTTTACTGGTACAATTAAGACGGAAGTAACTTTAATGTCAACATAAAAATAAATAAAATACTTTTCGTTTATGCGCAATTTAATTTTTTAAATAAGAAGAAGTGCCAAAAACATTAATTTGGCTGGCTTTAACAAAATCTACATAAGTTTTATTGTGTCTCCCTTAATTGTTGATAAAAGGAAGTTTACAGAAGTGAATTTCTAATTTATTGTGTGTTCATCTGAATGTGGGTGTGAAGGGTTTTTAGTAATTTGTGAGCATTTTATTTTGGGAGTTGCCGCCTTACTTAAATTTATTCAAAGATATTTTTAAATAAATATAAATAAAAAAAAACAAAAATATTTATTAAACCAAAATTGATTGTTCATCAAAAAGTTAGTCAAAACTTGTTTCTATTTTTATATGGTATTAAAAAGCAATGAAAGAATAGAGCGCTTTTTATAACTTTAGCCTTAAGATATATATACAATATATATGCAAATATATTGGGATTTATAGCTACAAAATATAAAGACAAAAAATAAATTTCTGAAACACTGATAAATTTTAAAAAGTTTGTTGTTTACATATTCCACAGTGCGCAGTTAAAGAGTGAAGACAACAAAGGTGTTCAGCGGAACTTGTAGAAATTACCAAGGAAAGCAAGGGCAACTTTTTGATTAAATGCAGCGCCAGAAAGTTATAAGCAGCTTTTCGCAAATTCAAACAATAATGAAAGCAATATTTGCGAAACTGTAATCGGAACAACGTACTTAAAGGTTAGCAAACCACGTGAAGATACAAGCTACACAATCCTTAAGGCATAAATATAAGTGAACTATAATTTTCTTTTTATCATTTCAGAAATTGTTTTCCATAAATTGCAAAAATAGTAAATTATTGCAAATTTATTGCATTTTTTATTTACATATTTTGCTTAGGTATTTACACTGCTACCAAAAGTAGAGTCAAAAGTCGGAAAGCTTTACATTAGTTCATATTATATCATATAAGTAAGCACAACTTTTGACCTTTTGCTCATAGACATCCGTGTACTGCTGGAATTTGTGCAGTTTGTACTTATGTCACAACTGCAAGATTATGTTTTAGAGCACATCGTGCACATTCTAATTTATAGTACATACTTAATAGAGTTATGCAGTTAAAGCATCGTTATCATCGCATCCTTAAAGCAAGTTTCAAATTTATTTTGAGCACACATGTTATTCAATATAAATAAACTACAATTTGCATGAATATAAAAAACTACTGAAACAAATAAATAAATTACAGCTTAAAAGACTTAAAAATGCAATGCAAGTTTTAAGTAAATATGAACATTTAATATTAATATTAAATTTAATTGTAATATCCTTCTAAAACTCTGAGAGATTTCACTGACAAAATTCCAATCGATATTCATTTCGAGAAGCTAAAGAAACAAACATGTTTAATAGAAAACTTTTTTATACAAGCGACTTCAAGAGAGAAAAACACTGGTACAGGAGAACCAATGTGTATTTGCTAGCAGGCGAAGTGATTTGTAGAAGGTCAAATAGAATATTCTATATTTTAGGAAGAACCTGCCTTACAAAAGTGTGCCGTTACAATATGTGAACTATGGATCAAATATTCAGATGTTTCAGTTAAGTATATATATAAACAATGCCCGTCACTTAGGCCTTGTATAATAAATAGTCAATAATAAAAGTTGATTGTAGCAGATTTGATGAATCTGAAAATATGGGTATCTAAGTCACACGGATGTTAAAAATCTTTAATCCTTATTTTAAGAATAGTTGAGGATATATATTGGGTAATAATTTACTATATTTTAAATTAATTTTTTTCTTGAATTAAGTAAACAATTATTTTATAATAAACTTTTATATGCAATGTCTACTAGAAAACTGTGTTGTTACAAGATATGAACTATATAAGAATAAGTTTATATAGTTAATATATTAGTTTGACTGCGTTTGATCTATTTATGCAGATTCAGTGTAGATTTAATAGTCTAGAGTATTTTTAACTGCTGATTAGATTTTTGATATCCGCTTATGATGTCGAGAGCGATGGCTGTTGGCATATCATAGTTCCTTTTCCGCGAGCTTCTTGACGAGGTGGAGAGTGATATGCCATTTATGAATGCACAACTTATTCAGAAATATAAATATTACTTACCTAAAATTCTCGATTTGTAACTACCATTCCATTTCTACTCAGTGTTTCCTTGACATTCTTTCCGTTACTTGCTACTGTGAATTTGACTTATACGACATGTTCAGAATTTATGTGGCCCTCCATGCATATCGTACGTCCACAGCAGCTAACTGGTTTTTGAATGACTAAATAACTAATATACTAAGTTCTCAGGCGAACCATCTTAGATACTAATTGCAGCAGAGACTTTCAAGTGCTACATAAGCAAGAATTTGAATGTGTCGTATTTTCAAAACTACCACCGATCTTATGAGTGCATGAAAACTTGAGTCTTGTTCACAATTACTTCAGATAATGACACTTTATATACTATAAGTCTTAAAATTTTTTTTGTTCCTAAACTGCTTCTTTTTTGTTGGAAAAGTGCTAAATTGTATTTATAAATAATTTTCAAAATTTGTTATCTGATTACTTTTGACTCCAATATTTCACATATCTGGCTGCAATATTTCATTGTTCACACGGATTTAAATAGTATTTTAAATAATGAAGTGACGTTCAATGCCATCAAAGAGCATTTTAAAATTCAGTAATAGAAAGTCAAGAATTTTTTTTGATAGTTTCATCTGCACTGAAAAGACTTCATTAATTATGGTACATCATTCTTACTTCTGAGATGTTAATAAATTTTTCATTAATTAAAAAGAAATTTTGAAATTATTTTACTAAAACTATTTTAATTTTTCAACACATTTCAGAATATTTAAATTTTGATTTACAACATGAAAATAATTGTTTACTAAATTGATAAATTGGAGTTGATAGTCAAACTGATAGTTGCATAAACGCCTTATCCAGCAGCTAAGAAACAACAATATATACCAAATAATTTGTCTTGACGTTGGTTTATTAATATTTTTGTTAATTAACTTAAAATCAAACTGAAAATGACATTTATTTGGCTTAAAATCTTTTATAGTTATTTTAAACGGCGATTATATATAAAGTCTCTTAATCCTCTCTTATATTTTAAACATATGCCATCATTTCAGTCTTTTCGATTTATTCCGCTAAATTTCTTTTTACCACAAATGCTGTTCACATCGGAAGAATGGGTGTATAATAATCTTATAAATATAAATCGCTACTCAAAAAAGCCACACAAGGTTTCTGAAATATTTGAAGCCGTTGTTCGTTACGTGACTTTTGGTATTCTAGTGAAAAATAGTGCCTTGCACCACTTAAACACTCTTCCAGCGAATCCGAAATAGTAATTAAGTGCCTTTATTAGACAGGATTAAATTCTTGAAAATGCTAAGTTAATATGAAATACAAAGGTTTACTTTGCTACTTTAAATGGTAAAAATTTCATTGTGAGATAAATATTTATACTTCATTTGTAACCTCATTTGTATTTGTCCAACTTGCCATCAATTTTTTCTAGCAAATATCATTCAATAAATAAATTTATGTTCATATTCTGCACTGGCGGAGAACTGATGAGGATTACATACTCTTTCTTAAATTTGTTTATGATATCATAAATGCCTACTTTATAGAATCCTTAGAGAATTTATATTTGTGGGCATATTTAGTTTCCATGTAGATATTGAATATGGATAAGCATTGCAGTTCAAGTATGTCGATGGATTGTGGTATGTTTGGAATAAAAATAATTTGAGTTAAGTAGAGACGAGTGTAGGAGTATAATATTGGTAAATTTTAGAAAATAGGCATTCGTTTTAATTGATTTAATTATACAAAATTTTAGAAATATTCTAGAGGTTTAATAAAAATGAATGAATAATTCTTTTAACTGAAAACATTTAAATAAATCAACCGAAACACGTTCCCACCAAAGTGTAAAGTTTTCTCAAAAATTCGCATACGTGTTGATGAAAATAAGAACGAGGATTCAGACCGAGTTACAAGCTAACTAACTGAAACAGCAATGGAAATGTTTCACAATAAAATGCAGACACAGGTTGTGAAAGAAGGTGCAAAGTGCAATGGCTGACATTTCAGTTGAAGCAATTACTTTCAGTAAGACGTGCTTTGGAGAAATTGGAGAAAACAGAGTTGATTAATGCAAAGGATAACACCTCGAAATCGCTACAATTAAAAAATGGCGAATGTTTTGCAATTTATGCAGCGCCAAACTTTCAGTGTAACCGAAGCCATACTTAGAAGCACCAAAGCCTGCAGATAATGTTTTCAACTCCCTGAAGTGCAATTGTGTTTGCACTTACGTTTTTTTGCATAATTTTAATAAAATTTTATGAATTTTAAAAGTTTAAGCACACATAAATGTGGCGTTACGCAAAAATAAAAATTAAAATAAAATATAAAAAGATAAGAATTCTAGTTACTAAAACTTTTTATATTTTTCTACAACTCAAAAGTTTTATTGAAAAAATATGATTTGAATACGGATTAACACAGAAAATAAATAATGGTCTCAAATTGATATTGAAAATGGCAAAAGATCCGATTTTAAACTATTCACAAATATTTCTGTATGTGTTTTATGTCTAGTCTTTTAGAAAACTGCACAATAATATAAGTATCTGTCAATGTACATATAAAAAAAACACAGTTGAATGTTTTGGACCTTACCATCAAGTGTGAAGTACTTAATTCATATAACCTCGTATTCATATATTCATATATTAATTACAGTACTACATCGTGAGCTGATTTTCGATGCTTTCTCATACATAAAAAAATTTTTGACCATTATCTGGCAAATGTTTGCTAATTAAACACTGATCTTCTCACAAAAAAAACAAATGGGACATGAAGAATCGTTACCATTCCTCTTTTTCCAATTTCCACGTGTTAAAGTTCAAAAACCATCCATATCATCAAACGATAACCTTAAACTAAACAAACAATGCCTTGGATAAAAATTTCGTGGTTCTGCTAAATCAGAACCAGAAACCATAATTTGTAAAGAGATTTTAAAGAGGTTTTAAAAATTAATGACTGTGCCGAAATCAGTTAATTTAGAATTACCATACACATCAATACCTTTGATTTATTTATATTGCAATATTTCGACACTTCAAATTTTCTTTATTTCTTTCTTCAATTTATTAATATCCACTAAATATTTACAAATCTCTCAAAAGGTTAATGGTTTTCTAATGTGTTAATGTATTTATATCATATATGTTCGCCGGGTTTATTTTTGCCTGACTTGATATGAGCTTAAATTTTCATTCAGCTAAAGCATAAAAGATATTAACCACGTTATTGTATTCAGTGTTAAATAACTAATGACACTTTTAGCAAACAGATACATAAATAAACTTTTGATGATGTGACAAACCGAGAAATTATACAACTTTTGTTACATGGAAACATAAAAACTTTTGTCATCAGAGCGAAAGCAGGCACATCGAAATCTGTAAATATGCATGACGTATGAGTGATATTTATACGCACTGAGCCAGGAACACTCCGTGTGTTTTTGATACACGCTTGTGTGCCAGCAAATAAACATTAAGGCTCTAATAGTCATATAATCATAAACATAACACATATCAGCGTGTGCATTATCGTGTGTATGTGCCTCATATTTTTAGGAACAAAGAGGACCAAATTGAATCCTGTGCGCGCATTTCAATATACTTTCGCCAACTCAGTTCCTCAATGTGCTCTGTATTCCGTCATTAAAGGATAATAACCGCATATCTTTTTTGTCAATTTGTTTATTTTGTTAATTTTTATTTGAGTAATTTTATTATTCTTATGATGACAACATAATTTTGCAATTCTACGAATAAAATCCACTATGAAAATTCCACTATATTTGACTTTTTCTTTAGTCCTTAAGCGTGTAATTTTTCTTTTCTTTTAAGCATTTATTAAAATGTATATTAAAATGTCACTAAAATGGTAATATTTTTATGGAAATTCTATAAATCTTATCTTTTCAACTATTAAATCCATTCTTTTAAACTCATCGTGTGAACAGGATTTGTTTGAAATTTCACTGAAGCAACGAATAACAAAGAGAAGATATGCTAAAAATGTTAGTGCCAAATTTCGACTGTTACTTTCAATATCCAGAGAATCTTTTTTTTATTTTTTAAATGTCACTATTTTCAGTGCAACACTCCAAATTCATTCCTTATTGCAACTGAGTTCGGTCCAATCAACCATTTGTTTATTCACGTGTGTTCGCAGGGGCACCGTTGGGATATGTCACCAAAGCAATCTTTTCAAGGCACTTGACTGTCAACAGTTAATTTATATTTAATGTGAAATCAAATTGAATTTTTTTACTTCAAGCAGCATCAAGAAGCAAATTTGAAATTTTATCGCTTCTAAAAGCTACGAAATGTAAATTTAATTCATTGTTTACAATAGTAAATTTAATAATATTCTAATGGCTGTGAATTTAAACTAAATTGAACTAAATTGTTCTTTTTTTAAATAATCCACAATACACGGTAGTGACTACTAGAAATACTGAATGATGGCTACAAAGGTTGTCAGTACATAAAATTGTAACTCAAGTGCTTTAGTCTAGTAATTGGGAACCTTATTATATACGAATGCTTTATAGTAGAATTATTTTGTCAAACTTTTGACATGTCTGACTATTGGTATTGTTGATTTCTTTTGAAGTATTAATTATTTACTTAATTGAATTTAACGACCCGTATTCGGCTTTTGTCATATACAGTTTCCTAATCAGGCACCACTACTGTGTCCACATCTACTTCATCTTCAACTATTGTTTCAAATACCGTTCTTGTCACACCTTAATTTTTCATTAACATTATTATTAACAACCAAGTGAAGGCTCTTTAAAAACGGGTAATGCATTTATTATAAATATTTAAATATAAAACCTAATTATTAAATAGTTAAACATTTCTTACTATGAATATGTTAGAATAGTAAAGAATTATTTTAAATATTAAAATAATAATGATATTTTTAGTATACCATATATTATATTGAGGCTAGTTGAGTCAGTGCACCTGAGCACTTTTATTCTCTATTAACTACGAGGTTTCTTCAAAACCCCTCTTTGCGCCTTGACTAGATTATTGTTTATCACTTTATCAGACTAAGCAATAATTGACCTCAGATCTGCATACCTCCCCGAGGATTTGATAACGCGGTGTTGGTAAGTCTGTCAGATTTCGTAAATAATTTCAGGGCTCTATCCTTTATGTATTTTTTGATGGGATCAATCTTGATGTTCCTGAGGATGTCATTCGTCCTAATGTACCATGGAACTTTGAAAAGTCTTCTCAGAGCCTGGCTTTGTGTAATTTCTAGCTGGTGAATAGTAGTGTTTGGGACTATTATAAATATAATAAATATAAAATATTGTTAGTATAATGTACTTTACTGAATAAAACAGATATTCATCTCTAGATTGAAAGAACACACTTGTTTTCTTTTAAATTAAGTCTCACGTTCTGCACGGCATAGTAACTGAAGAGAGCACTATCCTATACAGCATAACTGCTGAAAGGATAGCATAAGCGGCTGGAGAGCTAAAAAAATACTCAAATTCCTTTATTGTTATACTACAACTACATTAAAAGATCCTGCCGTTTTACATTGTGATCCTGTAGTATTACACTATGTTAATTGATGAAACAATGTCAATGTTGTGATTAAACTTGTACAACCCATGGTTTATTCAGATGTAGTAGTCGCAGAAAAAGATAAATATTCTTTCTACTTCATTGATACTTCATTGATTCTTCTAATATATTTGCTGTTCAAATATTAAATCTTATGAACCCTTTTTTATATCTTTCGATTGGTTTACTATATAATGCTATCTTTATATTAGTGTATTTAACTGGACAAGTATGTAACATATGCTATTTTTCATACAAAATCCATATAGAATTATACTGAAGTGGTTCAATAAGTTTGATTTAAAACGTAACATTTTAATTAAAGAAAGTTAGAATTTTATTATATATTTTTGAAGTGAAATGGAATCCAACTATTTTTAAATAAATAAATATTTATTAAAAATTCTTTTTTTTTTGACATAAATTTTAATAGAATAAGATCAAGGATAAAATTGTCGCTGAGGGCCATACTGTTAAGTTTCCATTGTATTTGATTTTAATGGCCTATTATTGTGACACAAATTATCCCACTTCAAATTTATTTGTTATTTTCTTAGTTTTTTCCCTTAATTCTATATCAAGTCTTTTATTTTTTATCAAGTAACTATTTCTTCTGAATCGCATACAAAGGCTCTATTTTGCCAATATTGACACTGTTTAACCCTCTTCAATACTTCACCTCGAATTAATCGGAACATGCTGTACATTTTGGAATAATTTTATTTTATTTTTATTATTTATTTTATATTTCGCAACAAAATAAATTTTAAAACAATTCAACGTAAAATGCCTCACCAGCAAAAATGGCTTCACCAGCAAAAACCCAAACATTGCTTTCATGTTTGTAGGCAATTAAATTTATATAAGAGAATCCTGCCATTTGCCATAAATTTTATAGAAAAAAGGGAAAATATTTTGCTTTGTTGTTGTTGTTATAATATTTCGCCTGTGTTCAATATGTTTACGTGCAGCCTCTGATATCCTTTCCCATTGTTTTACATTCAAGTTTTGGCATTTGACACGAACTTGTGTTTTTACTTTGCTTGTAATTTTTGACCTATGAGGTCGTTTTTGTTGCAAAGGATCAAAAAAAAGGAAAAAACATCCTGAATATCCTGTGTGAAAATATTGCTTTCTGTTTGTTTGCATTCACCGAGGCTGCGGCTAATATGGTGACGGGTTTTTATTTGTGCGGTTGAACACGTTCAGGACAATTTAAACCACAAATTTTGAAACATTTTTAATTTTTATTAAAATTGATAAATTAACAATAATAAACGTAACGTTTCAGGATTTCCGGTGATTAATCATGAATTCGCTTTTTGTTGCGAGGTAACCAGTAGGAAATGCACGAAATGTGTTATACTTTATTTATTAAACATTTCTAAATTAAATTGTATGAAACAATTTCAAAATAAAATTTCTATTTTGTGTGTGTGAAGCCCTTTACACACATATATCTTCACTTTTCAAGCACTTCATAACCATTTATCTTGTCAATATTGTAAACCACCATTTTTCTTTCGTGCAATTATTGACATATGTTTTCGCATGAGTTTTTCTTTTTTAAAATTGCTCAGTGCCTCGCCGCTTCGCTGCTGTGTTCAGTGCTCAGTGCTCAGTAGTGTACCAGTACCCCTGGCAATACTTCCAGGAACAATTACGTAAGTATACATGCATCGATATTTGTTAAGAT
This sequence comes from Teleopsis dalmanni, assembly GCF_002237135.1. Taxonomy (NCBI): domain Eukaryota; kingdom Metazoa; phylum Arthropoda; class Insecta; order Diptera; family Diopsidae; genus Teleopsis; species Teleopsis dalmanni. The sequence continues at coordinate 2,729,400 of NC_051847.1, read as the reverse complement.
GTAATGAAGTAATATTTGTAAACGACAGCTTTCATGAAAGCAAGCAGCGATTACTTTTCTTTGGGCTCCAGAACTCCTATCCTTTGTCAATATAATATATGGTTGTTAAAAATATTAAATTTGTAGAACTGAGAAAATTTGTTTAAAAATATAAGGTCTAATAAAGAAATGAATCAACGTTTGAATTTTAAATATTTTTCCTTGCATTATTGATACGTCATCTATTAATTTATATTCATCTGTAGGTTATATAGATTAGTGGTATACTATTATAGAGTACTTATTAGACATCTATCTATACGTCACATATGTATAGATAGATGAATGTCATTATTCTTTAATATTATTCAATGCTATATAATTACGAATTGAAGAACCAGAAGTTGCCTGAAAATTTACCAGATACAGGCAATGCAATATTACTGTTATATTTTATAATAAGAGGAATTAATGTCTTTAGACGATAAAATAAACAACTTTTATGTTCTTCCTAATACAACATCTACGTAAGAAATTTTAATTCCAAAGTCAAGTAATCTTGTGTGATTCGATTAACGAATTTAAAGCTAATTCACAGTTATCAGTGCAGCGCTCCGTTCGAGACTACCTACGTACAACGTTAAAATCCATCACATAGATTGTAACAGTAACCAAGTAACAGCATACTTGATTAATTTCTGTTTACGCTATAGGGATACAATTGTACATTGACTTTAATTATAGCCAAACCATTGGTTATGAAAAATACCATAAGTTGATCATAAGTTCGATGAGAAGAGTTGTCTCTTCAGCAGGGCAGAGCCGAGAGTACTGGCAAATTAACTGATGGATTATCGCAAGATCCCATTTCAACAAAATGTTGGCTTATACAATGCTAACATATTATTTCTACATTTTTTTCGGCTGCTTGGTTTTAGTGATGATCAAGAGTAGTATACTTTACCAAGAACTTATATTTCTATCTGATATTAGGAGCTCCTTCATTCTTACGACTATAAAGGGACATTTTTCTGGCTGTTTAACTTTAGTGTGGAGCGGAAGACGGAAGCCTGTCTCCGTCCAATATCAGTGTAGTCCATAAATGTGTATTGTGTGATATAACATAATATGTATTTAATTCAGTAAGTGCTGGTATATATAATGTAATACACTTAATCTATATTATGAACTATCTTCTATCTTGGGAATATGCTTATTACGCATATTCCACTACTTTGTATATTCTAAGTTCAATATATAAAATATAAATAAAATCAGTTTAATCATGACAGAGAAAACGAACGATAGTGTTTTGATTATAATTAATTATTAAACGCTTTATATCAGGAACTCTTCAGTGAGAGGGATTTAGTGCGCTAGTTTAGTTATTAGCATATTTTTGTGAATTTATAAATTAGCATACGATATGAATGCTTTCATTCCATTTAAAAGCTTTCCCTAATTTCCAATAATATTCATCTAACAGTGTTCAATCATCACCAAAACTTTTATAAAATATATTGAGTTCTTTGAAAAAATACTGCAATAATTCCATTAACTACATTTACTTGCATTGCTGTTAGTAACTCCCATTACCCGGTTTGTACACAATCCATTCCTTCAATTGGAAAAATTTTAAGAGCATAATTTGCCTCGTATTCAGAATTTATTGCACCCGACCAAAAAACTTGTGAGGATAATAAATACGCTTGTGTGTGCTTAGCTGAAGATAGATTTAAGCTGCTTTCAATTGCATGCCATGAATTATTTAAACTGACGTGAATCAATATGCGATATTTGCTTTTATAGTTTTTCACTCCATGTTAACCAATTTATTACTTCCAACTCAAAAAGTAACATTTTTAAGTTTGAATTTTTGTTAGTTTTAACAATTTTTAAATATTTTCTTGCTTTAAGTTGGTGTGAAAGAAAGCAGAAAGAAAGTTTTGCCAAACTTTCATCTTTCGAATAGTTTTCAATAAGAATCCTAACAATGTTTTATTTATATGTTTTTTAAGTAGTTGAATATAATCCGACATAAGATTTTATGGTTCACAACAATTCATTTTAGAAGCAATTAAACGAGAGAACACTTAACTGGATCCAACTTTTTATTTAAAACAAAAGCACTTAAACAACTTAAAAACTCTGAACAATTTAACACTTAAAGGAGTTTCCCTCCGTCCACTTCCATGAATATTGGCATATTTTTATTGGGTTTAACTAAAGGTGAAGATTTGCTAGAATTTATACTCGAAAAATCACTATATCGAAAATTAGGATTACGATAGAAAAAAAGAATATCCTTGGCTTAAATAATTTTATCATACAAAAGCATAAACCAAAATAGGGATAAAAGCTGATATTCTCGACCATAAACACACAAATTAAATGTATGCCAAGTGGTCACTTGTGTGGTTACACAGACAACAAGAGTTGGCCCAAAGGACACACTAATCTCATTACTTCTGACTATGCGTCTGTGTGCTTTCACTTTCAAGTAAGTATATGTGTACGTAGATGATTGTGTTTGCTTATGTATTTGTGTTGTGTTACTTAAATAGGTTCTACCATTTTAACCGAGTGCCTAAATATACTGTTGAGTCTTATGGAATATTGATTAAGTGCTCTCAACTTATTTTACTTTTTACCCTAACATCCGTTTAAGTACTTTTCTATTTTCCCTTTAAGTACGTCAAGTATTACTAAGTAAGTGGTGGTGGACTGTTAATGTTGAATCTTTTAATGACTCACTTATGGTAGTACTTATCTCATGGATTAACTCAACAGTAGATAACGTACCTATTAGCGACTAAGTAAAAAAGCGGTAAATTATTGGTAATATATGTATATAAGAAGAGTGACACATAGGGTAAAGTATGTGTCCGTAAAGTATTCGACTACTCAGTCAGTCATCAAAAAGTTGCGAAGTTGTGCAGTAGTTCACAATGATAGGATATACAAGGGATCTCATAAAGTAAGTCGTTTACTGTATATCTGTTCATATTTTTGACTATATTTTTTTAATTTTAATATCATGTATTTTTATATTTACTATTATAAAATAATTAAATATTATAAAATTATTAAACATCACTTTATCACAATAAATACATCAAATCTTAACACTTATATATATAAAAATTACTTAATAATAAATTTATTATTATTAAAAATATTAATAAAATTTAAACAAAACCTCAAAAAAATAAAAGTTTTTAGCAAAATGTAATAATCTGAATGGACTTTGGGTCATGGCTAAATGTACGCATGATTGTGTGTTCAAAGTAATGTCGACTAGTTTGATGTGTAATAGCAAGCGACGACAAATATTCTTAACATAAATTCTTGATGTGCAATACGCGCTTTAGACTGAGTAAAATGTGGTTTAGACTATCATTTTTGAATGTCATTTAAGTTGCGCTCTCTCTTGCTCAAATTTATTCTATTTATTTATTCAAGTAAAATTTTTAAAGAATAAGGGTGTTTACGCACGCTGTAAGTGTGTTTATGCAACCACGCAAAAATATGCTATTGAATGACGAAAGAAAATTTTTGAGTGACAGACTATCATTCACAACATGCTGCTCGTTTCAAAGCATCGAAATTTTAATGATTATCCACAAAAAAACGATTCTTTGCTTAGAGTAAAATGAAATAGAAAAAAAAACGGTGTAACTAGAGAGTGAAATACTTCAACCATTATTGATTTTTAGTGTTACTTACAGAGTTTACCTGAACAGATGGTAATTCTCACTCAAATCAAAACCGGGCAGTTTAAGAGAATATGACTATAAGCCTCATTCATCGCCAAGCAGAAACTACATTACATCTCTTCAAACATATCTACCTTAATAATATAACAACGTAGGCCGTGATAATCTGCTAACAACTTCAGTTTCGGTCTACTGATGTAGGATATCTTACCATGATGCAACGGATATACTAGCTACATAGCTTCCATATATGAATTTTTAATTTTACGGCTAATAAATAAAATAATATTTGACACCATACAGTTACTCTTTATAAATACAATAATCCAAAAGTTGCTTTTGGAAATTGGTAGAATTGTTTGTAGGATTATTTTTCAAGAGAAAATGTGCCTTATCAGTAGAGAAAATACAGTGAAATTTTGAATAACCACCTTTATAGTAACTTTTTACGATTTTAACACGTTAAATGATTCTTAATAGTTATAATATAATAATATAATATAATTTTGTAATTCTTAAACTAAATATATTTGGCTTGAGGAGACAATTCTGTGTAACATAAGTCCCTTAAAAAGTACTCTGAAGTCAAGACCATGTAATAGATAACCTTTGCATTTTGTATTTTAAGGATATTAGAAAACGAACCACTTTTGATGTACTATTTTGAAAAAGAAATAGAGTTTCTAATAACGAAAGCAATATCAGTTTGTTGAATGGAAAATCATTTCCGTTGAAGATTAAAAATTTTCAAGTATTTTTTCTTGTTCCTCATTAAAGACATCTTCAGTATTTAATGAAAACTACAAGTAAATAAGCGTCATATGTAAGGGAAATTAAATTCAATTCGTGGAAAACTCATTGAAAAAAACAATTTTAAGTTTTTTCTTTAAATTTTGCATACAAAAATAAATCCTTAGGATTCCTCAAATAGAACATCACGCAAATTTAATAACATTTTTCTAACGAATGTGTACAGTAACTGAAGGAGTGCTGCCGCAGAAAATATTTTAATAAAATTTCGTGCTTTTTGAGGGAAAGCGCTTTTTAATGAAGTTGTTTTTTATAAAAATAAAAATATTATTTTTTACGAAAATACCCTTTGCAATTAAGGGACATTTTAATAAAAGTTTGTTTGCTTTCCGGCTCAAATATGGATCTTAAAGCAGCTTTCAACATCTTAGCCAAGATTCAATAGATTTGCTGTTTGGATAGAAAATTCACATTTTGGGTTTATTGTATACATTTTTATTACTGTTATTATTATTTCCCTAAAGAAAATAAGCACACACGTACTCGTTTATTTGTAACTGCATTATATGGCGTATATGACTTCATGTATTTTATTGAAGTACATAAGGAATACATAATGTTGCTTACATTTTTTTTACATGTTTTATATTATTATTAATATGTGTACATGGAGTGAATCACATCTTTATTCCTATTTATGGTCAATGGGCAGATTTTTCTTATAAATTCTTGGGTTTCTTATACCATGTGTCCTATAAGGGCATTAAATTGGCTTAGGTGGGTTTTTTCTCCGCCTACCTATTGCAATAAATTTTACTCTGACACGCGACCTATTGGACGTACAATATTTCTATGTTGGCTGTTGGCTGTTGGCTGCTGGATGTCAGCTGTTGTCGTATCATTACCCGAATGATGTTACTCTGTGCCAAATCAAATGACAAATGGACACCGATTTTGTT
>NC_051847.1:2719486-2723896 GCF_002237135.1 Teleopsis dalmanni | reverse complement strand
ATAAAAAATATAGTAATATGTTATAATAAAAAAAATTAAAAATAACATAATAAGAAAATTTGAAATATAATATAAAAAATATAGCTCAAAACTATAAAAATAAAATATAATAAAAAATATAGCAATATAATATAATAAAAAATATTGAAATATAATAAAATAAAAAATATAGAAATATAAAATAATAAGAAATATAGAAATATAATATAATAAAAAATATAGTATAATATAATAAAAATCTAGTGATATAATATGATAACATGTATAGTAATATAATATAATAAACACTATAGTACTATGACATAATATAATATAATAAATAATATAATATAATAAAAAAAAATATTAAAATATAATAAAATAAAAAATAAAGAAATATAAAATAATAAGAAATATAGAAATATAATATAATAAAAAATATAGTATAATATAATAAAAATCTAGTGATATAATATGATAACATGTATAGTAATATAATATAATAAACACTATAGTACTATGACATAATATAATATAATAAATAATATAATATAATAAAAAAAAATATTAAAATATAATAAAATAAAAAATAAAGAAATATAAAATAATAAGAAATATAGAAATATAATATAATAAAAAATATAGTATAATATAATAAAAATCTAGTGATATAATATGATTACATGTATAGTAATATAATATAATAAATATAATATAATATAATATAATATAATATTTTCAATCATATTTTCAATCATATTTTTAACATTTTTCGCACTCTGTATTGAAATCACTTTAAAATTGATATGCATCCAAGAAGTATTTGGATCTGGCAACTTAGATTGATTTACAAGAATAATATGAATATTATCCAAATCTTTGCAGAATACTGAAAGCTCAAAAATATTTTAAACTTTTCCATACAGTTTAATTACTGTATTTCGTTAATAAACTGAAGTAGTAATATTTATCACAGTTTCAGTGATAAGACATTCTTGAAATCTAACGTAACGACTAATCTGTAAGTATTAAATATGACTGTGTAGTGATCAGTTGTTCAGTTAACACGTTAGTGAACTTAAAAAAATCTAATCCTTAGGGTGCCTACTATTCATTATATTAAACTATCTTTTATTAAATATTAAAATTTTAATTTTTGTTCGTATACATATGAAATATCTTTTGTTCACCTAATTTTTCATACTCGCAAAACAAAAAGCGATGCTTAGCTTATTGCCAAGTTGAAATGAGATTTCTTCACATCCCAATTAGCGCTAAATGAAGTGTCGAATGGAAGTGATAATTTCTGTTGTTTTAATTTATAGCTTTTCAACATAATTATATAAATTATTCTCATGTTTGAAGAGTCTATTTTTAGTGTTATTATTTTCCTGTTCCCAATACTTGAAGCATTTGCTAAATATTTACCGCTTCAACATGATATATGTATACTTTCTTCCCTAATATAAATCATAGTAAATTTATATGATTAACAAGGTTAAAAAACTATCTGAAATTGCATTTAAAAAGCAGTAAATATTTTTCCATGGAACTACGGTAAATTCTCGACCACAGCTAATTCTTAAAATTTAGTCTCACTTACTTAACACTTCATTTGAACTAAAAATGAAGATAGAGTAAAGGTAAATGGTCGTAAATAACAAAAATAATAACAAAAAACAGCAAAAATTAAAAGCATAATTACTGTTAATATATGCGTATAAATCTGTGCAGAAGAGCTAGCATCTAAGTGGTCATCCAAATGAATTATGTCGACTTACACCGACTTACACCGACTTCGACTGACTCGACTAATTTGTGTGAAAATTTTAATGCGACTCACTAAGTGCTTTGCAAAGTATATGGAAGATTATTAGGTAAAGTTTTGCTTACTTACAAATTACATTTAGTAAATTTATTGATATAAAAATTGCATTTTAGAATTGAAATTAATTTAGTGGATAATTATGCCAAACAAACATATTCGCATTCCGTTAATAACATTGAAGGACGTCACAAATTCTAACAGGAAATAGATTTCGTTGACTGCTTCACAATTGACTTAAAGTCGAATTTAAAGTCGAGTAACAAATATTTATTGACTGCTTTTTTCAAGGAACTACTCGCATTTAATGAAATTAGCATTAAGTCATGTAATCACATTCGACTCACCTAATTGCAAATGACATCAGTCGCTTAGATTTTCAATGTTATTCAATTTTTAATATTATATTAATTTCTGATGATAAACCACAGCTACGAATGAGGTCGTATTCTTAGATAAAACTTCTAAAATGTAAGCATCATATGACTAGTGACATTATGTGACATCTACATCTACGTCTTCATAATGTATATGTATATGCATGTATATGTATATGTGTAGTAGGTATTCTTTATTCTATTTTCTAATGAGAAATATTACGACCCAATTTCATAGTTGTTGCTTAAGTCTCCAAGCTCACTTATATCATCTTTAAATCATAAATTTTGCAAACTACGACTATAAAATCGGTCTTAAGAGTTTTAAAAGCTTATAAATATTGCTGAGAATTAAGATTTGTGAAAAATTATTCAATTTTAAACTGTCTGCCAAATGTAATGTATCAGTCAAATCTTATACTTAAGTCGCTGAAAGTTTCAATTAAATTTGTTCTATTTCATTCAACTAATTTGATACTTTCATAGAAGTAGGATTCCTAGTAATCTCTAAAAAGTTTTCCTTAACTACAGATACATTATTGTCATTTCAGATAAATACCATAACACCTAAACTATCACATTCAAGTTAGAAGAACTAAATAGAAAACAATGGAAGCTTTTATGCTGGCAACGTCACTGGATAGAGAGTTAGATTGAAAATATTACCATTTAATAGGTATTCGTCTTGGTAGATGTATCTACCATATTGTTTCAGGCCTTAAGCAAATGCTAATGCTTTCCAGTTTTTCAGGCCTTATATCATGTGATTATTATTTGCTAGGATTCGGTTAATCATCTCAAACTCATTGAGTTGGTTTCATAATTAAATTTTATAATTATTTCATCATGTATTGAGATATTTTTCATTAAAATCAACTTAACTAAATGTTTATGAATGTGTTTGTTGCAAAACTATCTAAAAATTTAGATACTCGTATGTATTTTTAGATAGCCAAATCGGTAAACCAAAAAGTAATAGCAAAGTTATAAGGTGCTCATTTCCATAAAATTGCTGAAAACAATAATTTAGTTTTGAGCCGTAAAAGCTGGCCTTTCATAAAACTAATTCAAATTTAATAAGAACTCAAACGCAAAAAGTCATCTCGAGACCCACGCAAACCCACAAGAATTTGGTTTTTTGTTCTATTTAGTTCGACTTCATTTTTAATACATTTTTTACTATTGTAAAAAACCACTTTTTATTAATGCGAAAGTATTTTATGCATTGGCACCGCCAAGTATAGATACAAATACACGAATGAGCACAAATCTTTTGTTTCTGAAATATAATTTATTTATTTAATTTTTTCATTGTTAGAATTTGCCCACGTACATATAGAAATAGAATAAAAATGTGATTTAAGAAGCACATCAATGAAACATTTCAGCTACTAACCAAAGTTGCTTGAGGTTGCCAATTTATCAATGAAGTATCAACGATTTTGTAAAGAGCCATCATCACATGTTTGTACCGCATAGATATATTAAGATCTCGGACGTGTATAGCAACACGTATGTGTGTGTGCGAGTTAGAACGTTTTTAATTCAATTTTTTATATTTTAATTACTAGTATCTGCTATACTAATCAAAAGTATCTTCAAATTCGTTACTATTTTGTGTGTGTACTCGTTTAGAATTTTATGTTTTTACAAATATGTCATGAATGTACGCTGATTGTTTTTTGCGGTTTAACCTTGGCGCTACCGCAAATGGTGTTAGTTTTGAAAACAACATTCCTTAGTTTAATATTAATTAATATTAAATTTACTAAATGTATTAAAATTTAAAAGTATAATAAAATATTTTAGACTTTTTAGGTCGCCATATTTCATATCAATTACATATTTAGTTAATGTAATTGGTAAAGCTCGGATTGAACCTATGATAATTCAAGAGAAGATTTCATGTATCTACCCTTCATTTACGATTATTCAAAATTAAATTAAAGGTTGCATCAACTCCTTTGTACTTCTTAGCTCCAAGCTGCTCATTGGTGGATGTAGAATGTGCTAGTCTGACAACATCTTGATGACTTCTTTGCTGATTTGTAGGGAACACAGGTTTTCAACCGTCAAAAATTTGTTTGACTAATAACAGTTGTCCGTTTTGCTCAAATTGTTTGAAGAAAATGCTTCAAATGTATTTGCTGTTTATTGATTAAAGTAGATTTTGTTAATAAGGTTAGTACTTTTGGGTTGCAAAAGTTTTGCTTTTATATTTCATTCATG
>NC_051847.1:2705510-2719386 GCF_002237135.1 Teleopsis dalmanni | reverse complement strand
TTTTTAATTACTTTTTAAACTTAACTTCAATTAAATATTTACTTATTAAAATAAATTGTGAAAATAAGGACATTTTATTTATTTACTAATTATTAATTTCGACACAAAGTGTTTTGCTTTGAATATTATAAATGACATGTAACGTATGAATGTCATTTATGACCGGCAGTAAGCAAATAATTTATTTTTTGATATACTTAATGTAGACCTCAAGATTGATCCGATCAAAAAATGCATAAAGGATAGAGCCTTGAAATTATTTTTGAAAACTGACAGGTTTACCAACACCGCGTTATAGAATCTCAGAATGGTTACAGGCTCCACGGAAAGGTATGCAGATCTGAGGTCGATAATTGCTTAGTCTGATGAAGTGATAAACAGTAATCCAGTCAAGGCGTAGAGAGGGGTTATGAAGAAACCTCGCAGTTAATAGATAGTGAAAGTGCAGTGACTCAATTAGCCTCAACATATTAATAAAGTGTTTTAAACAAACATGCGGTAATGGTTTGCAGATTTATCCATTTTGCAGCTCTCAGGGTTAACATAATTAAAATATAAATCTTTGATCAAGTTTTTTTTTAAATATATTTTCTGAACTTAACTATTAGATATGAAATAGAACATCATTCGAATGTTTATATCTTACAATACTTGATCCTTTTCAGATAATTTTTAAAGACTTAGCACGTAACTAGCAATAGCTCAACAATACCCCATAAATGATCATTTTTAGTCCTAACTTTGAAGGTTGAGAGTTCGAGGATTGTTATTATAAATTTAATTCTTTGTGTGACAAATTGGTGATAAATTGCAAAATCTTAATTATAAATATCGGGTCTTTTTTTTAGCTGTATGAGAATTTAAAATCGTCGGTTAACAAGACTACTTCTGGAAATAAAGAAGTGGTCATATAACTGTTTCAGAAGTGTTGTAGTGGTGTTGAATTTCTCCTAGAAGGTGTGGTTTTATTGTCTGCCTTCGAACTTACTGAGCGACATCTTGGCATAAGAAGATATTAAAAAAATTATTAGATTTATTATATTAGAAATAATTCAACTCTATTAATATAAACTAATATTTAAAAATATATGTATGTACATAATTTGAAATATTATTTGATGTTATGTACACAGAGTAATTCTGTGTTCCATTGGAAAGGAAGGAATTATGGATTTCTGAATTTTCAATCAAAGAGAAATTATTATACCAAATTCGAACTAACCAACTTAAGTATATTAAAGGCACTCGTTTCTGCTCCAAATACTTTTAGTAAAAGTGGACATCATTTGACTATTTTTTGAATATCCTTTATATCCTTTTTTGTCTTGTTATTATCATTTTGCTTTTACAAAAATGAAACTTACATAACCAATTGCTTTATTAACTAAAAATCATCAAAAAATATTTCATACCAATTTTGGCAAAATTTTGGCATATTGCCAATTCCGGAATTTTTGCTCTACCTTTTTTTTATTTTGATATATCCGCACATCACACACATCCACTCTGAACCCAGCAGAAGTCTACCTCGCAAACAGCACGAATGACATTTATTGTCGTGTTATCGCCATTGTAAAATTCCACTTGGCAATGGCAAAAGTCAAAATGAAGTCATAGCGAAACTTTTAATCCTGCATGTTCGAAGCTTTTCGGCAACCCGGTAAGCTTGTGCAGTTGGCATATTTGAATTTAAATTAGATAATTTTATTTGTGTTTATTTTCGTATCAAAAAAACTTATTATTTTGCCAAAAAAAAGTAGAAGGTATATAATAATAATAAAGGTAAAGAGAAATTGCATTGAGTGGCCTTCAAGAATTTTCCTAAGGATACGAGTGGGTGAAGGTATGTGGGTCCATGTGAGATTTACATACAGGACCTGAAATTGTTATAAATAAAAATTTTATAAAATTTAAACGAAAACAACGAAATTGATCTATTTACCTCAATTTGATTCTAGAACCGCATAATCAATCTTTACATAAAATATAATATTAATGTGGGAATGCGGTATTATAATAATATCAAATATATTTAATTAAATATATTATTGCAATTATAACTCGTATGCGAGCTAGTGAAGAGGTCATATAAGAGTATGTGACTGAGTTAATACTGGATGATTTCTAAAGAAAGTATTTGCACATTATGTCCTCGCTTATATATAATTGAATTAGAATACTTTTGGAAATACTAAATGATAGTTTAATCTACTTATGTTATTTGATACTTAAATAGTTAAATTATTATAAGTAAGGAATTATAATGCAGACGGACTACAATATGTAGTGTGCAGCTTAGTTTAAGTCACTCTGATACTTGCAGTAGCCACTGTGTTTCTGAAGTCACTCTGAAAGATCGTCATTAAATTTCTAATAATACGTTATAAGAATTCATTCTTTTATTACGTATACATTACCAATAAGTGCTAATAAAGTGATTTCAATTTTTCTGTCACCTCTTAAAAAGATTGATAATACTATTAATTTAAAATATATCTTTAAGACAGATTAACTCAAAAAAAATTAGGATTCCAGAGATATATTCTAGTAATATGATCAATCTTGAATTGGATAATCGAATCGAATAGCATTTTGTAAAAGTATGCATTCCCACTGTTGAATCTCTTTTACTTGTAGTATTGTGTATGCACTATATATAATTTCAAGATCGGTTTTATCATACAATTTTAGCTTTAACCTACGAAAGCAACCTGGTTTTAAACACAATCTTAATGCTTCATATATCTTAAATATATATCTCTTGTATATCTTATAGATATTATATTATTATTATTGACATGTTTAGCAATAACATTTATGAACTTAGTCTAATCACAAGAGATTTCCAAATACTACGATCGCGCGCTATTGCTCTTAGTTCACTAAATGATTTATTTGTTACCATTAGTAAGATGGTTCTTCTTCATGTTGTCCTCGGCCGACCGCGTTACTTTATTCTCTTCGGATTCCACTCGAGTGCAGCATTCACAATTTCGGTGTTTGGCTTGCGAAGAGTATGGCCCAGCCATCCATATTTCCTGTAAATTATTTCTTTATCAATTGGCTGTGGGTTAGTTCGTGTCATATAGCGTTCATTGCTGATAGTTCGTGGCCACCAGACATCTGTTTACAAACGTTTGGAACTTATGAGTAAAAGCTGTAGTCACATACTAAGTCTCAGATCCATACAGCTAAACAGATTTGATGCATGCGTTAAAAATTTTGGTTTTCATTTCAAGATGTATACTAGATGATTTCTAAACATTTTTAAGATGGGCGAAAGTCCCATTGGCTTTACGAAGCCGTGTAGAACCTCCGTTGTGATCATACTACCAAGATATTCAAATTGAGTGACATTTTCAATGTTTATACCATATCAAATTGGGCGTTATTACTAAAGTTGATGCGCATAGATTTGGTTTGGAGATATTGATTTTTACGACGTCATTTGCTCTTGTGTACCTGAATAACGGTTTGATATGAATACCAAGTCGTCGGCGTATTCAAGATTACCCAGCTTATTGCTCAGCCACCGGTCAATTTCATGTTGCTACATGTTAACCGTTTCTAGGACCACATCTAATGCTGTTATAAGTAAAAGTGGGGACAGTGCACATCCCCGTAGTCAGAATTCCAATGCATTTACTCTAAATAATTCTGTATTATGATTCTAATTTGATTTGAATTCCAAATGCATTTTTTAATTTTATAGTTGAGTATTAAGGCAAGGATATTCGTGAAAATCCTACTTCATAATATAATCCTTAAATATTTTAAATGTTTTAGTAAAACTTAAAATTTCTTCATATTTATTGCAAAAAAAATTCAAGTTATTATTTTTACATTATATGAAGCTACTTGTGAAGGCATAACCAACACGTAGCAATGCGGTGTTCATTCTCATCAATTCCAAAAGGACTTTTTATGTTAATGTACCTTTTGCAGCCACCGTTAAAAGTATCTTTGTCACGCACAAAAGCATCATTAGAAGTAACTGTCAAGCCAAATGTCAAGGAACTTCTGCGGTAAAAACAGTCGCGATAAGAACAAACGGTTTGGGGGATATTGTGGTTCCATGACTTCGTCTCTTGTTACAGGTAGACCTGACCAATGGTTTGAAATGTTGTAGTTAAGCAAGAACAGCTCAACAAATGTTATTCAATCTGCTAATGCTTAAACGTTTTAAGTGAAAATTATCCCTTGGTAAAATCACTTTACCTAAGGCACTGCTATCGGCTACATTAATATTTGTGCAATATGCAAATATTTGTGCATCCGTGTACATCAAGGTAGAGTCAGTATGTTAAAAAGCATTCGGCATTCGCGGAGTCACAAATGGTAAGGGGTACATCATGGCCACGCTGAAGAGGTGAAAATTATAGCGTAAAATTTATATTTGATGACTTTTTGATTGTGATAATTTCCAGTTTAGTGAACGAAGTGTACGCTGAAGAGAATCAGTCCTATCAGTCAACAGACAAGGAATTGCAGAGCATACTCGCTTACACTTGCTGCATATCCTTTGTGCGATTCTATGTGACTACAGCGATTGTCGAATGCCAACCAAGAGCACCGCATCGAAATAATTCCAAGATAATTTCACAAATCATTCTTATTCGCTGCAGGTACTATGGATTTTTCCTATTATTTCTTTAGAGAATTCTTAACGATTCATCTCTTTATGTCCTTTTTCCCTTTGAAATAAATGCAAAATGCGTGAAAATTTTAAGGACCAACATAAAAGAAGAGGAATCTTAATGCAACGCGACATTTACTACTTGGCATAGTTGCCAGCAACATAGTTTAAATTTATCAAAATAAAATGAAATGAAATGATAAGAAATTTTAAGTTCTTTTCCGAAGGATGTAGCTAAGTTTCAAGTTGCTGCAAGCAATCGTATTGCAAATATGTGAAAAATATGCGCGAATTACATTAAAAAAGTTGTGCCAAGTAGGAGGAATAACAAACTGAATCAAAGTAATAATAAAATCCTGAAAAGTGAATATAAAAGTTTTTATTTTTGTTGTGAAAATATGCAATGTTGACATAAGACAACACGCAAAAATTTCAGCTCAAGAAAATGCAACATCAACACAAGGATTTATGTGTCTCCATTGCCATGATGGCTGCATTAAATGATTCATAATTCATTGCCATGATTCTTATGCGATATGCAGCATGACTCACACTATTTTTGCTGCAGCATTACTCATACGTGCAGGCGTACTTGTTGCATGTGCGTATCAATTTGAGCTGACATTGGCAATAAAAGTGCCAGGGAAAAATGAAAATACATGCATTGTGCTGCTGCAATTTTAATCCTTGATGCACTCTTGCACTGATTGCATTAATAAAACGTACTCAAAGCACGCTTTGTGTTTATGTAGCGTAATATATTTTTGTGAGAGTCTTGCTTACTTACATTACCCCACCTACCTACCTGTCACCTACCTGCCCCACTTTTACATAACACGTCCGTACGCATGCATTTCACTTACATTTATGGATGATACATAATCGGGTATATTGAGACGTGTGCTGCATAATGAAAGGCAATAAATTTATTTCGGCAATGGCTTTATTATTTCAAACTTCCATTATGGAGCCGACAATATCGAAAAGCGACAACAATGTAGGTGCTTGAAAAATTATATCCCAACGTACAAAAGTTACTCATATGCAGAGGTTTATTTCAGTCAAAATTGTTGTGCTACGATTCGATAATTCATCAAAAGAAAAGCATGAGCATATGTTGCAAGAGTGTTGGAAAGATTCATTAGGATATCGAAAAATTAATCTTAAAACAAATTTTAGTTCCATGAAATGATTTTGTTGTAGTTAGACATTTTTGAGTTAAGCTCAATAATCTAATCTATTTTAAATAATTTTAGATCTACTTTTGTCTATTCGTTTCCATATATTCCGTTCATCTTAGTTTGACACAAGTGTGATGTCAATATCTTTCGTAGTGTTGGCATGATAAACTCATTTGTACATGATGATAATATAGACAGTACTATACTATTTAGAAAGGGTTTGAACAGTACTAAAGAAACAACAACAACAAAGTTTTGATTAATTTTTTGAAATTAACTGCATACATAGATCTCTTTCTACAATATTTAAACTATTACCAAGTACAGATATGTTCGATAGTCTTAATTATTTAGCAAAACATATTGTCAACCCAACAATTCTTTTGCTCCATTTAGAAGAATCTAGTTGATGGAGATGAGATTTGTCTATATCCGTTCTGTCACACTTTGTTGCAGTTTATAAAAGATTTATTATGTTATAAATATTATTTATTATATCAATAATCTAGTCCATTCTTAGGCTTATAAATCTGCCGTCCTTCTTTTCGCAACTTATGAATCTGATACTATTTATAATATAAGAGCTGAAAGAGATTGCAATTTGGGTAAGAGTAATTATAATTAATTGTAATTAATTATATAATTAATTATATTAATTATGATTATAACTAATTATTCATTGATTTTATTTAAGGTATATTTTAGTTAATTTATTAGAAAATTTTAACATAACGTTAACATTTGAATTGTTGAACACATTATACATTATGAAAAGCATATAATAAAGAGTTATAAGAAGATTTGAATAGCTTTTTATTTATTTCAATTATACTCATATTTTATTAATATTTTTTTGAATCGGAAGTTATGTTATGTAGAAAAATATCATTAATCAGAAATTTGTAACTCAAAACAAATTGATGGATTTGTATGTGAATGGAGAATAACACGAAAACCACCACGTACTCGTAAGCTATGAGGGATCATAACAAAGTGAAAATGTATGTACGGTTACCAGATTTATGTCATACACATACGAACAAATCTAGATACGAACAGCCCACAGTTTTACAGTTTTTACAGATTTAACTCAGATTTTTTTCACACAATGCCATATTTCTACTGCATTTTTTCGAAGGATTCCATCACACATGCAACGAGATATTTGCCACATAACGAAACATGAAAGGTGGACAGTCAGGATTTTCTTTTTTTTGTCATGTAATAGTTGATCTATGAATCTCTCTATATATGTGTGTGGGTTGCATTATGTGGGTATGTGTTAAAATGCAGTCTATACTGTCTTGACGCGCATTCATGCAATTTTGATGAGCGGACCAAAGGCGCTATTGTCGTTGCTGATATTTCAATGCCGTTGCTGTTGTTGTTATTGATATTGTTGTTGCTTTCAATATTGATGTTGCTGACACTGCTGTTATTGTTCTTGTCGCCGAATATCTCTGTGGTCCATGGTTGTAAAGGTAGTAGTAGTAGTAGAGTTTTTGCTGTCACTGTTTAATGCAATTTTGTCGATATCGTTAATAAATTTCTTTGAAAACAATAGCTGCAGTCTTACACCTGCCAATATGTTGAGCTTTCTGCAGTACTTTAGGTAGATATTTTCGAACAAAAAAAATTGTCAAATTTATGCGCTTTGTGTATCAAAAACGTAAATGTATTAATCCTTTTTTGTAGTACATTAGCTTATTTTTTTATCAATCTCGAAGTTAGCAGATTTAATAGAAATGACAATTTCTATTCAACTACAATGGTGGCATTATATTGTGTTATAAAGTTAATAATTTAATTGAAGCCACTTACAAGTATGGAAAATGTAGTAACACACAACTCTAACCAGAATGAGTTCAAACAACAACAGAAAGAAAAAAAACAGAAATTGCTAACAAAGAAGAAAGAAAACCTCGAATTTTTTCTTAACCACAAAAATAGGTTTCGTTTTGTCGGTCCTTCACTTATCTTTGAGTGCAGATAAAGACCTAAACACAATTCACCGAATTGAATAATCACTGAAATCGATTTTGTTTCAAAGACTAAATTGCGTGTCCGGTCAGTAGTGTTAGTATGCCCGATGTGACCCATATCATCCATTGGGTGTATGTAGCCACTCGCGTCTTACTATGAGAATATATTTTTCTTTTTTGCAAGGAGTTGTGTACTTTTTTCCTTCGACAATACTGCTCTTTTTGTACGTCGTACAAAAAGAGCAAAGTTTCGAATATGGGCTAGATGTGCAATCAGGAAAATTAAGTACATGAAAGTGTGCAAATTTTTTACCTTATCAAGAGACTTCCACTTTGTAATCAAAGTTAATTGATTTGAAATCTTTGCTGCAGTGATTATGTAGCTTGAAAAAGGCTATTAGAATGAATTAAAGCTAATAGAATAGAGAATAAAAAGGTTATTATAAAACTTCGAGTAATTGACTTAAACTAAACTAATAAACTTCTAAACTTAACTTCGCCTGCATTTATACAATATGAACATATATTTTAACACAAAAAAGGAAAATTCAAAATAAATGACTCATTGAACTTAATAAACATGGATTTTATCAACTATTTTGTTATGAACTTATGACTAGAAGAGTCTTTCACATATGTTTCATCTTTACATGCTTAATCTATAATTCATGGGGAAAGAAAATTATAGCACGTAGAGCTTTGATCGAAATGACAAAACTTATAGTAGTGCTAATAGAGTACTAGCTATTCGGGCAATTAAAAATTTAGTTATATGTAGAAGTGGTTAGGAAAAAGTAAAAAAAATCAACTATTCCCTTTCAACTTCCTGCCAAGACCTGACATTCGAGACTTTTCAATACGAAAGTCTACATATTGATGAGTTTAGGGAATATATACACCTTTTAAAATAAATATTTTTCATCAACACAGTAAATTCATTTTAAAACACCAATTTTCACAATCGTATAAAAACGGCACATTTGCACTATTTGGACAGAAAAACTTTTTCTCAGCTATTATCAAATAACCACAAGTGTCTCTTCTCTACAGGGTATCGGGACATACTGGTGTACGAAACATTTAGCCAGGAAAGGAGCAGCTACGTCGATGATGGGGCCGTAAACTTTCTATGGGTTAGAACCCAGTCTAAAACTTAGACCAGTACCTGCTCTAAGTCTGGCACTTGCAGTCTAACAAGTTATGTGCGGATTATAAATTAATTAAATAATAATTTGAATATTTTTTAAGATCACTGATGATGAGTACTTGGCAATACTCGAAACAGTGTTGTATGACTACTTAAAGTTAAATAAATTAATTAAAATTTTGTTGTTGTTTCTTCATCACTATTTGGACTCTTTTATAAATTTTTATATTATAAATGTATATATAATATAAATATAAATATTTTAATCTCATCTCAATCTCTTATTTTAAGATGAATTTATATTAATATTAGGTTATTTTTATATAACTCTCTGGAAATTTTGAAATTTAATTTAAAAATCTTAAAAAAAAAATTTTATTTCCTCCCCCTTCCGTTCTAGCAATGATAACAAGAAATAAGTGCAGCCTACAAAATTCAGTTCCGTTGCTCCACTTAACACTAATCGCCCTTTTTCCAAAATTCTTTTTATTTCTAGGTTTTAGTAAATACGCACATAGAAAGTACACTGCAAAAAAAAAGCATTTAGTTACAAAATAGTAACATGATATCGAGTTAAGCTTCGCTAAACAAGACGAAAAAAATGCATTTTTAATCGCTGCTAAAGTGCAACGTAGTGTTTTTTAAAAACATTAAATTTAGCTCCATTTTTATTTGCAACTAATGTAGTAAGAACGAGTAGAATTGGTACGAATACCAACAACAACACAACACAACAACAACAACAACAACAACAACAACAGGAACAATTATTGCAGTAGTTATGGCATTTGTTGTGTAGTATTTGAGAGACTTATTTGCATAACGACTTTGGTACTTCCCCACTAACGTATAAAAATTTTACAAATTGCAATAAAACTGCAAAAAAATATACTTGCAATAAAAAAAATAAAAAAATAAACAAATAAAAAAAAAAGTTGCATAAAAATAGAAAATGGCGTAAGGACGTTTTACTGCTATTCCGTATTCATTTACGTACGTACGTAGTCCTGTTCACATAGTCCAAAATCAAATAAAACCCTCCTTCCTTCCTTCCCAGGCGCATGTATTTTATTTGGTTCAGTTTTAAATCTAAGCCAGTGAAGCACATGTAAATGTGGACAAAAAAATGTTAGGAATTCGGTACCGAAATATTCTAAGATTTAAATGAAAATAATGAATATGAAATTTCCACAAAATTTATGTATTTTTGTTATATTTAATAAAGGAGAAAATTGCATAAATATGTAAATGCATATTAAATGCTATGAAACGTTATCTAAACGTTATTAAAAAATTTGTAAAGAAATGATTTTTTGCTGGGTTAGTAAAATTTATTTAAAAATTGTATGAGTAATAAAATATGTAGAAGATAACATGTTAAGTTTGAAATAAACTAAAGAACTCAACAGATATATTTATTTGTTAAAGCATATGAAATACCGAAAAAATTAAATGATTATAGAGATAAATTATCCGGAAAGTTTAAAATCACATTAGATAGCACTGAATGGAAATCCTTCAGCTGAAGTTCCTATAATTACGATTTTAATATATCACACGACCAAAGAAAGTTTAAAATTTTATTAAGTATTAATTAAGTAGTATTTACGTCGAAGGAAATATAAAATACAATCTGAAAAGTTTCCAAAACCATAGTGATTCTGATCTGAAGTTGCCGGCAGCCACACTTTAGAGCGTCATTAGATAGGGGTAATGGTCACGCCGTTACTGTGCCTTTACTAGAGATTAAAACTAAAACTAAAAACTGTGGCCTATAAAATAATGCTATAGCTTATTTTCATGATAATGTTAGGTTCTGGTTCCACTATGAGATCGTGAATCTACAATACGCGTGGGAACAATATATTATATTTTATTTCCAAACGGAGGTGGTTCAAAGATCGAACACAGCAGGTTAACTAATTTCTTTCATACTGACCCCCACATATATTGGATCTGGTTGGTATTTGTACAATGAAACTAAGTATTTATTACACTGGGTAGTACATGCTCAAAACGGATGGGTCAAAGATGTTGTGCAGCGCGGTAACTAATTTCTTCTATACTGACGATTCAAAATGTCCATTGATACTGGATTTGATTAGTATTAGAACAATGAAATCAAGTATTTTTTCACTGGGTGGTACGTACTCAAAATAAGGTGAGTCAAAGATCTTACTAAGCAGGTTAATTAGTTTCTTTCATACTGATTGCTATTTGGATGATAAAACTAACCATTTTTTACACTGAGTGGTTCATAACCAAAATGAGATGGGTCAAAAATCTCGCTCAGCGGGTTAACTTATTTCTTTCAAACTAATGGTTCAAAACTTCCACTGATACTAGATCTGGTTGGTATTTGAATGATGAAACCAAATTTTACACTGATGGTTCATTCCCAAAACGAGGTGGGTCAAAGATCCTGCTATGTGGGTTAACTAATTTCTTCCATACTAACGGTACAAAACCTCCACTGATACTGAATCTGGTTGGTATTTGTACAATGAAAACAAATATTTTTTATACTAGAAGTATGACAACAATCTTTTAGATGAAGCATATGTCATAATGATAGTGTAACTAACTCAGATCTATTTACGGAGAAGAATAGTTCCACTTTTTGATACTTAATTTTTATGAAACATAACTTGCTGTTGTTAATGTTGGATAAACCAATATTTTTTGAAGTCACCTATTTACTTTAAAGTTGTTGATAGTTAAGTAGATTACCTCTATCTTAAAATTCTATTCGTTATCTTCACAATTGAGCAAAAAAATTAAACCAATTGCAATTTTATTAATTTATAAGTTAAAGTTGTGCTGTCAGAGTACGAAATAAGTTCAAAGAACTTAAAAAAGTTATAAAAATCCAAAATTAACTTATTCTGTTGCACTCAATAAACCTCAACTAATTTAAGTTATATTTATTTCACAATGAAAGTGCATATTTGAAACAAAACAGAGCAAAAATTTCTTCAACACTTGAGAGTATTTTCAAAAATGTTTCGAAACAAAAAAGCCTTAAGTTAATAAAATATTTAAGTACTTTTTGTTTTTGACACCTAAACTTCCGTTTTTCTTCAAAAAAATTCTCTGCAATTTTCTGCAGTTTTTGCGTTTTTATTACAGTTATTTTATTTGCTTTTGTCTTTTGTTTTTGAGAATTTTTGTCTTTGAATTCGAGGAACTCGCAGTGCTTTCACGGCCAAATTGAGCCTTTCGCAGAGTTTGGAACTCTTTTATGTAGAAGCGCCTCCACTTTATTGTAGCTTCCAGTGAATGCAACAATTTCATTGTTTTATGCGTTGTAGCCGAAAAATGGGTACCTACCAGAAGAGCGCAAAACTTTTTCAACTTTTCCAGCGACGAGTGCAGTTCTTGCCTATTTTCATTTTCATTCAAAACTTTGCAAAACAATAAAATGATTTCAAAAATAATATAATAGGAAACACAAAAGCAAAGGACCAAAGGCATTCGAAACAGCCAAAATAAAACGAACAGGATGCAGGACCAAACAACAAGAACTAGGGGAAGTAAGACGAAACAAAACGAAATGAATAGCATATTCGAAATGTAAAGTTTTGCCGCCACATTTAATTCCAAGCATCCGCTTTCCGGTGTATGCGAAATTATGTTGCATTTCAGGCTCACTTCTGGTACACCGACACCAACACCAACACCAACAACAATAGCTGCAGCATCAGCAGCAACAACAATAGCAGCAATAGCAACAATGGCACCAGCGTCGCTGCTATGCTTATGAGCGGTGCAATAAAATGCAGCATTTTATGCACCTTTTCGGTAAAAGTTTTCCGTACTTTCGTTTAATTTATAAAAATAAATTTTATCGGGCTGCTGAGGGAATATTGGATTAGAGAGGAATGCAAACTTATTGGTTTGTTATTTGGAAGAAAATGTTATGTAAGGAACATGATTTATACGACCCCATAAACTTAGGGTTCGGTTAAGGTTTTTAAGTTTATATTGTTCAATAAATTTAAAATGAATTTCTTCAAAAATTTAATATCATGAAAATTGCAGGCGGTTTTTTTGGAAGATTTGAGATATGATTCAACTGTTAGGTCTTTTTTATATTTCCCAAGTAATTTGTAAAGGTAAAATTAAGATTTCGTGTTTATGTTCAATGGATACGGTTGAATTCATACCGAATAGTTTGGTCTTCAGATAATACCTTAAAATGTATTCTTCAAATAGCACTTATATAAGCCAAATGCATATATGTCTTACATACTAAGTATAAGGAAATGCATACAAAATCTTAAGTAATTTGAAGTCCATCAAAATTAAAGCAAAAAATTGCAGAGTTTTGTCGATTGAATTGTATAGAGATTTGTATGAATGTTACACAACTATTGAAAAATCAGTACACAGAATATAATATTCTTAAAAGAAATTTGTTTTAGTGGGTGGGTGTGGGTCTTAAGGTGAACTTATAAATAATAAACTTTCAAATTTATTATCCCATCAAAGTGTTCAAATTATATTCAAAAAAATTATTTGGTTGATTTAAACAGATTTCAAATAAATTTCAGGTCAAAATATTCTTACTCGACGAATCATATTGGTTCAACCATACCACATCTAGGTTTTCATACCTTCATTACCATATGATCTAAAGTTTCTATAACAAAAGATCAAATAAATTTAAATAGTATGTGGTTAGAGCATATTTTTCTAAGTGTAATAAGACGTACCTTGTCCTGTATTGGCTTAGGTGGATCTGTAAGATCACCCTGATAGCTCATGCCTTTCTCGATTGGTAAAGCTGGAGTAACTTTTTTAATCAAATTTTTTTACACTTTTAATACAATTTCCATTTTCGAGTGGAGCAAAATATATAACAGTTGAGATCAATTTATAACACTTCTGATATTTTCAGGGAGTAGCACGATAAGTCTGCAATTAACAG
>NC_051847.1:2687539-2705410 GCF_002237135.1 Teleopsis dalmanni | reverse complement strand
TAACCACAATTGCAATATCTCTAGAAAGGAACAAACACAAGTACAAATGTTGACAAATTGACAATCAACATAATTAATACTCTAAAATAACTATTAACCTGCTCAACTTATAAGTTTATACGGTCTTACACAACACTGGAGAAATATTGTTAACTTTAATGAATGCAAAATAAAAAGATCATAGCTGCAAAAGAAATTTTTTTCTGATCAGTTATAATTAATACTGAATCAATTTTCTGTGGAATATTTTTTATAACTTTTCGTATAATTAAATCTACAAAGAATAATTTTAATTAAACGGAGTTAAAAAGTCTTAATTTTTGTCACAATATTTTATTTATGAATAATATATACTCCATAGACATAAACACATTATTTCTATATATATAACATATATATATATGTAAGAAATATTCGAATGTTTTTAAATAGTTACGGTTAATATATATTTTAAGAACGAGGGGTTTTAAGGTTTGGTTTCTTCTTCTTTCGTTTTTCTTCAGCATGCGTGGAATCGAACTTGACCTCTAAAATTTCTTGTTTGAAGTCATCATAAGATTGATGCAAATAGTTGGTATATTCAAAATTTATTAATTCCTCTCTAACGTCATTGAAAGACATTGGATTGTTTACAATATCTAATTCATTTGCATCAGTGTCCATATTTTCACCACAAACCAACTTACACATACTGTTTAATCCGACGAGATTCAGTACATACCATGCAAGCGATGATATCCAACAAGTATCAATTGCTTTCACATGTATTTCAGGTTGCAAGAGTTTTTTAAAATTCAACGTGACGGGAAATGGTATCTTAGCAACAACAAATCCTGAAAGCAGTTTTTCTATGAAACTCCCTACTACTACCATTGGCAATAGTTCTATCATCCGAGTTTGAAAGGATTGCATCATCGTCATTTGTACGTTTCCTAATTGTTGGGATTTAATGATTTTTGTTAAGCAGCCAGTTTCCTCGTTGACAAAGAAATCCTTTCGCATTAAAAACGAGTCTCTTGGCAGATATTTTCCATTCTTAATCAAAAGACGGGCACGCATCATGGCATGGCTATGGTATTATTGAAAGGTAATAAAATCTAATTTTTATTAATCATGTGTGCAAAATCTTACCCATCTGTGATCTGCTGCAGATCTTGTTTGTCTCCCGACACCAAAAGGGCAACGCAATAATAGCGAAGAAGCCCAACTGCAAACGTTATAATCACAATTGGAATGAAAACCCAATTGCGTATAGTTGGGTCGATCACCAAATGCATATCATTTGTTTCAGTCATATTCTTGAGCCAGCAAACTGGGTAAACCATTTTATCTCCTTTAAAAACGTGTGACCAATTTGTACAACTTGCAGAAGTAATTTGCGTTCAGATACAATATATCACTACAACAAATATTTGACAATAGCTGTCATTATTGACATATATTATTCACAGTAGAGGGATATTATTAAGAATTGTAGGACTAAGTTACTCTTTAGAGTAAATATATCTAATTTTATGGCTTTATGAAACTGAATTATATTTCTTTCTGTTCCCTCGCCTAATATACTCTCCAAACAGCAAAAGTAATTGTAATATTGATTCGGTTAGATCAATGTGAAACCTATTCACATAGCATAGCCGAATTTCATCTTTATTTTCTCTGGTATTTTTCTCATTTTCCTCTGGTAATTATGTTCGTAAATGAAAATACCAAGCTCTGTGGTATTTAAAAATAGTTTACAATCTACAAGCAAAACCACAATTTAATTTCATATTATTGTACTCGTGATATGTGAATAGATTATAGAAAATGTAGTACGCAAGGGAGTTTATCATGTCATGGACAACTGGACAACAGTCGGAAATCATAGGTTATAGTGATTCTGTGATTAAATCATTTCTTTGATAGATGCTTTCGGAAAATTGAGGAAAATCGAAAAACTTCTTAAAAATCGAAGGAAGCTCTTACATATCAGCACGAATAAAAATGTTTGGCGAGCACTCAAAACATCAAATTGAGGGGTCATCCAGAAGTTCGTGCTGTGATTTATTATAACATTGCGATAACTCAAGTACCAAAACATCTAAAAAAGTGTACATTTGAACTAATAAAGTTTCCTTAGCATTACTAATCTCAATAAACCCATTTTAAACTTATTGAAATGATGGCTTTCTTTATAATATTTAAGCTTAAGTACCTTTATCAATTAAAAATTAAAATAAAAAAAACATTTTATTATGTGAAACAATTTATAGAAACGGGAAAAAAAACATTAATGTAAGTTTCGTGAAAACAAAATACGTATGGGGATATATGATATATAATATCATATATAGTAAATAACATTTTCATGGTAAATATATTAATTTATCATACCGAAAACAAGTTAAGTTCCCTAAACTTATCTAAATAAAAAAGAAATGGAAACTAATTAAAAAAAACTTAATTTTAAATAATCCACACCCTATAAAAATTACACAAAATAATATACTTATAATTAAAATACTTGTATATTCAGCTAAAAAAATTAATGCAAATCCTTGTCTTCTTTATTCTACATTAAACCCAGACACTAATTCCGATTCCCTTTCTGCAAAATTGAATGGTGTATGATTAGTTTCTGCTAAGCAAATTCTTAATCAAATAAATTCTATATATTGAAATTTTTTGAATTTAATTATATTATATCCTTCGATTAAAAAAATGAAAGATAACAAAATTAAAGCTAACCTTACTTCATAAGAAAATATTTGACCAACAGCTCGTAAACCTCCTAATAATGAATAATTAGAATTTCTAGAACACCCTGGAATTATTACAGTATATATCCCTTTCATTGTAATTTTCAAAAAAAAGAATAAACTTCAATTAAATCTATATAATCTTCTATAATTAATCTATCTATATAATCTTCTCAACATAGGTATACACATTCAAAGTAATATAGATAAAAACAATGAAAAAATAGGAGAATAATAGTAAGATATATAATTTGATATTAATGGATAAGTTTGTTCGTTACAAAATAATCACTAAAAGGCTGAACTATTCCAATAAATCCAACTTTATTTGGACCCTTACGAATCTGAATATATCCTAAATCTTTACGTTTTAACAAAGTCAAAAAAGCAATACCCCCTAAAACACTAATAATTAATAATAAACTTCTTAATAAAGATATAATAATTTCATTTAAAAGAAAACAACTATTTATGATTTTTAAAATTATATAAATAAATTCTAAATTTATTGCACTAATCTGCCAAAATAAGTAAGTAAATTTATTCATAAAATAAGTTTCATTTAAGTAAATATTAACTCCTTTCGTACTAAAGTATTTTATTGAATGAAAGATAAAAACCACCCTGGCTTACACCGGTTTGAACTCAGATCATGTAAGAATAAAAAGTCAATACGGGTTTATATTTAAGCTTCTGCATTTATTTATGAATCCTGATCCAACATCCAGGTCGCAAACTTTTTTGTTGATAAGAACTCTTCAAAAAAATTACGCTGTTATCTCTAAAGTAACTTAATTTTTTAATCACTAATAATGGATCATCTTATTATTAATAAATGATAAAAATTATTGAAAGATATTTAAGTTTTAATATCACCACAATGAAATTAATTAATAAATTTATAACAAAAATAATCAAAATAAATCAAAAGTGATCAAATAATTAAGATTTATAAGGTCGTCTAGTCTTTTGAATATATTTTACCTTTTCACATAAAAAATAAAAGTTTATAGAAAATTTGAATGAAACAGCTTATATTTCGTCCAAGCATTCATTTCAGTCTTCAATTAAAGGACTGATGATTACGCTACCTTTGCACAATTAATATACACTGCCTTTTAAATTATGATTCATTTGTTAATTTGATGTACAAGCCCCTGGCTGTATCGAACAGCCGGAATTTTGTTTGCCGTCTTGTTCCTACAACCATGGAGAAACGGTTGCATGGCCAAGCTCACAGTGTGTCGCTAAATAACGACCACCGGCCACAGTGACTTATGATCACGGATATCTAATTAGCAGCTTTAAAGGATTGTATAAATAAAGATTGTAGAGAAACAAAGGAAGATATATCAAAAGAAATTAAAGATATATAAAAAGATTGTAGAAAAAAAGGATTATAGAAAAATGTTGATTGTATCAAAATAAATTGCATAAATGTAAAGATCGTACAAATAAATTTAAAATAACAATTACAAAAAAGCACTGTATAATTATAAGTATATTGTGCAATTATAAAATAAAGATTGTAAAATAATAAAAACTTTTATATTAATAAAATAAAACTTGTATGTTAATGAAATAAAATAATAAAGATTGAATAAATATTTATAAGATAAAATTTGAATATATATAAAAAGTTGTAGAAAAGTTATATCATTTTATTAGCAGATAAGGTTCTGTAATCAGAACACATGTCACAGTCCTCTAAGCAGTTTTCACTGATGCGTTTCGTCTGGGATTTATCCAGCCCCAGATTCATCTGAGTGGTAGAAAATTGAAATGTTACTAAAGAAACAGTCCTCATATGTCTTAAAAATACGATTGTATTAAAAATATCTTAAAAATATCTTAAAAACTATATCCTTAAAAAACTTAAAAATAGTTATGAATATAAATATATATATGTATACAAATATTATAAATATACAAATGATAATAATAACATAATATAAAAATAAAAGTAAAAGAAATAGAATACAACATTGGTATCTCGGAACCACGGAATCCACCGCTATCCAAGACCAAAAGTCATAACCAACACTAATCCATACTAACATATGTCAATACGTAAATAAAAAATACCTAATAAATTATAACAAATTCAAATAAATTGAATAATAAATCATTCAATGGGCCGGCAAAACCTTAAAATATATACAAAAAGAGATGTTTTTGTTCAACAGGCGAATAGGTATTACATTTGCCAAATTCTCTATTTAAACTTTTTAAACAAATTTATTTTAACATATTTAATACACTAATTTTTACATTATTATTTAGTTAAGTAAATTAAAATAAAAATTTTGAAAAATAAATTATAGTTCTATATATATAAATAAATTAGAAAAAAATTTTTAATAATTACTAAGTATTCGATTATTTTATAAATTTAATATTAAATCAAAAAAAACAAAACAACCATATTTTCAAAACTGAATTACAAATCATAATCGTCAAGTGGTTCGTCCTTTATCCATAGCCCCAACTCATCCGTTCTTATAATACCAGCAAATTCGTCGTCAGAATTGTTGTTGTCAGATGGTGGTTGTGGTGCATTTTGTCTTAAGAGGCTATGACTAAAATTATTAATTGCTCTAGCATTATTTGCATGTACCGTAAAAATTGGTAGAGTCGATTTTTGAATAATTGCCATAGCAGTCGTAGCACCATCTACTCTTTCCGAAACTGTGTATGATACTCTTGGTGCGAGTCTGGCTCCTGGTCCTATTGGTACTGAATAAGATTTATTTTCAACTGTTTTCTTTTTAAATTTTTTGCTTTGTGGACTTTCAATTACAGAGTCATTGAAGTCTCTACAGTCATCTAAAGTCGTAACTATAGCTTTAAAAATATTTTGAATTAACACGATACGCTGTCGTTTATTTACTGTTTTTATATATGGTTTATATATATCGAAATATGTGTCTTCTTTCGATCTATTCGTATCAAATTGTAAAGATTTCTCACACATAATTGGCTTAAATGTATTTAATTGTAATTGTGTTCGCTTTGCAAAGCTTGTATCGATTTGAACGTTTGCAAACTTAGCCGGTGGTATTTCTTCGCCTTCAGATTATAAAGCTTGAAGATCTGCATTAGTTTTTGTGTTTGAATGATCTTCATTTAAAAATGAAGGCCCGTCAATTATTTTCAGTTTTCTTGGCATCTTTTTTTTTTTTTGTGGCATCTTCATTATCAAATCGTTCTATATAATCGATATCATTATTTGTTTGTGCATGAGGAACTAATAATTCAACAAGATCAGCTAAATAATTCTCCTTATACGAGTTGACGTACGTTTCGATTTCGACCGAATTTTACAAATATTGACTGAAATAATGAAAATAACAATATTAATGAAATTCAATACATAATATAAATAAAACTAAAATATGTAAAGGAAATTGACGTCTTTTAGTCTTTTTAACATTTATTAAAATAAAACATGAAAAGAATTGAAGTAAACCGGAATATATGTACATAAACAAACTATTTTAATTTCACTTAATAATTAATTTAACAAACTTACTTAACACTGTATAACTCTCATTTGTGAGTGAATACGATATTGGCATAAGCCTTATTTCTGAGTGACTGAGTGACAGTAGAATAGATATATCAAAAAATGCTGACTTAAAATCAAGTTCGTGAAGAAATGAGTGGAATTGAGTGGAAGATAAATCAGTTTAAAGGAGCTTTGTTAAATGAATCGGAAAAGTGTTAAAAGTGTTATGGCTTGACAAACTCCTTCTTACTGTGCGAAAGTAATCTGCCCAATATGGAGAGAAATATTATTAATTGGTGGATCGAATGGAACTAACAGAAAAGAACAACTTTCTATGAAAAATTATAACACAAAATCAAAAACAACTTCTTTTGAACTATCAACGAAATGAAGTATGTTGGTCACGGCACTCTGCTATGCAAAAACCTTACGTACACAGAGTTAATATCCAACCCAATTCATATTTACAACTAAAAACTTAAAGTTTTTTGTGGAAGAAGACTGAAGTATGTAGTCACATTATATATTTGCTCTTAGAACAGCTCCAATAAGAAATGTAAGTGAAACATGGAAGAATTGAGAAACACCCTAAGAATACATCCTAATAAAATAAACGTAAGAGACTTTCTCTTGCCTTCAATGGCAAGGTTGTACAACACCAACAACTACAGAAGATTAACATAAATAGTTAATGACCATAAATTCACATATTATTTTTAAGATATATAAGAAAATTTGATCCTGGCTTTCAGATGACATCATTTTCTGCAACAAAAATCTGTCAAAATAATGACAATCACGATTTCAACAGTACTTTCGAAATGCAATGGCATTTATATCATTGACATTGAGATACTCCTACTTCCAAAGTCAAATAAAAATAGAAAGTTCTTGCCAATTTATTTGAGGGGAAACGAAGAACAGCAAGTTAATGTTTGTAGAAAGGGCCATTGTTAGATTTGAAAAATTTTATTGAATGCAAAAGGTCGATTAACTCAGACTTTCCAAAACGCTTCGGAAAGACAGCAAAACGATAATTAAATGGTCGCAATCGTATTGTCGTGAATGTTGTGTACAACTACTTAGAAAAAGAAGTTGGTGCAAACATTTTAGTTCAATTGGTGTATATATTGGTGAACACAACACAAAAATTGCAGATTATCCTAAAAATGTTCAATATGGCAACAAAATTTGGCAAATCTAGAGTAAATTTAGATTAAGTCCAAATTCAACAGATACAAACGCCATTAGATAGAACACTCAAAGACTTAACTGAAAATGATGCACTATTCGGAGATGCATCAATTTTGCTTTAAGATGATTTTCAACAAACTGACAGCAACACCACGTCCGACATTCATAGATGAAAAAACAAAACTACAAATATAGTTAGCCTTACGTTAAATGGAAACCTTTGTTGTAACTGAAATTCACTTTGTATGTCTAAAACACATACATAAAATCGGTTCAGAGCTGGTTCGAAAGGGGTTCAGGACAACATCTTAGAGATATAGTTATGCATAAGTTTAAGGTGAAGCATTAGTTTATTTATACGCACATGAAAACGCAACCGTGGATCGACCAGTGTATAATAAACGAACTTTATTAATAATAAATAAAGGACAATTAAATAAATAACATAAAGCATGCTAATATGAAACTGTCTTCCACTTAAGAACTGCAATATAAATACTCAAGAACACTGAAGGAAGTACTATAGTTCAGACGTTTTTCTAAAGTTTTTACATAATTTTAGGCGAGTTTTCATAGAAATTGCCATTATTCGCATGTTTCACTTAAATTTCAGATTGCAGCTGCCCTAATTGCACATATGTGGAATGTGAATGCACCCAACTCCCGTAAGAAACATTAAATTAGAATGTTAAAAGTATAAAACATTACTCAGCCAGAACTCACTGCTCCATGTTAAATCCATGTTTTTTTTCTAATATAATACAGTGATTGTCAAGATGGTCAAATCCACGTGTGAAGATAACCAACTATTTAAGTAAATAAAAACAAATACAATTGCTACAGATAAACATGGTGGTGGCGGTGTGCTTTTACATTATATACTGTGTGTTTGTAATTGTTATATCATAATTTTTTAATATCGTTTAATTAACAATTTTATTCATAATATGTTATTCTAAATTAGAAATAAAACTGGTAAAAAAAGAAAGACTTATAGTGTTAATTTATGAGGAATTGAAACAAATTTTGGTTCGTTGAGTTGGCTGTTCGTTAAATCGCCAAAATGTCCGGCTAAAAACAATTGTAGGCTCTAATAGGGTTACAGGGGTTTATTATGAATGTGCGTAGAGGTAGAGTTGAAATGCGTTAAACAAATTATTCATATAATGAATTAGACAAGACTGAAGGACATGTAGGAATACTGGGGCGAAATGAAAGTAATTTATGGATAAAGAATGGTAAAGGTGTCATATTCTCTGTTTGATCTAATTATTCCTGTGCATGTGTGTAAAAATTTTTAATGGCACGAAAATTCTTTTTTTGATTGTTATCTGTAGCATTTTCTCAGTTACCAAGAACCCCATCCCAAAATCGGCGAGCATACCGGGCTAGCCATTGTGCCATGAGCGAAATCTGAAAGCGTCAATGTACCAACAGGCAGACACAATATATAGAAAACATGCACAAACATTTATTTTATGACAAGATATTTGTGTAGGTTGAGCCTAGTACTAACAACCATATCTTACGAAAAATCAACATAAAACTCCATATAAAAAAGCTTTCTACAATGTTAAAGTTTTTCAAGACATCTTTATTATTGGAGTTTTATTAATTTTTCGCACATAACGGTTATTAGTACTATGGCTAGCTTGAAAAAGCAAATTTGATATTTCATATTATTAACTGAGAAATGTTATTTCATTATTTTGTGAATTGTAAATATTTTGCACGCATCCTTTACACTTAATGTATCAAAATATAAAAATCAAATACTCAAAAATCCTTCGACTAATTGACTATGTTACGGACATAAATACAGTGGCAAAAAATTCTTTGAAAACATATTTTCAGTTCAATTTAGTTCAACTCACACAAAGTATTATCAGTAGTTCAGATCAGATCTGTTCCATGGGTTACCCCAAGTAGAACTTGAGTAAAATCCAAATAACGTATTAACTGAAGCACCAATCAAATGAGATGTCATATTACACTAAATTCCATTTCAAGCTTTTCATAAACAAAACAATTAAAATTACAAGTTCACGTTAAAGATATGGAAAAGTTTTAAACATTCTTACTTTATTAAGTAATTAATTAATTTAATAGTTATTGAATTCAATTTCAAAACGGAACATCTGATTTATATATTAACACAAATTGTGGATAAATAGTCAAGGTGTTGACTTATATTATATAAATAAAAATGACTATAACCGCCTCATTGCACGCATCTCGAGATCATAGATGATATTCGAGACGGTCAGTTTAGCTTCCACTGCCAAATATCTGGGTAGCCTTTTGACAGTTTCGCTTACACTTCTAAAAAATAAGTCATATGTATTTCTAGTTGATACGAGTGTATCCGATTCTGATTCGTCTTCATCATTGTTTGATTGCGTGTCTTCAGCGTATTTTGCACGTTTAGTGTTCATATTTTTTTTTGTACGATGCACACGTTTTGTTTGGTACACATTCTCTTCGCATTCCTCAATTCTTTGAGAACTAAATACAAAAGAGTTTATTCAATTAATTAAATTAATGCAATTTGCCTTACTCTAAGTTAATATCATATAAAATACAAAGTATGCTAGAAAAACATGCTAACATCTTACCTTTCCACGTAATTTTTATATATGTTCGTTCTGTATTCTCCATGAGCAATTTTTTCATGTAACTTCAACTTAGTTTCAGACCAAGGGAGAGTAATATTCTTATTACAAACTTTGCAAAATGCCATCAATGCATTTTGACCGTCATAAGAAACCCAATCATACTTCTTTCGTAACTCGTCACTAATACACGAATAAATTTTACTATTAATTATGAACAAAGTCTCATTCTTTATTTTTTCTGCAGTTTCACTAAAATTGTGGAAAAATATTATTTTAAAAGGAATGACTTATACTATTGAAACACGTACTTTACTATCGATTGATCCTTGTGTATTAATGTTAGAAATTTCGTATGATTACATCCTCTAGTGTGATGTTTAAAATAAATTGATTTTATGTAAATATCACAGAGCACACAATAACTCTGTTCTTTAAAATTAGTTAGAGTTAACAACCAATTACTCCTAAAATTTAGTTAGTATTCAAAAGTGGATTTGTTAAAAAAGTTAAAGTATTACATAGTAAAGATGCCATTCTCCTCTCCCGATCCATTCAGTTTAACTGCGTCTTTGTGTGCTTGGGATCTTTGGTGGCGTTCTCGCAAGTGAATATACTTGCAATTTATTTTAATTAAGCAAAACTTGCACATACCAATTGTTCCTTCAACTCGTTCGAGCCAGTAATAACTTTTTAACCACTGATACCAAATGAAATCTAGAAACTCATTAAAATTGAACAACTCATTTCTCATTTTATTAGAGGCTTCATCATTAGATTCAATTTCTCTCTTTATGTGCATATTTGAGCTATAAAAAAAAATCCCATATAGTTAAAATATATGATTGTTTTAACAAATAATTAATTCACTTATTTAGTTCTTTATATTCCATAAACTCCAATTGATATGATGAAAATTCCTTATGTAAAATTGATTTGCTGTGGCGTTTAAGCCTTTTTAGACAAATTTTTACATCACAACATACACAATAGTAACCTTTTTCTTCATCTCTTGCAATCCATTTATATTTTCTGCAAGCAGAAGTCCAATTTTCACAATTCAAATACTCCCTTCTACCCCAATATTTCTTGTAAACACAACCGGAGAATTTTGGATTTTTGAAGTCTCCAATTTGAATTATGCTTGTTGGATTTATTTTTATTGTGTTATCCATTCTGAATTTGCTAATATTCCAATTATATTCCAATTAAGAATATTTATAAAACATGTCCACTTCCGCAATGACGCTGAGCTCGCAAAAAATTTCACTCAAATGTCTTACTATGGTTACCAGATATTGACAGATATTGATAGATATTGCCAGATATTGCTAGATATTGCTAGATATTGCCAGATATTCTAAATATCTGGTCAACACTTATCAAAGTCATTTGAAAGTGGGATAATAATTATTTACAACTAATAACGTAGCCATAATTGAAAGCAAATTTTTTGGCAATAAAGCCTCTGTCATATCAACACAAACAATCTGTTAAACTCAAAATATTAAGAAAAATAGTTAATATAGTTAATAGATTCCAATTGCATTTAAAGAAAATCTTTAAAAATTGTTTTATTGGCATTTATTGAATGTACCAATATTTAAATTTCTCCATATCAGATGTTTTTACAGTAAAAACTTTTTGCAAAGAAATACGTAAGACTTAAAAGATCTTAGAAAAATATTCATATATAGTTTTAGGTTTAAAATTTAGTAATCTAAAAAATATTTTTTTTTATAAGAGAATGAAATAATTAAATCTACTCTTATCATATTTGTAAGAATTATTAATATAAACAAAGAACATATGACAAAATGGTGAATTATTCATACACTTAGCAAGTTAAAAGCACGTTAACCAGTTAAATTTTTCGATGTGCTTAGATCTTATTGCTGATTGAGTTAATATTTATGAAATGAATTGAATCGCTTTAAGTTAAGGGAAGCAATTTCTATCAGTGCCAAAGTAAACAAAGTGGAAGCGATGAAAGTCTATTAAGTATTGATATACGATATAAACGTAAGAGGTATTATATTTAAGAAAATATACAGTTTACTACAAAGTTATTAAACATTCGATTAAATTTAATTAGTAGGGAACTCTATAAGAAAAACCTTTATCAGATTGAAATCGGTCATAAATGATCGAATTTTTAATTATTGAACGGATATATTGAGCTTAAAAATAGTGTAAAATATGTATGGAATACCAAAGAATTGTTTCTAATTATTGATTGTTTTAATCATGCTAAATATATATAATAATTGTTCATTTTTGTTTAAAGCTCTTGTTGTTTTATATAAACGCGAAAACATAATGTAGATATACATGTGGCGAATCGGACACACATACTTCAGCGCAGTGGCGACGCGTGCCCTATCTGGAAGGGTGTGCGGCCCTTCTATAAAGTTGTTTTTACATGTACCACTTAAATGAACGTATATGAGATGTTTTATTAATAATAACTATATTTTATTAGGCAACAATATATTCGCAGTATTATATTAACAATTCATTAACAAAATAACATATTAAACAAATTAAATTAATAATTTATATATAAGTTTGATTGGCGGCATCCTGTTATGTTGTTAGAATTATGGAAACGAAAGTTTATTTAAAATTTTTGAAGTAAACCAGAACGAAAATACTGAACGAACTTAACATTTTGATCTAAATTTATTACCATTAACACCCCAAACATACTACAATGGTCGTGAAAGAGTAGGTACCGCAGAACACGTTTTGAGAACTGCAAACCGTTCATCCAATCATCAGACAAGGATCCGATTGTGCATTTATTGAATTTGTTAAAAGAAATTATGATATAGACAATAGACAAGCAAGCCTTCAATTGCTTGAAAGAAGAAAGACCAATATTGTTACAGAGGTAACTTTAAATCTTCTTACTCCTATGCTCTGCAAATTGACAGATATTATCAAACAAAAATTAGTATCAACTCATTATGAAAAATATGTATTTTGTCTTAAGTATAACTTTTGAAACGCTGACTGTGTCAATATTTTCTCAAAGTAAATTTGTTTTTTTTTAATTCTGCGTGAACACAATTAATTATCGGAGGTATACTAATAAACTATA
This sequence comes from Teleopsis dalmanni, assembly GCF_002237135.1. Lineage (NCBI taxonomy): Eukaryota > Metazoa > Arthropoda > Insecta > Diptera > Diopsidae > Teleopsis > Teleopsis dalmanni. The sequence goes on along the minus strand of NC_051847.1, from coordinate 2,692,252 downwards.
TAAATAATCAATTAGCTATCACAAGTTATTGTTTGATTGAGATTGTGTTTGTGTTTGTGTTTGTGTTTGTGATTGTCATGTGAAAAGTTTGCAATTTTAAATCCAATTAAATCGGGGATCAAGCAACCTCCAAATATAGTTTCACAAACTTATAAATATGCAATTTAATTTTTAACTTACCTCATGTTTATGTTCTTCACTTATATCAAAGGATTTTTGCATTTCAAAAACAATAAAAATAAACTTTAATTTCAAAGGTGTTGGTTTGAAAACCACCAACTGCTGATGCGTTTTTCCATTTAAACATTTGCAATAAATATTTTTCATTTTTTCATTTTTTTAGAAAGCATCCTGTCTTGAACAAACAATCCATGTAAAATATTGTTTTTTGAAGGTTTTTTATTCATGAACGCATACACTTATTGCATAGTATTGAAGACCAGTAACCAACCACAATTATTGCTTAATTACTAATAAGAAATCCATACCCGTTTCTTAGAATTCAACTGCTATTGCAGCCCAAGCCTCCTCATTCCGTGCTTTTGTTATAAACTTTATGTCCGTGATCGTACACGACAGCTAACTTTCGAACCGAACTTTCGACCGACAAAGTATTGCAATTTATTCCTATTTGTGATATTTTCTAATACTTTCACTTCAAATAATAAACTATGTTACAGCAAATTGAGTTCCTACACAGCTCTTATAAAGCGTCTTTGCCTGACGCTTTGCAGCAAATTGCTGAACTATAGTTGACATTTACCAGTGATGCAGTGATGGAAAACGCAAAAACAAGAAAGTGCACATTGCTGAATCAAGTTCACACAAATGACATTATTTACACAAATGAATATGTGAAACATAAACAAAACACAAATAAATTTATATATTATTTGTACGTATGTATAGAAATTAATACTGTATTATAAATATTTGAACGCTTTTTAATAGTGTTCAATAAATATAAATCATAAAAAAATTTATTGTAATGGCGCTTCAATTGGTAAATCTGGTGTTACTTTTTTAATCGAGATTCACTCTTGGTTTAAGGTTTAATTTTCATTTTTGATTAGTTAATCTGCATAACACTCGAGATTAATGCGCAGCACTCGAGATTAACTCGAATATGACAGTCTAGATATTTTGCCAGAGTAGCACGATTACCCCGAAATTAACAGCTGTTTAATGTGACTTGACAAATAATGTATGATGTGATCGATATATGTATTTATGAAAAATAAAAATGTCTACTAACACTACTTAAAAATATGTTAGAATACCTTAAAAATGTTCGATTGAACAACATTTGACAGATCTAGAGTAAATCTTGATTGAATCCAGACTTTCCAATCGGATATGTATACGTCATATGTTAAGTTTACCAATTGAGAGTTAATACTAATTTAGAAACATGGTACGTTAAAACAAATGTAATAGTTTTTTATTATTAAAACTCGCAAATTGTACAATTTTCACGGATCATAATCAGACTTCAACTCAAAGTCCTATGTTATGGAGTATTACACTACTTTAGTAGTGCTACTTTTGTACTTTAGTACTTTAGTAGTGTAATAGTAGTGGCCTTTGACACATTTTAATTCTCAATGTTAATTTTTGTATAGTTTTAAGCCAAAATACATATATGAAGCATTTATTTATAATATAACAATATAAATATAGATAAAATACAATAAAATACATATTCATAGAATGTGGAATATAAAAATGTATATAAATACAAAGAAACTAATGCTATTATTATTAATAACAATAATTCCAACATAACAATTCTAATAGAATGCTCTGTACTTTTAAACTATTAATAAATAAATACACATATTATGGATATATACTTTAAATTGTGGTATATAATTTAAATAAATCAATACATCTACTAAAATGGTTTTTAATAAAAACGTTTCTAATGTATCTAAATTTATATAATTGTTTATCTGGCGAAATTTCTTGCCGACTTTCACTCGTTCCGGTACTGTTATATCTGATTATTCTTGGTTGTCCACTTAAGATACAATACTACAAATTGTTATATAGTAATAAGTTATGTAAATAAAATACGTAATTTTACAGTAATTTATTAGACATATCAAGAATTAACTTTTTCAGGTACATACATACATTTATTTAAAATTGTAATTGAATAATGATAATGAACATATTTTGAATTTCGTGAATGCAAAATATTCTATAACCACACAACATTAATATCTACTCATTTTTAAGACTACAATAAAGCATTTTAAATTTTTTGCAACCAATGCAACACGCAATTAAAGCGGTTAATGTGAAAATATTATTGTGAAATATTTAATTTCTAATTGTGTATAATTAAATTTAAATTTAAATTTTATTTTATTATATGTGATTCATATTTGCTGTCTCTTTTTTTATTTTATTTTGTTACCCTGTTCGTAGGTCTGTTCCACGAGCTACTTGTAGTAAAACTCAAGTAAAACACAAGTAAAGTACAAACAAAGAGCGTAACACAAATAAAGTGCCAAATTACGTTCCTTACACAGAGTTTCTTTGAACAGCTTTGAGTAAAATTTGGCGAGACCACCAGTGGCGCGCAAATAAACCATACAAAAATTTAAGTTCAAACCAAAACAGCTGATTCACACATCAACACAAATTTTACTTGAAATAAAATGTATAAGTAACATAAAGTCTGTGTAGCTTTTTCAAATTTTGACATGAATCCCAGGAGGGTCTGTGACTAGTTCTGAACTAGTGAATTCAATAGTTCCAAGGTGAATTGTACTAGTCGCTTCATAATCCACTTTACGTGGGCTCAACTGGTGGATTTCACATTGAGTTGTCATTGTCGGTGTGAATTGTCCCCGTATGATATACCTCGGAACTGGTCTTTGTACTAGTTCATAATGGGTCGAATGGTGTAAATAGTACCCGCACTGTACACTGCAGCAGTAATGTATTAACTAGTTCTTGATTTGAGAAATAATAAATAAAACGTGCATTTTATATATTATTATATATATATAGATAAAGTAGTGTGGTAGAGGACCTACCTACCTGGTAGGGGAGATAAGGCAGTGAAATAAAAGCACAGATTGATATGAGAGCAAAGATTGAAATGAAAGCTAGTTAAGAAGAAAAGAAAGATATAAAAGGAGAGAAGAAGAAAAATAGAAGTTTAATAAGTTTGATAAGTTTGCAAAGTTAAGGTAAAACATAAATTCATAAAGACTGCATTTTATTTTTGACTAAAGTAGGTCTTTGTTTAATAAAAGTTTACAGTTTAATAAAAATATCAAGAAACATTGCGTTTTGTTGTATAATTACATAATAATTACATATATAATTATTTTAATATATGTGCATATATATATTAAATATATTTATAATAATAAATCACTTTCTAGCTGATTGCACTGTAGTTAAATCAAACCGTCTAGGAATTTAACTGATGATCTATAGATGATGTTGCAACCTTATCTTTAATAAGAAAATAAATATGATATATATGCTATTATTTTAACTGAATTAAGCACTTTCATGGAGTTTGGACACATTCATTTGTATTTTTTGCAGCCTTTTTCCAAACTGCATATTTTCTATTTCTTAAATTTATAAAACGTTTTATTCTAGTACTGAACCATGGGCAAGAAACATTATTGATGGCAATAGTATGAAAATGTGACGAAGGCTAAGCAATTTCCTATTAAATACATCTAACTTTTGATCAGCTGAAATAACATACCAAACTCACTGAATCAATTGATTTATAATTCCTCACTGAATCAATTGATTTATAATTCCAAAAAGAAAATCTATTTGAGATAGAGTTTTTAGTTTTTTTAAAGTCTAGCGTAATAAATAGTAGGTCATGATCTGAAACAAATGAAGTCTGATCAAACAGCAATATTTTCCTTAAATCAGAAACTGTAATTATGTCCAGAAAACTAGGCTTAACATTATTGGCATATCTAGTAGGAATGTTACTATTAACGATACTTAAGCCCGACACAGCAATAAGATCATTTAAACGGGAAACGTTACCACAGTTTGAGAGAAGATCATTATTAAAATCACCAAGGACTGCTAGGAAGCCGAAATTAAGCGCGATAGTTTGCAGTGAATCAGAAAAGGGATCGCAACTGAAGCGATTGTGTGAATTATACACACACCCCACCAACATTTTATGAAAACCAACATTGATGCTTATGATAACGAATTCAATGTCAGACTCACCAGACACCAGACACACATACCAAATTACTTTTCAAATAAGACTTGTAATAAATTGCAACCTCACCTCCTTTCTTTTGCTTCCTATCATGGCGGTATAAAATATAAATGTTCAGTGAAAGATATAAACTACTGATGTCACTATTAAATCAAGTTTTCGACACGCATATGACATCAACATCAGAGTTTTCAAAAACAGTCTTAATGTAGTCAAATTTTAGATCAGTTAGGTTTCTAGCATTAAAATGTACCATATTTAGACCGCAATTTAGTTTACTAAATATATTTATCAAGGTTTTGTGGTCCATCAAAGTTGATAATCAGTTCTTTCAGCTTCCAGATCCCTGGAATCATGGTCTATGTTGAGATCTTTCAGATGTAGATTTTTTTTGGCTTTGGCACAGTTCACACATCTGTTGAAGCTGTTCTTACATTCTTTGTATATGTGTTCAACTTTACCGCATTTTGCACATACATGTTCACTTT
>NC_051847.1:2674828-2687439 GCF_002237135.1 Teleopsis dalmanni | reverse complement strand
GTAAATAAGTAAAATGAAATAACATTTCAACATTCGAACGAAAATGTTTTAAATTACAAAATTCAATTTGTATGCCACCGGCACAGAATTCGGTTCTGTAATTGAAATGGAAGGATTAATGGATTCGAGAAGGAAATTGGGAAGGACATGTGATTTATATTGTTGGTGTCAAAACACAATTAATTATGTTTTCTTTACTTTTACAATTCTTAAAGTGTGTAAAATCACATCAACTTAGACAAAAACATATTGGAGTAACAATAATGATAATAAAAATATTTCGAGAATGACTTATTGCCCAGCATATTGTTTAATTTATGGTTTAACATAATATTTTTATATAAAAAAATAATTGTATTTAAACAAATAAGAATAGTTTATTTTACTAGAATAATATTTCAGTTCAGTCCTGCACAACAGCAAAATTAGGGTTACTTGGAATGTGTATGAAATATTTCAATAAAAAAATGTTTTAGAAAAATTATCAACTCAAACAATATAAGGAAACCTTTAACATATATATAAAATAAATATATATATATATATAAAATACATATAACAGATATATAAAAAATATATTCTTAATTTTTAAAATAGATTATTATTAAATAGATTCTTATTATATTATAAAAAGCTTTTTTTGATATTTAAATAAAGTTAATTTATAAAGAGATAGGAGAGATAAGTATTTGAATAATAATTAATTTATTTATTTCATTTTAATTTATTTATAGTGGCTTGAAAGGTAGGGATAGGGAAGTACGAACGAATTTCCCGCGCTTAATTAAGAAAGCTGTTTTGTTGCGACATTTGTAATATTATTAGATACATTTTAGGTGAGCCTTTAATGATCGGACGCATTAATGAATGCAAGTATCTAACCAAATACAATACGTAACACATTGTTGAGTGAATTTAAGAATATAGCTCCCAGAAGCTTAAGACTGCGTCTATATTAACTTAGGCAGTGACACAAGTGATCTGGTGTCTTTTCCTCAAATGCTGGTAAAGGCGATCTTTGTTTTTCGATAACTATTAGGAAAATATAACTTTTAATACGTTGAAGAACGGAAGGAATTTCTTGTATTTTAATTTTTATATTTTTCATATACGTACATTATTATATTTTAACACCAGAGTTCTGTATGAAATTTGACTTCTTATACAAATGTCATGGAATATGTTCAGTTTCTGTCAAAGTAGTTTGAGAGCTTCGTCGGATAGGAAATTATAAAAGCTATTCCAGATAAATTAGTGCTATAAATTAACAGAACAATATCTCAGACTACAAGACCCATAACTTTATTTGGTTCAATGAAAACTACATAGAGATTCTGGAACAATCTTCTAACAATCAAATAGAACGACCGAACACGATGGATGAATGTTTTCGGCTAGGTTAGGTTATACATGCGATCCGTAGAAGATGTACCTAAGTCTATTGGTCCATTGTGTTACTGTATAGTAAAGAAACTCAGGGGTTGAATCACCATTGTATATGAGCTGGGTAAAGGTAGAGTAGACTTAATTTATTAGCATGGTTTCCTTACCTACAATAACCTGTTAGCAAACATGATAGGTTAAATCTCTACTGGGCATCTGAATTAAAGTATTGGATTTTCTTTTAGTGGAAAATGGCCAAATTGCACACAAATGCCTACACATTGTTGAGTAGTTTTACATTTTATTAGAAACTTGAACACAGAAAGAGCTCAGCTAAACTCTCAACTAATATATACTGGTAGGGGATATTCCGAAACTATTTTAAGGAATAATTTTATTTTTCCGCAATAGTAATATGTTTAATCTTACGGATATTATAACGAATATTACTACCAACTATTTGGTATTTTGTATCATTTTTTTTTCCACTATTGCAAATCTTCTACGAAATGGTAGGAGCCTTAGAAATTGTTAAAAATATCTTAAAAAATTGTAAAGCCAAGTTATTGTATTTTTTATTCTAAAGTAGTTAACAAGCCATATGCATATATGTAAGTTCAAAGAAACAAACAGTGGATTGCTGAATTATGATTGCTTTAACCCACATCCTTACTTCTCTATAAATTGTTACTAATTTGATCATACCCTACTATCTCTTCTCAAAACATCTATCGAACTATTTGTTTTACCATTTTAATAACTCTATGTCATTACTCAGTCTATAAAAACTGTACCGTATGAGTATTTGTAGAATTCACTTTTTGTAATCCGATTTTAAACTGATACTTATTATATACATAACTTTAAATTACACCTTATAACCTCTTTTTTTAATAATATCATCCCTTTAAGTTAAACCAGTGTCCTATATTGTATAGTAACTCATTCCATTCGTGCAATATATTTTTCTTATTTCACTTTTTTCAAAAGAACAATATCATATACTGTACATACGATGCGGTTAGGAGAACTGATTAACATTCATGCAATAAATTATATTGTATATAATTTTTTATATATTACGTGCACATTTCCTAGTTCATACATTCCCAAGGAAGTTCATATATACACGGAAACGAAAGGATGTGAGCTCACATTCACTTGCGGTTTCAATAAATTCACGTGATGTAGAATGAGAAAAAACAAATCACCTAATTTATTCATAAATGTAACCTCTTTTCCATTTGATAAGAGATGAAGTGTGTCCTATAGTCGTCCATCCAGCCGAAGTTATTTGTTAGTAGAATTTAATTCCACAATTAAAAAAAACAGCAGATAAAATGACTCTTTTCGTTCAACTTCAAAGTAACAGTAGTTAATATATCCCGTTTTAAATTTCGTTTCAACCATGAGAATGAGATATAGTCAAAAAAAAGTAATTACCAACAAGTGATACAAGCATAAAAAAACTAAAAAATTAATTAAATAACATATTATCTTCATAATCTGATATTAGGTCTCTCAGGACCACTGATGATGAGTACTTGGCAACTCTCGAAACAGCGTTTTATGTTCAGCCAAATTTCAATAAATTAACTAAAATTTTTGTAGTTGTCTTTTCTTTGCTATTCGAAACCGTCTAACAAATATTCTTAGTTATATTATTTGTTTATTTATTAATATGAATTACAAACCATAAAATCAAAACAATGATATGACTGTCAGGCCTTTTAACTCGAACATTATATACATATGATATTATTATAATATATATTATTATGTAATTGTGTATATAACAATGTTATTTAGTTATTATATTATTATAACAACTAAATTACATTGTTTTTTAATAATGGCTTAACGATTGTATAAAGCAAATGACTAATAAATAATAATAAAATCATGATTCATAGTTAAGATTCGAATCATGTACATGCAAATACTAAGTACTGAAAAAATTTGTTTTCATCCAATGCACTGAGCTCAGTTATTCAATGGAAATCGCTTTAATTTGATTTCATCTAGAATTACATCGCATTCAAGTCACGCCTGCACTCCAGACAGTTTTGTTCTTATTCTAGAAGTCAAGTTTGTTTTCTTTCTCGAATAAATCCCCTGTAGCAACAACAAAAGATAAAAGAGGAATAGTCATGTTCTGCAATTTTTCTAATTTTTTATATAAAAACTTTTAAATGCAAAAATAAATTTTAAAAATTGAGTTTAGATTTAAACAATTTCCCTTCTCATTTGTGTTGAAGTCATTTAAACAATTATTTATTTAGAAAACTTAAAAAAAAAAAAAAAAATGTTAGACTATTCATCAATTGTTATTGTGGAAGGTTATGATAATGGATTGTTTTAGAAAAACAAGTAAGTAAGGCCTTTGGATTTCTAAATAAAATTAAGGCCACTTTCGTCATCCTTACTAGAACAATGAAATGATTGCCAAAACATTGAGGTCACTATTCAGTTCTAAACAAATCCAAACAAATTTTAAGATACCCCACAAGTGGAGTAAAGCCACAAGTAAATTTTGCAATTCCTGCAAAACTCATTTGTTGGAATATGCCACCGATAAATCGTCGGTATAATAGCAATATAATAGTGCTATGAGGTCCTAGTGACTTAACAGTCTTCATGATTTTCAACTCATCTGTTACCGCAATAGTAAATTTTTCTATATTCTTAAAAAGTTCATACATCGCGGTTTATATCGAAGTGTTGGCATCATTTATGAATATTTCAGAGTGTCTTTTAGTCACATAATCTGCTGCCTCGTCTTCATCAAAACTCTTATCACCAAGAACCCAACAAAGAGAGACTTTATGAAATTCGATGTGTTTCGGTGATATTTCCATTGAGGGGTAGAAGTGATACTTTTGAAATAAAAGTCATATTGTAACTGTGATTATTGAGCACTAATCTAAGAGAAATCTATATATAGAGAAGTCTATAAAGAAAAACAAATACTTTAAACACAAATATTTCCAAGAAGTAAAGTTAATTTGTGATTTTATCTGAGATTTAAGAAATTTTCAGAAACTAATCTTTCTCTAGTTAGTAGGTCAACCTTTACTATTTATTTTGTTAAAAAGAATTATTTTGATGAAAATATGTTTAATAATATTTAATCAATTTGGAAACGCTAATATTTTCTGACCTCATGTTAGTTAGTTAAAATAATTTTTTTAATATTTTTTAAACTGAATTTGTATTAAATTAATTTAATTAATATTAATGTGTTATCAACGTTTTTGTAGTCATTTAACGAAATGAATTCACTTAATCTTTACCTTCAAAAGAGATATCATTTTTTATTTATTTATAATTTTCATGAAAAATTTAAAAAAGTATTAACAATTTGGAAAAAAAGCAGTTTACAGAAATAGCCACTGCTAATGTTAGGCATATCCTGTCTTAACGTAGGACCTAGAAATAATTCCATACTACAATGAAAAGTCTGAGTCAGTTGGTTTATTAGACTGACTGGCACAACATCAAACCCTAATCTCTGGGTAAATTGTCTGACCTCTCGGTTTTTGTCTAAAATGGATTCAGCTCAAACAAAAAAAAAGCTTCAACAGATAAACTGCGTAAGTAGAGTTACAATTAGTACAAATTTTTATAAGATGGATTAAATTTTATTAAGTTTGGATTAAAAGCAGAGTAATACGTTGTGAACTACAAAACTAATTTGTATCATAGAGATTTATAATCTGTGAGAAGATCACGACATTTAACTTTGCAATTCAAGTACTTCAATTAATCTTAAAAGCAATAACATAAAATTTATTAATATTAAATATAAAATATTTTAATATAAAAAAATTCAAAAAAAAATTTTATTAGAACTTAGAGCTTTTATATGCAAATTAATTATTTGTTTTCTTACTGTACCTTTTGTTTGACATGAAACAAAAATATTTTCCAGAAACGCAGACTAACGGCGACTAGAGAATTTCTTCTTTGTGTCAACAGAAGACTATCCTCATCACACCCTAATAAACATTTGTTATTTTTAAAATAAATAATAGAAAACTTTCCTTTACTTAGAATGGTGAATAAAAACGTAGTAGATGCCTCACTTGGAAAAGCATAAACAAAAAAGCAACTGGCGATTTTATTGGACTACGACATCAACAAGAAAAACAAGCCATCGTTGCTCTGAAAGTCGCTAACGTTTATTTTTATTATTAACAATATAATAACTATGTAACTATGTAATAATGAAAAAAAAACAATAAAATAATATAGTAACAAATAAGTGTCAATAATACTCTGCCTTCGCAACGAATCTTCTTCACAAGAAATTTGTCACTCATACGCCATGAACAACAATTTACGCATTTCCATAATGCAATTACGATATTATATCAAAATAATATAATCATATTTTTAAATAATATTAAATCGATTTTTATATTAAGTGAGTTTTCTCAAATCAATTAAATATTATAGAAAGTTATATCTGAATAGAAACACAAGAATAAAACAAAAGTATTCGCCTGACGGAACGAGACCCTATTTCAGTTAAACAATCCTACTTTATAGAATAGAAGTGACAAGGAAACAATAACAGTAATTATATTCTGAGAGTGTCTATGAGTATTGCTTACCACACAATATTTTAATGAATTTTTTTGTATCCTTAATGGAATAGTTAATGAAAAATAAATATTAAAATTCATCTTCTTAGAAAATGAATAGGAGAGTTTATGAATACAGATAAATGCAATTAAATAGAGAAAAAATATTTATGGGCTAGAAAAACCAATTAAGAGATGGTATTGATTAATTCTTTGATTGTTAATGTTTAAAACATTATATATTAAAGTTATTAATAATAAAACTAATGTCAAAATGTGTTTAAAAAAACGGTTTGATTTCATAAAAATATAAATTAGAAAATCCATTTCTTTTAAGTAATCAGGTACTTAAAGAACTCTATTTATTTCGGTGTGAATTCTTGTTGTAAGTTGGCATAGTACACCAATTCACATAATATTATATACAACAGTACTTGAATTAGTCATTTATTGGAAGCCCGGCATCCTTAAAACATAAGGATCAAACGAAAAGTTCAGTTTACTTGACTGTTAAACAGTATATAAAGTGACAGTGACGTGATGTGTGACTATTATAGTTCAAGGCGATGTTTGTTGCCGAAAAAACAAATAACAATAATAATAATAATTAAAATGATACTCGTATTTTCCAACATTTCTGCATTAAAAACATATTCAAATTATGGTAATAGTTATTTTTATTTTAATTAATTAATTAATTTTTAAAAATTTAATTTTTTACTTAGTCTATAAAAACTGTACCGTATTAGTATTTGTAGAATTCACTTTTTGTAATCCGATTTTAAACTGATACTTATTACATACATAACTTTAAATTACACTTTATAACCTCTTTTTTTAATAACATCATCCCTTTAAGGTAAACCAGTGTCCTATATTGTATAGTAACACATTCAATCCGTGCAATATATTTTCCTTATTTCACTTTTTTCAAAAAAACAATATCACATACAGTACATACGATGCGGTTAGGAGAACTGATTAACATTCATGCAATAAATTAACCTTTTTTATATATTACCAGCACGTTTCCTAGTTCATACATTCTCAAGGAAGTTCATATATACACGGAAACGCAAGGATGTGAGCTCACATTCACTTGCGGTTCCAATAAATTCATGTGATGTAGAATGAGTTCAAAAAACAAATCACCTAATTTATTCATAAATGTAACCTCTTTTCCATTTGATAACAGATGAAGTGTGTCCTATGGTCGTCCATGGAGCCGGAGTTATTTGTTAGCAGAATTTAATTCGACAATTAACAAAAACAGCAGATAAAGTGACTTTTTTCATTCAACTTCATAGTAAGAGTAGTTAATATATCCCGTTTTATATTTCGTTTCAACCATGAGAATGAGATATAGTCAAAAAAAAACAATTCTCAATTGCTTGATTAAAAAATATATTATCTTAAATAAAAAAATTAAACAAATCACAAAAAATTAATGTTTTAATCACAACTTAATGAGTGTAAATTCTTTTATGAAGATTTAAATTATTCTTAAAAAAGACTAATTTACATTGAATTAACATAAATTAAATTAAAATAATTTAAATTAATTAATTTACTTTAATTTTATTAAATGATTCACCAAGTTCTTTTCAGTGGCAGAAAAAACAGTACTAATATGATACTTGTAAAGGTTTGTTTAAGCTCGATGAAGATCTGTCTTGTGTAAGCCCATATTGTAGAATTCACAAGGAAGAATAAAACATTATCTGAATCTTGATACGCTATGAAAATGATCTAACACTATTTATTCTATGCTAACAAAAATATGGTTACTGCTAAACGCTCTTCTGCAGAAAAGTAATAGATTCTAAGGATATAGAGCGCAGGCATTAACGTGACACTTTATGAGGGTATCGATTACTGGCTTGTAATCGACAAAAAAGAGAACGATGTTGATATTATTTATGTGAACATTTCTAAATGAATTGCAGTATTAATATATAATATAAACAGATCATGCTTAAAATTGTATTGACAAGGTCCAGTGAGTAAATTGTCATGTGATTTACTTTTTACAAAATACACTTAAAACGACTTTGTATGGGGAGAATATGAGGCTAATGCCCTTATAATTAGTACAAATTATTGGGACGCTTTTTTTTCAAAAAAGAGCAGAGGACAGATAAACTACAACCTGTTGTATATTTTAGATAAAATTATCTATTTGAAATCCCTATTCCAAAAGTAAATATATAACAGTGTTCTCGACATGTTTACCACTGCACTTCTATAGTAAAACATTTTTATTGTTCTTAAAGCAGACATACATTTCACTAGCTTCTATATAAATGTCATAAAGTTATATATCCATTTCCAAGTTTTTCCGAAATGAATTCGTTGCTTTCGTCTGCACTGCTATAAAAAATTCCTTCTTAATATTCATGTATGCATGCCATGCATTGTTAAATCAAGTGATGATGATGACAAACAGGATTATGCATTCGCCATCTACTAATGGAATATTCTTGCATATTTGAAAAGGATTGCCACATTTTTATTAACAGTACAGAATAAAAACGGAAAAAGGACTGTAAATGCCAAAGGATTAAGCTTACGCAGTTTTTTACCCATGAAATGCATCTTGCGTCTTTGGTTTATGCATTTTCATTGCACTTTTCTCTTGTTTCGTTGAAGTTTCTCAAGTAATTTTTTTTACGACCGTCAAACTATATCTCCTCTGTAAAGCTTCTGAACATAAAAAAACGTTTTATGCTCTTTACAACAACACTTACCCATGAGAATATTTCATTTTTAAAGGATATAGTAGTACTTAATATAGAACCAAAAAATTTTATTTCTTTTTTCATTACATAAATAGTCATTTCGGTGCTATAAACTTAATGCGAGACATAAGGACGTGTTCAAGATTATCACACTGCAAATATAATAAACTTTGAAGTAGTAAAATGAATACCAAATATGCTAACAGTTGACTAATCGTATTGCCATAAATTTCTGTTAGAAAAATGATACGAATGGTATGAAGTAGTAATTATATAAAGTATATACTAGGTCATTCTTTTACAAATCGGGCATCCTTTTGATTAAATTTTTTTTTTATGAGCTACTTTCATGAAATAAAGAGACCCGTATATCTCGGAAAATATTATTAAATTTTTTTTTGCTAGGAGATATGGACCCATGTTGTTTTGAGAAATGGCATTGTAAGCACATTTTTAAACGACCATATCTCAGGCTATATAAATGATAGAAACTTGAAATATGTTGTGTGGAATTTTAGGGGAATTTTTCCTCAACTCTCCCCAGTTGCTTATAATGTAACAAAATCAATGACACCACCAAATAGTAGCCGAGAAAGAGTGCAACCTTATCGGTCTTGATAATATAAATCAGTAATTTCTAGAGTGACTCCGGAACTGTGCTAGAGTGATAATATTGCTTTCCTCAATATTGATTATTTTCTTCGATAACTGCGAGTTAACTGCGATAACTGCTTATTAGAAATTTTCTACGTCTCCAGCTTACCAACACAAAAGCTAATCCACATATAAATAAATACCCAGTAAATTCTAAATTAAATTCTATGAACTCTTTTTTTTAATTAAGCAAGCTTAAATTGAATCAACGTTGATTAATTTGACATTCATTTCCTAAAAAAAAAAAATTAAGATTAAACGAAAGCCCCAAAATACTTGTAGAAACCTTTTCATCAAACTTCTTTAACGGTTAGTTTCAAATAATATACTTCGCAATATACTTCACAAGGTGTTCTCAGTTCTCTATTGAATATAACTCTTCGTGTAGACAATAAGTCAAAACTTGATAGATCAAGTATGAACTCGTATTTTCTGCGTCATCGAAGAAAAACACAACATATCTACGGTTATAAAAAAAAATTAATACAACTTCATATATTCCACATGATGCTTATATGGTATGGGGAAGAACATCTTTGAATTATAAACGTATCAAAAATTATAAACTATATATACGAGCTTCGTCAATGATAAAATTTTTGATAGCTTTACAAACGATCCATTATTTTTATTATTTATATTAAACCATCTATTAACAATTCAAGTAGCTGTATTCTGCTTTAAATCTTTTATATGTAGCACATGGTGAAGTAAATGGGAATTGAAACATTAGAATTGTATTATTTAATTATTTAAGTATTATTTAAGGGTAGTGATGTTTTAACGTTTTTATTGAATAATCTGATTTTTGTGGTGAGGAAATGTTTGACAATTCCTATAATTTATAAAAGTTTCTAAAGTCCTCCGTCGCACGGTATGCCAAAACAGATAGTAGACGATGAAAACTCTGTATTTTTTAAACCAGTAGAGAAATCTTTTGAATCTAATTTGATCGGCATACCAGAACCCATCTAAATTTATGGCCGAAAGTGGTTCATTTTCACATTTTCTTAGTTATCTCAAAAACTATGAATTTTCCTAAGTCTTAGAAAAATTTCATTTCAATATCTCTACTGATACAGAAAATACAAATTTTTGCTCTGCTAATTTCTGTTTTGGCACACTGTGTGTCGTTTGATGTAAAGATAACAGATTTTTTGGGCATCAGCGTTGCTCGAGCTTTCTAGTTCGTAGTTTGCTGAATTGGAGCTATTTAATCGCATTAACTTGGTTTTGTCTGATATATTTTGCTTAAAAGGCGCACTTTACTTTTATCCGATCCAAAAACTTGAATTAACGTCCAGTTGAGAGATATCAGACGAATGCCATTTGCAACTGCTTTAATTATTTCATAAAAAGGTTTCCTTATGTATTTATAAGAGATGTTTTCTCAATGTTTAACTAGTTTAGTCATAGGAAATAATAGTTCGGTATATATTCATATTATTTTTATAGATAACATAATTAAAACTAAATACAATGCAAATAATAAAAACATTAATAAGTATATTTATATGAAATAATTTGTGACAAGATCGTCACACTATTCGGAACAATATATTTGCACATCCGGATGACGCACATTAACTTCAAAAAGTTATTTTATTGTTCAAAGAATGAAAAATAATTTATAAAAATAAAAGAAGGGCTTCAAATATTAACTCAGGTATTCAAAAATATTCTACATTCTACATATGATCAATTAAATTGTAGGAGAGCAACCTGTAATGGAACTGTTAGTCTGTACAGCGAGCTTTATTCTCTTGACTATAAATTCAATTTTCTGAAAGGATTTCTAATCATTGTAGTGTTTGTTACAATATTTAATATGTTTTGTGTTAATAGTTCTCTTTGATATTTATATTAAGCTATAATATAAAGAGGTTTTTCGAAGAATAGTGAACTACAAAAACAAAAATTCATTTTATGTTATTTTAATTTATTTAATTTATTTAATTTATTTAATTTTTAGCTGACCATACAACTGTTTCGAGTATTATCAAATGCCAAATACCCATCATCAGTGGTCTAGGAAATAATTCTGCAAGTACCAGGAATCGAACTCGTGCCCTGTCAAATGTGAAGCTCAGAGTCAGCGCTCCTTAACCAACTGACCCAAAGCGGTACTTGACATTTATGTTTGCATATTATACTAGAGTTTTATTACTTTGCTGTAATAGTTTTATTTTTAATAAATTTACTTGGGGGTTTATATTAGAATATTAGTCTAAAATCTTCATCTCTTCACATTCATAGAATCTTTTTTCTTTAGCTCCCAGTTGATCTTTTAAATATCTTTGATTTTTGATTTTGTTTAGTTACCTTTTATATATAGAATGGGAATCTCAGTTATATACTTCAAAACTTTTCTTTTGAACACTTAGATTCAATTTCCGCTGTTTAGACGTTTATGGAGGTGTTTTTCATATAAAGAAAATAATTAAAAAAAGAGTTAACATTTTTTTTCATTTAAATTATTGTACCTGTTTTGAAGAAAAAAATAAGTTTTTAAAAGAATGCAATATTGAGTATAAAAATAAAGGAACATTAACAAACAATGTATGTATTAAATTGTAACTTTTGACATTTCGTTAAGTCCTTTTAAAGTGCAATTGTAGGCGTCCTTAATATAAAAGTTGAATTTTATTGAAATCATAAGTCAATTCGTCCGAAGTAATTAAAAAGTTTTAATTAAGCATTATATAGTATATATATCCATGTTATATTAATCTTTGCAAAAGTGAAATTCTTTTCTAAAGTATGTACCAAAGATACTAATTGGATTGGTGATAATAACTTTCTAAATTAATAGGGAAAGTGCTCCACGTGTATTGATATTATGTTAATTATTGAAGAGTTGGAATTATTGTCTCAAGTATGCATCATCGAAGATACTAATTGGATTAAAAACAAAAACTTTCCAAAACAATAGGGAAATAGTTGGAATTATTGTCCAAAGAATGCATCATCAAAGATACTAATTAGATTGATAACAATACCTTTCTCAAATAATAAAGAAGGTGTAGTCAAGTCGGTTTTCTTTTTAAAGGAATTTTAGTTTCTATTTCGATCTTTACATTTTGAATATATCTATACATATTTCAGCAAATTCGCTTTTGTCTTCGAGTTTATATCAATTGTAACAGAGTTGGAGTGCTTGTCTAAAGTATGCACCGAATATACTAATTAGATAGACAACAATAACTTTCTACAACGATAGAAAAAAGTACTTGGTATATTTTAAAATAAA
>NC_051847.1:2653204-2674728 GCF_002237135.1 Teleopsis dalmanni | reverse complement strand
ATCAGGTGAATACGGGGGCTGTTCGATGGTATTTATTGAATGTTTGGCCTTAAAATCGTTGATAATGTTGGCTCGGTGCGAGGGAGCATTATCGTCATGAAAAATCCATGAATTATCCTTCCACAATTGAGGCCGTTTACGGCGGATATTTTCACGCAAACGTCTTAAAACAGTCAAATAATAGGCTTTATTGACTGTTTGTCCTTCAGGGACGAATTCATGATGCACCACACCACGAATATCGAAGAAAACAATCAGCATTGCCTTGATTTTCGAGCGACTTTGGCGTGGTTTTTTCGGTTTCGGCTCGTCTTTTCCTCTCCATTCCGATGATTGTTGGCTTGTTTGCATGTCGTACTCGTAGACCCATGTCTCGTCACCCGTTATGATGCGTTCCATGAAAGTTGGATCGGAATTGGCACGATCAAGCATGTCTAACGAGACCTGTCCACGATGGTGTTTTTGGAACAAATTGAGGTGAATCGGAAAAAGCCGAGCGTTGACACGTCGCATACACAAATTGTCCACCAAAATCAAACGAGCCATCTCACGACCGATGCCTAGCTCTCGTGCTATCTCTCTAACACTCACATGAGGATTTTTGAACACGATTTCCTTTGCCTTTTCAATGTTTTCGTCGGTGGTAGAGGTCGAAGGTCGTCCAGAACGCGGCATGTCTTCGACGGTCGTACGACAGTCCTGAAAGGCTTTGTACCACTCATAAACTTGAGTTTTCGATAAAACTGATTCCCCATAAGCCTTTTGTAGCATTCGCAACGATTCTGCACACGAAAATTCGTTCGAAACACAAAATTTGATGCAAACTCTTTGATCAATATTTTTTTCCATTGTTTTTTTCGCAAACGCACTACTGAGGTGAACTGGTTTAACAGCTGCCGTAAACGACTGTCTGACAGATCGCGCTACATTTTTTGGCATAGTAATTAAGGACAGTGCTGCCGAAGACCTACATAAACTTAAAATATCGAAAAATATACAGCGCGCGAATTTTAAATGAGAACTTCCGAAAACTTTTCGGTCACAATGTATTATATCAACGTTACCGTATTTAGTTTTAATATTGGTACAGATGGAGAACATAATGAGACATCTTTGTCATATAATATATTAAAGAAGTACTCTACAAAAAACATTCTTAATTCAATGTTATATTAATTTATATACGTAGGATACGAAAAATAGCATTTGCATATACCAATTCATTGCTGAATTAAAGCATTTAAATTATAGAACTTAAAAAAAGTTTTAGTAAATATATTCTATCTTTATATTCTAATCTTTACTAACTCTCGAACTAATCAATAAAACAAATTTAAAGCAACGACCCGGACCACGACTGAGTGATACCTCAGCAAAAACAAACGATGTTTCCGTGGCATACGGTTTATCAATGTATACCTAGTAATTCTCAAAATTCATTTTAACAATTGAATACGCTAGACAATTTGAACCAGCCAGACGTATTGATAAATGAAAATATCTGGCCAATACTAATGTTGGAAATATTGTCGAGCGCGCTAAAGAATAGGGTGCCCATAAACATAATTTTAGTTTTAGATAAGTCAAAGATGCAACAGACACTTCAGTGTCTCCTATTCGAGCGCAGGTAAACATGTACTACAGGAGACTACAGAAGGAACGCCCGCTTTTATTGGACATATATCCGAATAAATGTCTTCGCAGATCTCTGTGCCACACATTATAAAAGGCCTATGATATGTCGAGAAAGAACTGCAGAGCGTACCATTTTGTTTTCAAAGGATTTTTTGATAATATTTGTTATTCTTTGAATCTGGTCATTTGTAAAATGATACTTCCTGAAGCCAAATTAGTGAATTGGTATGACACTGTCATCTAATATGACATATGTTACACCCAATACACCCTATTGTTTTTTAAAATTGCTATTTCGAGTATCTTGAACATGATTAGTAGTAGTGATATAAGCCTATATGATGACAACTCGTGCGCAGGTTTTCCCGGCTTTAGGATCATAATTACCTCCGATATTATCCACATAATTAGCACACGTTTTAATTGAAGTGCAGTGTAAAATATTTACGTTAGCTAATAGATACATTTGACAGATATCTGACGCAACATTTCAATGGCAATCATATCAAATCCAGTAGATTTTTTTAATTTAAATGAGAAAGGAGGATCTATTGGATCAAGATGACTATTATCGTTATTATCTATTTTAAAAACGTTAGCCAAGTATTTGCAAATGCATTAGATTTGTCGCGATCATCGTTTCTTCGAATAGGATAATTTTGTAAGACCGGCTACTTTAATTTTTTTCGAGTGTTTTCACAAGGAATAATAGGTGTTTTTATCGTAAGTAAGATTGCTAAAATACACTTTTAGAAACTCGTTTTTAAATAACTTACTTTGGGTACTCAGATATTTAGTTAATCTATTTAGCTCTGTAGATGGGTCATTCTTTTACAAACCGGACGGATTTTGGCAAAAAATGACCTCATCACCTCCGATTTGGCTGAAATTTTTTTTATGAGCTCCTTTCATAAAATAAGAAGACCCGTATCTCGGGAAAGAATTTTGTAATTTTTTTCCTAGGAGATATGGACCCATGGGGTTTTGAGAATTGGCATTGTAGACACATTTTCAAATGGCTATATCTCAAGTTCTATAAAAGGTAGAAACTTGAAATTTATTGCGTTTTAAAGATAATTGGTTGAGCTTTTAAGAAATTGTTTAAACAATTAAGATTGTTTATATTTAAGTACTAATATTAACCGTTAAATTTCAAAAAAAAAGATATCTCAAAAGGGTACACAACATTTTTCATTTTTTATATTTTATTTAGATTCAATTTTAGATTTTACTAAGAAATAAAAATTTTCATGATAGCATCGATTTTTATAAATTTTTTAAATTTTTTTTTTCTCATAAAACACATCAAACACATGCGTGCTATATTTACATTGAATGAATTTTCAAAAAATATACTACAAATATTCTTATATAATATTTTTGATTTCAATTAGTAATAAAATTGTACATAAAACTCAAAAATTTCAGGACGATATTGTCGTTGGAACTACTTTTAAAAAATTTATTTATCCTTCACATCACTCCAAACCCATACACACGATTTTTCAGTAAAAAAAAAACAGAGGAATACGTCACACAAATTTTTCATTTTTACTTTTAATTCCAATTAAACAATAAATTCTTCTTCGAAAATAAATATTTCCAGTGTGATATTGCTTCCAGAAGTAATTTAAAAAAATTTATTTATCAGGTGTCCTTCATGTTACTCATACGCACCATAATACCATTGAATCAATTTTCCAAGAAAAGTGACACAATATTCACATTTTAAATTAGTTTCGCATCATCTCTATTTTTAAATTATGAATTTTAACATAATTAAACCGTTTTATGAACTTTTTCTTATATTGATGAGTTTAAAAATTAATTAGTTCCACACTAGCTGAACTACCTGTATAACTGCAGCACATAATTACACAGTTGAAAAAATTCTTTAAGCAGGTACGAATTGTTATAGGAAATAAACTGTAAACAATTCTATATGGAGATAAACTGTAAAGAACTATAAACAAAATATTTTTTTTAAGTTTTTGTATTGATTTTATTAATAATCATTTCATTATTGATACATAATCTGTAATCTCTGCAGAAGAAAATATTTTTCCCATTAATATCGTTTTCGAATTAGGAATAAAGCAGTGATATTTTAATGTGCCTTTAACTGATGTAGCTGCTTCGAAACGGTGTTTAATCTTATTTTCTTCAGCTTCATAGTCTTTTGATGTTGAGAAATGGCACACAACATTTGGTAAACATTCGTTAGCCCAGTTAAAAAATTCCTTTGGTGTTTGAATTGGATTATGTATTCGTTGAAGACTAGCTCTTGCAGCATTCCTCTTTAAGGTACCAGCTAAGCATCGTTTTCTAACGATGGGTGGCTTTTTGGATTTGGGTCTTCTAAGATTCCTTTTTCTGAAGCAAGTTTTTTAGCTACAGTAATCATATGCTTTGTAGCGTTTGGAAAGTGAGTTGTGAAAAAAACTCACTTTCGAAAAGACCAATTATGTACCACACTCAATATTTTTATTTTCATCGTCCTATCTGCTGAGCCATTGAATTTTTCCTGTAGATTTTTTAAAATTGATGCAAGGTCATCTTCTTCATCGCTATCCTTTATTTTTTCATTTTTATATTCCTGTTGTTTAAGTTTTCTCGATGTAATTGGGGTATTGCTTATTAGAGAGAGTGCTTTATTTAATGGACTAACAACACTTTTTCTGACTTCAGTTTCGTATGTAGCCGAACTGCTATTACTTGATGGTTGAATATTTTCCTCGCTCGATGACTGGCTGCTGTTTTCCGATATAGCTCCTTCATTGTTCTTATTTTTTTTGGCTCTCATCGCCAGTCTCATTCGGCAACTGTTACATATTTTTTTCCCCATATTTAGGACCAAAATCCTAGGCATCCGCAACATACGCAGGATACTATCTGAAACTTGCCTTACATTGGCCTTTCTTGGATGTATTTTTAACTTCAGCGGATTGAAACATTTTAAGTTATTGAATTGCCGTAGATGCAATTTATTTTTTTCAACTTTTGCCATTATTTAAATGTTCTTACTTGTTTGTTCGCTTTCAAAACAGAAACTGAAAATTTATCCGACTTACTTAACATTTTATACCAAATTTGATACTGGATCTTTTAAAGATAGGAGTACCTAGACACTCCATTTCAAATTGTTTACAGTTCTTACCTGCTTAAAGAACTGTAGCAGAATAACACTCACCATAGAAGGTGGGTGTACTTATGTGCTTCAGTTATTCAGGTAGTTCAGCTAGTGTGGAACTAATTAATTTTTAAACTGATCAATATAAGAAAAAGTTCATAAAACGGTTTAATTATGTTAAAATTTATAATTTAAAAATAGAGATGATGCGGAACTAATTTAAAATGTGAATATTGTGTCACTTTTCTTGGAAAATTGATTCAAGGGTATTATGGTGCGTATGAGTAACATGAAGGACACCTGATAAATTAATTTTTTTTAAATTACTTCTGGAAGCAATAACACACTGGAAATATTTATTTTCGAAGAAGAATTTATTATCTAATCGGAATTAAAAGTAAAAATGAAAAATTTGTGTGACGTATTCCACTGTTTTTTTTTTACTGAAAAATCGTGTGTATGTGTTTGGAGTGATGTGAAGGATAAATAAATTTTTTAAAAGTAGTTTCAACGACAATATCGTCCTGAAATTTTTGAGTTTTATGTACAATTTTATTACTAATTGAAATCAAAAATATTATATAAGAATATTTGTAGTATATTTTTTGAAAATTCATTCATGAGTGTGTTATGAGTGTGTTACAGCGTGTGTATTAGTACGTAAGAGTATTTCATCAACGTTAGTGGTTATTCAATTAAAAATTACTTTATTTGTAATTAAATCGTTTGCTGCAATCGACTTCTTTTATTTTTAGATTTTATTACTCGTAACTGCCTGGCATTTTATTAATCAATTTTTTTTCGTTTTTCATTTAAATGTCTTCTTTTTGATAATGTGTTTGTGTTTTTGTTTGTGTTTAACGTTTTCTTGTTTCTGTAGTTATTGTTGTAGTCAAGTGTATAGTTTTTTTGTGTTGACGAAGTTTGTATTGACGAAGATGCTTCCAATAAGAATGGCTCTCGCTGATTTTTGGATTGGAAATGTACATTGACACATGGCATATAAGTTAAGTGTGTCCCCCAGCAAATAAAGACACTTTATGGAGCGATGGAGATATAAAATTATCGCTGAAACAAATTTTATATATATATATACAAATATAAAAAGAAAATCATTTATGAGTTAAATTAGATTAGTTGACAGTGCTCACATGATCTTCGAGGAGAGGACATAGCCAATCAGCATATATACCTTTTACCATGTAACGACACGGATTTTCCCGTTTCGTTATAATTTATGCTGGGGTATCCTCGTCTTTTCCAGGGGGTCGCTACAATAAATTTATAATCACGGAGACTGGACTTCTCAAAATAAAAGTATGGCGGTTAAATTTTAAATGCAGATTTATTTAAAATATTAATAATTCATTAAAATTATATGTAATAAAGAAAAGAATTCAATTAAACGTAACTAAATAAACCTTGAAATTAACAATTTGTACAATTTTCAAAGATTTATATAAGATAGCTTCAAACGTATGCAGATTTTAAATGTATTTCAATGATATATATATATATAAAATATTATTTTTTTAATCGAATTTCAAAGAGGTTGGTTAAACTTAATTGGATATGACTTGAGATGTTTCCTTGAGACCAGCTCTATTTGGAGGCAATCCCTGTAGAGTTCACAATGGTGGCTGATCGGGTTCGTGTTTGTTACTTTGTATAATTTCGGTGATTATCCTGCTCGATGAGTACCTACTGGACGAAACGGGGTTAGTGAATGTATATATGTCTTTTTACACTGAATATATATATATAGTGTCCACGCGCCTGGACTTAAAGCCGCCCATGCACTCGTAAACAATTATATATATATTTTAATAGATTATACACTACGACTTCAAACCGCCTTCGTGTCATGGAAAAATTTATATTTAATTTATATTTTTGACATACAATGCCACTGAGTGATCATACAAGACACACTGAATTCTTAGAAAATTGCGCCGTCTTTTACACGCATCCTCTTGAACTTTTTGTGTAAAGTACACAAAACTTTGAGTTGATATTAGTTGAACTTAATGCAATTTTACACTTTTGCACAAAAGCTTCCTTGTACATCTTTTTGCAGCGAACTGCATTCTAACGTTTTTGACGTTTGCAATGTTTGTTTATATTTTTACTTTTTACATGTGCGCGTTTTTTTTTAAATTGAATTGAATATAATTTATTAAAATAAGTCAAATTATTTAATAAGTAATATCGGAGTTTTAATAATTAATTTAATAAAATTATTTATATAAACGACGTTCCCTTTTGTTTAAATTACTCCAAGCGATGTGCGTAAAGTGGTAGTGCAAAGGTATTTGTAATTGTTTTCCAATTTTCTAAATGATAATTATATTTAATAAATTCATTTATAGAAACATCCAGCTATTGAAGTATGCTATAGACAAGTGTGCTGGGGAGTGATTCCAGGTAAGTATTTATTTATTATCTCGATGTTAATTTTAATGCACTTTATTTCTTACAGATGTAGGTTGGAAATTTGTACAAAATTTCCATCCTTACAACCATCTCTAAAGAGTAATCTAAATTTGTATTAAAATATTTACGCTCTCTATTAAGGAAGAGAATGAAACAAGTCTTTCATCAAATTTACAATCTCCAAATGGATTTCCCAGTTTGGATTATTCTTTCTGACACTGCGATAAGAACATAAAAAACTAATCCTTAAAGATACTCAATACAGTTACAAAATGAGAATGGAGTTGTACTGATGCGGATAATGCATCTACTTTCAAGCTTCATTTATTTAATGTTTTTAAAGCAAATAATGGGTCTAATAATACTATACTACACATGACTTCAAATTTAAGAACCCCACCAATTAAGGTTTGAAATAATACAATTTAATATAGTTATCAGTTGAGGTATTCTAAAAAACTGGTTTTTTGGTTTTGTTCATTCCAACATAGGTATATAACATATTAAAAAGCTTCCTTTTTGGTACGGCATTTCGTACGTGTTAAAAAAATTATTTTTTCATTATTTGCCCCATTTTTCCTGGTGTTCCGCAAAAAAAGCGTATTAAGAACTATATTTTATTTGATGTATACTAGAGCCTTACCCACTCAAGTTGATTTAACACTCAAGTTAAATCAAAATAAATTTTTTACTTCTGCATTAGCCGATGATACAGCAATACTAAGTATTCATTCAAGTCCTACTGGTTTGATTGGGAAGACTATTTTCAAAACGTTTGTATAAGCTATCTGTGGAGAAGAGATTGCTATGGAAAAATCATTTAGATGAAAAAAAATTTTTTTCAAAATACATCCCCAGAACTTTAATTTTTTATATTTTATTCAAATTCAGTTTTAAATTTTTCTGCGAAATAAAAATTTTCAGGATGTCATTATGTTTCGAAATTTTTCAAAATTTTTTTCTTCCGCTATATATTTCCTATATTTCCATTAAATGAATTTTCAAAGAATATGTTGCAAATATTCTAATATAATATTTTTGATTTCGATTAGTAATAAAATTCTACATAAGACCCAAAACCTTCAGGACAATATTGTTCTTAGAAGTGCTTTTAAAAAACTAATTTATAACACTGAACACATACACACGATTTTTCAATAATAAAAAAAGGTGGAATATGTCACAAAAATGTTTCTTTTTTAAGTTTTGTAGGTTTTTTGGACACCAAAATTCAGCTTTCTACCTACTATAGTTTTTGAGTAGTCTTGGGACAACAGTAAATGCTCCATATTTGGGCAAAAACATCGGGGGATTCCGGTAGGCCGATAGATGATAAAACCTAAACTAATATCGGCGGAAGAAGCAGTTGCTGGTTTTAGGACTAAACAATATGCCTTCAGAGCTTAAAGATCAACAATAGGAGCCATCGCTGAGGTTATCTTGACTGCAAAAGCTACCCAATGCGGTAATCACTACTCAAAAGGTCAATAATACTTCTTGCCATCTTAAACATAAGAAATGTTTTTAAGGCTCTCAGATGGAGGGACGTCATTTACGCGATAGAAAACAGTTCAGGTACCTGCTTATATAAGTAAATTAATTGGAAGTTATTTAACAAACCGAAAATTAAGCTATTCCACAAAAATTGGTTAAAAATGGCGCAAATAACAGCTAGTGCCGAGATGACAACATGGAGTGGAAAAAGCAGCAAAAGCCATTGTCGTCTGGAAGAAGCTAAAGGCTAGTACCAGAAGACCTGTTGCGAAAATCCCAAAAGTGTTGATGGCAACAATAAACGCCATCCCTCTATGTGGTGGCGAAATGTAGGCTGATGCACTAGACATTGTAACACGCAAAGAAACATATTTGCGGTGTATAACAGGGCGGCTCTACGTATCACGTTACCAAATCATACTGTCTCGATAGGAATACGATTTATTCATGTTATACATTGTGACCGAAAAGTTTCCGGAAATTTTAAATAAAACGCAAAATTCTTAATCTTCATCAATATTTATTTTATCTCCTTCAAAATATGCTCCATTAGAAGCGATACACAAATGCCAACGTTTCTTCCAATCATCAAAACATTTTTATAGGCGCTTTCCGGTATGGCTTTGAGTTCCCTCTGCGAATTCTGTTTTACGTCTTCTATGGATTCAAAACGCGTTCCTCTGAGGGGTAATTTGAGTTTGGGAAACAGGAAAAAGTCACACGGTGCAAGATCAGGTGAATACGGTGGCTGTTCGATGGTATTTATTGAATGTTTGGCCTTAAAATCGTTGATAATGTTGGCTCGGGGCGAGGGAGCATTATCGTCATGAAAAATCCATGAATTATCCTTCCAAATTGAGGCGTTTACGGCGGATATTTTCACGCAAACGCTTAAAACATTTCAAATAATAGTCTTTATTGACTGTTTGTCCTTCAGGGACGAATTCATGATGCACCACACCACGAATATCGAAGAAAACAATCAGCATTGCCTTGATTTTCGAGCGACTTTGGCGTGGTTTTTTCGGTTTCGGCTCGTCTTTTCCTCTCCATTCCGATGATTGTTGGCTTGTTTGCATGTCGTACTCGTAGACCCATGTCTCGTCACCCGTTATGATGCGTTCCATGAAAGTTGGATCGGAATTGGCACGATCAAGCATGTCTAACGAGACCTGTCCACGATGGTGTTTTTGGAACAAATTGAGGTGAATCGGAAAAAGCCGAGCGTTGACACGTCGCATACACAAATTGTCCACCAAAATCAAACGAGCCATCTCACGACCGATGCCTAGCTCTCGTGCTATCTCTCTAACACTCACATGAGGATTTTTGAACACGATTTCCTTTGCCTTTTCAATGTTTTCGTCGGTGGTAGAGGTCGAAGGTCGTCCAGAACGCGGCATGTCTTCGACGGTCGTACGACAGTCCTGAAAGGCTTTGTACCACTCATAAACTTGAGTTTTCGATAAAACTGATTCCCCATAAGCCTTTTGTAGCATTCGCAACGATTCTGCACACGAAAATTCGTTCGAAACACAAAATTTGATGCAAACTCTTTGATCAATATTTTTTTCCATTGTTTTTTCCAACGCACTATGAGGTAACTGGTTTTACAGCTGCCGTTAAACAACTGTCTGACCGATCGCGCTCATTTTTGGCATAGTATTTAAGGACAGTGCTGCCAAACTACATAAACTTAAAATATCGAAAAATATACAGCGCGCGAATTTTAAATGAGAACTTCCGAAAACTTTTCGGTCACAATGTATTATATCAACGTTACCGTATTTAGTTTTAATATTGGTACAGATGGAGAACATAATGAGACATCTTTGTCATATAATATATTAAAGAAGTACTCTACAAAAAACATTCTTAATTCAATGTTATATTAATTTATATACGTAGGATACGAAAAATAGCATTTGCATATACCAATTCATTGCTGAATTAAAGCATTTAAATTATAGAACTTAAAAAAAGTTTTAGTAAATATATTCTATCTTTATATTCTAATCTTTACTAACTCTCGAACTAATCAATAAAACAAATTTAAAGCAACGACCCGGACCACGACTGAGTGATACCTCAGCAAAAACAAACGATGTTTCCGTGGCATACGGTTTATCAATGTATACCTAGTAATTCTCAAAATTCATTTTAACAATTGAATACGCTAGACAATTTGAACCAGCCAGACGTATTGATAAATGAAAATATCTGGCCAATACTAATGTTGGAAATATTGTCGAGCGCGCTAAAGAATAGGGTGCCCATAAACATAATTTTAGTTTTAGATAAGTCAAAGATGCAACAGACACTTCAGTGTCTCCTATTCGAGCGCAGGTAAACATGTACTACAGGAGACTACAGAAGGAACGCCCGCTTTTATTGGACATATATCCGAATAAATGTCTTCGCAGATCTCTGTGCCACACATTATAAAAGGCCTATGATATGTCGAGAAAGAACTGCAGAGCGTACCATTTTGTTTTCAAAGGATTTTTTGATAATATTTGTTATTCTTTGAATCTGGTCATTTGTAAAATGATACTTCCTGAAGCCAAATTAGTGAATTGGTATGACACTGTCATCTAATATGACATATGTTACACCCAATACACCCTATTGTTTTTTAAAATTGCTATTTCGAGTATCTTGAACATGATTAGTAGTAGTGATATAAGCCTATATGATGACAACTCGTGCGCAGGTTTTCCCGGCTTTAGGATCATAATTACCTCCGATATTATCCACATAATTAGCACACGTTTTAATTGAAGTGCAGTGTAAAATATTTACGTTAGCTAATAGATACATTTGACAGATATCTGACGCAACATTTCAATGGCAATCATATCAAATCCAGTAGATTTTTTTAATTTAAATGAGAAAGGAGGATCTATTGGATCAAGATGACTATTATCGTTATTATCTATTTTAAAAACGTTAGCCAAGTATTTGCAAATGCATTAGATTTGTCGCGATCATCGTTTCTTCGAATAGGATAATTTTGTAAGACCGGCTACTTTAATTTTTTTCGAGTGTTTTCACAAGGAATAATAGGTGTTTTTATCGTAAGTAAGATTGCTAAAATACACTTTTAGAAACTCGTTTTTAAATAACTTACTTTGGGTACTCAGATATTTAGTTAATCTATTTAGCTCTGTAGATGGGTCATTCTTTTACAAACCGGACGGATTTTGGCAAAAAATGACCTCATCACCTCCGATTTGGCTGAAATTTTTTTTATGAGCTCCTTTCATAAAATAAGAAGACCCGTATCTCGGGAAAGAATTTTGTAATTTTTTTCCTAGGAGATATGGACCCATGGGGTTTTGAGAATTGGCATTGTAGACACATTTTCAAATGGCTATATCTCAAGTTCTATAAAAGGTAGAAACTTGAAATTTATTGCGTTTTAAAGATAATTGGTTGAGCTTTTAAGAAATTGTTTAAACAATTAAGATTGTTTATATTTAAGTACTAATATTAACCGTTAAATTTCAAAAAAAAAGATATCTCAAAAGGGTACACAACATTTTTCATTTTTTATATTTTATTTAGATTCAATTTTAGATTTTACTAAGAAATAAAAATTTTCATGATAGCATCGATTTTTATAAATTTTTTAAATTTTTTTTTTCTCATAAAACACATCAAACACATGCGTGCTATATTTACATTGAATGAATTTTCAAAAAATATACTACAAATATTCTTATATAATATTTTTGATTTCAATTAGTAATAAAATTGTACATAAAACTCAAAAATTTCAGGACGATATTGTCGTTGGAACTACTTTTAAAAAATTTATTTATCCTTCACATCACTCCAAACCCATACACACGATTTTTCAGTAAAAAAAAAACAGAGGAATACGTCACACAAATTTTTCATTTTTACTTTTAATTCCAATTAAACAATAAATTCTTCTTCGAAAATAAATATTTCCAGTGTGATATTGCTTCCAGAAGTAATTTAAAAAAATTTATTTATCAGGTGTCCTTCATGTTACTCATACGCACCATAATACCATTGAATCAATTTTCCAAGAAAAGTGACACAATATTCACATTTTAAATTAGTTTCGCATCATCTCTATTTTTAAATTATGAATTTTAACATAATTAAACCGTTTTATGAACTTTTTCTTATATTGATGAGTTTAAAAATTAATTAGTTCCACACTAGCTGAACTACCTGTATAACTGCAGCACATAATTACACAGTTGAAAAAATTCTTTAAGCAGGTACGAATTGTTATAGGAAATAAACTGTAAACAATTCTATATGGAGATAAACTGTAAAGAACTATAAACAAAATATTTTTTTTAAGTTTTTGTATTGATTTTATTAATAATCATTTCATTATTGATACATAATCTGTAATCTCTGCAGAAGAAAATATTTTTCCCATTAATATCGTTTTCGAATTAGGAATAAAGCAGTGATATTTTAATGTGCCTTTAACTGATGTAGCTGCTTCGAAACGGTGTTTAATCTTATTTTCTTCAGCTTCATAGTCTTTTGATGTTGAGAAATGGCACACAACATTTGGTAAACATTCGTTAGCCCAGTTAAAAAATTCCTTTGGTGTTTGAATTGGATTATGTATTCGTTGAAGACTAGCTCTTGCAGCATTCCTCTTTAAGGTACCAGCTAAGCATCGTTTTCTAACGATGGGTGGCTTTTTGGATTTGGGTCTTCTAAGATTCCTTTTTCTGAAGCAAGTTTTTTAGCTACAGTAATCATATGCTTTGTAGCGTTTGGAAAGTGAGTTGTGAAAAAAACTCACTTTCGAAAAGACCAATTATGTACCACACTCAATATTTTTATTTTCATCGTCCTATCTGCTGAGCCATTGAATTTTTCCTGTAGATTTTTTAAAATTGATGCAAGGTCATCTTCTTCATCGCTATCCTTTATTTTTTCATTTTTATATTCCTGTTGTTTAAGTTTTCTCGATGTAATTGGGGTATTGCTTATTAGAGAGAGTGCTTTATTTAATGGACTAACAACACTTTTTCTGACTTCAGTTTCGTATGTAGCCGAACTGCTATTACTTGATGGTTGAATATTTTCCTCGCTCGATGACTGGCTGCTGTTTTCCGATATAGCTCCTTCATTGTTCTTATTTTTTTTGGCTCTCATCGCCAGTCTCATTCGGCAACTGTTACATATTTTTTTCCCCATATTTAGGACCAAAATCCTAGGCATCCGCAACATACGCAGGATACTATCTGAAACTTGCCTTACATTGGCCTTTCTTGGATGTATTTTTAACTTCAGCGGATTGAAACATTTTAAGTTATTGAATTGCCGTAGATGCAATTTATTTTTTTCAACTTTTGCCATTATTTAAATGTTCTTACTTGTTTGTTCGCTTTCAAAACAGAAACTGAAAATTTATCCGACTTACTTAACATTTTATACCAAATTTGATACTGGATCTTTTAAAGATAGGAGTACCTAGACACTCCATTTCAAATTGTTTACAGTTCTTACCTGCTTAAAGAACTGTAGCAGAATAACACTCACCATAGAAGGTGGGTGTACTTATGTGCTTCAGTTATTCAGGTAGTTCAGCTAGTGTGGAACTAATTAATTTTTAAACTGATCAATATAAGAAAAAGTTCATAAAACGGTTTAATTATGTTAAAATTTATAATTTAAAAATAGAGATGATGCGGAACTAATTTAAAATGTGAATATTGTGTCACTTTTCTTGGAAAATTGATTCAAGGGTATTATGGTGCGTATGAGTAACATGAAGGACACCTGATAAATTAATTTTTTTTAAATTACTTCTGGAAGCAATAACACACTGGAAATATTTATTTTCGAAGAAGAATTTATTATCTAATCGGAATTAAAAGTAAAAATGAAAAATTTGTGTGACGTATTCCACTGTTTTTTTTTTACTGAAAAATCGTGTGTATGTGTTTGGAGTGATGTGAAGGATAAATAAATTTTTTAAAAGTAGTTTCAACGACAATATCGTCCTGAAATTTTTGAGTTTTATGTACAATTTTATTACTAATTGAAATCAAAAATATTATATAAGAATATTTGTAGTATATTTTTTGAAAATTCATTCATGAGTGTGTTATGAGTGTGTTACAGCGTGTGTATTAGTACGTAAGAGTATTTCATCAACGTTAGTGGTTATTCAATTAAAAATTACTTTATTTGTAATTAAATCGTTTGCTGCAATCGACTTCTTTTATTTTTAGATTTTATTACTCGTAACTGCCTGGCATTTTATTAATCAATTTTTTTTCGTTTTTCATTTAAATGTCTTCTTTTTGATAATGTGTTTGTGTTTTTGTTTGTGTTTAACGTTTTCTTGTTTCTGTAGTTATTGTTGTAGTCAAGTGTATAGTTTTTTTGTGTTGACGAAGTTTGTATTGACGAAGATGCTTCCAATAAGAATGGCTCTCGCTGATTTTTGGATTGGAAATGTACATTGACACATGGCATATAAGTTAAGTGTGTCCCCCAGCAAATAAAGACACTTTATGGAGCGATGGAGATATAAAATTATCGCTGAAACAAATTTTATATATATATATACAAATATAAAAAGAAAATCATTTATGAGTTAAATTAGATTAGTTGACAGTGCTCACATGATCTTCGAGGAGAGGACATAGCCAATCAGCATATATACCTTTTACCATGTAACGACACGGATTTTCCCGTTTCGTTATAATTTATGCTGGGGTATCCTCGTCTTTTCCAGGGGGTCGCTACAATAAATTTATAATCACGGAGACTGGACTTCTCAAAATAAAAGTATGGCGGTTAAATTTTAAATGCAGATTTATTTAAAATATTAATAATTCATTAAAATTATATGTAATAAAGAAAAGAATTCAATTAAACGTAACTAAATAAACCTTGAAATTAACAATTTGTACAATTTTCAAAGATTTATATAAGATAGCTTCAAACGTATGCAGATTTTAAATGTATTTCAATGATATATATATATATATAAAATATTATTTTTTTAATCGAATTTCAAAGAGGTTGGTTAAACTTAATTGGATATGACTTGAGATGTTTCCTTGAGACCAGCTCTATTTGGAGGCAATCCCTGTAGAGTTCACAATGGTGGCTGATCGGGTTCGTGTTTGTTACTTTGTATAATTTCGGTGATTATCCTGCTCGATGAGTACCTACTGGACGAAACGGGGTTAGTGAATGTATATATGTCTTTTTACACTGAATATATATATATAGTGTCCACGCGCCTGGACTTAAAGCCGCCCATGCACTCGTAAACAATTATATATATATTTTAATAGATTATACACTACGACTTCAAACCGCCTTCGTGTCATGGAAAAATTTATATTTAATTTATATTTTTGACATACAATGCCACTGAGTGATCATACAAGACACACTGAATTCTTAGAAAATTGCGCCGTCTTTTACACGCATCCTCTTGAACTTTTTGTGTAAAGTACACAAAACTTTGAGTTGATATTAGTTGAACTTAATGCAATTTTACACTTTTGCACAAAAGCTTCCTTGTACATCTTTTTGCAGCGAACTGCATTCTAACGTTTTTGACGTTTGCAATGTTTGTTTATATTTTTACTTTTTACATGTGCGCGTTTTTTTTTAAATTGAATTGAATATAATTTATTAAAATAAGTCAAATTATTTAATAAGTAATATCGGAGTTTTAATAATTAATTTAATAAAATTATTTATATAAACGACGTTCCCTTTTGTTTAAATTACTCCAAGCGATGTGCGTAAAGTGGTAGTGCAAAGGTATTTGTAATTGTTTTCCAATTTTCTAAATGATAATTATATTTAATAAATTCATTTATAGAAACATCCAGCTATTGAAGTATGCTATAGACAAGTGTGCTGGGGAGTGATTCCAGGTAAGTATTTATTTATTATCTCGATGTTAATTTTAATGCACTTTATTTCTTACAGATGTAGGTTGGAAATTTGTACAAAATTTCCATCCTTACAACCATCTCTAAAGAGTAATCTAAATTTGTATTAAAATATTTACGCTCTCTATTAAGGAAGAGAATGAAACAAGTCTTTCATCAAATTTACAATCTCCAAATGGATTTCCCAGTTTGGATTATTCTTTCTGACACTGCGATAAGAACATAAAAAACTAATCCTTAAAGATACTCAATACAGTTACAAAATGAGAATGGAGTTGTACTGATGCGGATAATGCATCTACTTTCAAGCTTCATTTATTTAATGTTTTTAAAGCAAATAATGGGTCTAATAATACTATACTACACATGACTTCAAATTTAAGAACCCCACCAATTAAGGTTTGAAATAATACAATTTAATATAGTTATCAGTTGAGGTATTCTAAAAAACTGGTTTTTTGGTTTTGTTCATTCCAACATAGGTATATAACATATTAAAAAGCTTCCTTTTTGGTACGGCATTTCGTACGTGTTAAAAAAATTATTTTTTCATTATTTGCCCCATTTTTCCTGGTGTTCCGCAAAAAAAGCGTATTAAGAACTATATTTTATTTGATGTATACTAGAGCCTTACCCACTCAAGTTGATTTAACACTCAAGTTAAATCAAAATAAATTTTTTACTTCTGCATTAGCCGATGATACAGCAATACTAAGTATTCATTCAAGTCCTACTGGTTTGATTGGGAAGACTATTTTCAAAACGTTTGTATAAGCTATCTGTGGAGAAGAGATTGCTATGGAAAAATCATTTAGATGAAAAAAAATTTTTTTCAAAATACATCCCCAGAACTTTAATTTTTTATATTTTATTCAAATTCAGTTTTAAATTTTTCTGCGAAATAAAAATTTTCAGGATGTCATTATGTTTCGAAATTTTTCAAAATTTTTTTCTTCCGCTATATATTTCCTATATTTCCATTAAATGAATTTTCAAAGAATATGTTGCAAATATTCTAATATAATATTTTTGATTTCGATTAGTAATAAAATTCTACATAAGACCCAAAACCTTCAGGACAATATTGTTCTTAGAAGTGCTTTTAAAAAACTAATTTATAACACTGAACACATACACACGATTTTTCAATAATAAAAAAAGGTGGAATATGTCACAAAAATGTTTCTTTTTTAAGTTTTGTAGGTTTTTTGGACACCAAAATTCAGCTTTCTACCTACTATAGTTTTTGAGTAGTCTTGGGACAACAGTAAATGCTCCATATTTGGGCAAAAACATCGGGGGATTCCGGTAGGCCGATAGATGATAAAACCTAAACTAATATCGGCGGAAGAAGCAGTTGCTGGTTTTAGGACTAAACAATATGCCTTCAGAGCTTAAAGATCAACAATAGGAGCCATCGCTGAGGTTATCTTGACTGCAAAAGCTACCCAATGCGGTAATCACTACTCAAAAGGTCAATAATACTTCTTGCCATCTTAAACATAAGAAATGTTTTTAAGGCTCTCAGATGGAGGGACGTCATTTACGCGATAGAAAACAGTTCAGGTACCTGCTTATATAAGTAAATTAATTGGAAGTTATTTAACAAACCGAAAATTAAGCTATTCCACAAAAATTGGTTAAAAATGGCGCAAATAACAGCTAGTGCCGAGATGACAACATGGAGTGGAAAAAGCAGCAAAAGCCATTGTCGTCTGGAAGAAGCTAAAGGCTAGTACCAGAAGACCTGTTGCGAAAATCCCAAAAGTGTTGATGGCAACAATAAACGCCATCCCTCTATGTGGTGGCGAAATGTAGGCTGATGCACTAGACATTGTAACACGCAAAGAAACATATTTGCGGTGTATAACAGGGCGGCTCTACGTATCACGTTACCAAATCATACTGTCTCGATAGGAATACGATTTATTCATGTTATATTATATCAACGTTACCGCATTTAGTTTTAATATTGGTACAGATGGAGAACATAATGAGACATCTTTGTCATATAATATATTAAAGAAGTACTCTACAAAAAACATTCTTAATTCAATGTTATATTAATTTATATACGTAGGATACGAAAAATAGCATTTGCATATACCAATTCATTGCTGAATTAAAGCATTTAAATTATAGAACTTAAAAAAAGTTTTAGTAAATATATTCTATCTTTATATTCTAATCTTTACTAACTCTCGAACTAATCAATAAAACAAATTTAAAGCAACGACCCGGACCACGACTGAGTGATACCTCAGCAAAAACAAACGATGTTTCCGTGGCATACGGTTTATCAATGTATACCTAGTAATTCTCAAAATTCATTTTAACAATTGAATACGCTAGACAATTTGAACCAGCCAGACGTATTGATAAATGAAAATATCTGGCCAATACTAATGTTGGAAATATTGTCGAGCGCGCTAAAGAATAGGGTGCCCATAAACATAATTTTAGTTTTAGATAAGTCAAAGATGCAACAGACACTTCAGTGTCTCCTATTCGAGCGCAGGTAAACATGTACTACAGGAGACTACAGAAGGAACGCCCGCTTTTATTGGACATATATCCGAATAAATGTCTTCGCAGATCTCTGTGCCACACATTATAAAAGGCCTATGATATGTCGAGAAAGAACTGCAGAGCGTACCATTTTGTTTTCAAAGGATTTTTTGATAATATTTGTTATTCTTTGAATCTGGTCATTTGTAAAATGATACTTCCTGAAGCCAAATTAGTGAATTGGTATGACACTGTCATCTAATATGACATATGTTACACCCAATACACCCTATTGTTTTTTAAAATTGCTATTTCGAGTATCTTGAACATGATTAGTAGTAGTGATATAAGCCTATATGATGACAACTCGTGCGCAGGTTTTCCCGGCTTTAGGATCATAATTACCTCCGATATTATCCACATAATTAGCACACGTTTTAATTGAAGTGCAGTGTAAAATATTTACGTTAGCTAATAGATACATTTGACAGATATCTGACGCAACATTTCAATGGCAATC
Organism: Teleopsis dalmanni; assembly: GCF_002237135.1. NCBI lineage: Eukaryota > Metazoa > Arthropoda > Insecta > Diptera > Diopsidae > Teleopsis > Teleopsis dalmanni. The sequence continues at coordinate 2,655,080 of NC_051847.1, read as the reverse complement.
ATATCAAATCCAGTAGATTTTTTTAATTTAAATGAGAAAGGAGGATCTATTGGATCAAGATGACTATTATCGTTATTATCTATTTTAAAAACGTTAGCCAAGTATTTGCAAATGCATTAGATTTGTCGCGATCATCGTTTCTTCGAATAGGATAATTTTGTAAGACCGGCTACTTTAATTTTTTTCGAGTGTTTTCACAAGGAATAATAGGTGTTTTTATCGTAAGTAAGATTGCTAAAATACACTTTTAGAAACTCGTTTTTAAATAACTTACTTTGGGTACTCAGATATTTAGTTAATCTATTTAGCTCTGTAGATGGGTCATTCTTTTACAAACCGGACGGATTTTGGCAAAAAATGACCTCATCACCTCCGATTTGGCTGAAATTTTTTTTATGAGCTCCTTTCATAAAATAAGAAGACCCGTATCTCGGGAAAGAATTTTGTAATTTTTTTCCTAGGAGATATGGACCCATGGGGTTTTGAGAATTGGCATTGTAGACACATTTTCAAATGGCTATATCTCAAGTTCTATAAAAGATAGAAACTTGAAATTTATTGCGTTTTAAAGATAATTGGTTGAGCTTTTAAGAAATTGTTTAAACAATTAAGATTGTTTATATTTAAGTACTAATATTAACCGTTAAATTTCAAAAAAAAAGATATCTCAAAAGGGTACACAACATTTTTCATTTTTTATATTTTATTTAGATTCAATTTTAGATTTTACTAAGAAATAAAAATTTTCATGATAGCATCGATTTTTATAAATTTTTTAAATTTTTTTTTTCTCATAAAACACATCAAACACATGCGTGCTATATTTACATTGAATGAATTTTCAAAAAATATACTACAAATATTCTTATATAATATTTTTGATTTCAATTAGTAATAAAATTGTACATAAAACTCAAAAATTTCAGGACGATATTGTCGTTGGAACTACTTTTAAAAAATTTATTTATCCTTCACATCACTCCAAACACATACACACGATTTTTCAGTAAAAAAAAAACAGAGGAATACGTCACACAAATTTTTCATTTTTACTTTTAATTCCGATTAGACAATAAATTCTTCTTCGAAAATAAATATTTCCAGTGTGATATTGCTTCCAGAAGTAATTTAAAAAAAATTAATTTATCAGGTGTCCTTCATGTTACTCATACGCACCATAATACCCTTGAATCAATTTTCCAAGAAAAGTGACACAATATTCACATTTTAAATTAGTTCCGCATCATCTCTATTTTTAAATTATAAATTTTAACATAATTAAACCGTTTTATGAACTTTTTCTTATATTGATCAGTTTAAAAATTAATTAGTTCCACACTAGCTGAACTACCTGTATAACTGCAGCACATAATTACACAGTTGAAAAAATTCTTTAAGCAGGTACGAATTGTTATAGGAAATAAACTGTAAACAATTCTATATGGAGATAAACTGTAAAGAACTATAAACAAAATATTTTTTTTAAGTTTTTGTATTGATTTTATTAATAATCATTTCATTATTGATACATAATCTGTAATCTCTGCAGAAGAAAATATTTTTCCCATTAATATCGTTTTCGAATTAGGAATAAAGCAGTGATATTTTAATGTGCCTTTAACTGATGTAGCTGCTTCGAAACGGTGTTTAATCTTATTTTCTTCAGCTTCATAGTCTTTTGATGTTGAGAAATGGCACACAACATTTGGTAAACATTCGTTAGCCCAGTTAAAAAATTCCTTTGGTGTTTGAATTGGATTATGTATTCGTTGAAGACTAGCTCTTGCAGCATTCCTCTTTAAGGTACCAGCTAAGCATCGTTTTCTAACGATGGGTGGCTTTTTGGATTTGGGTCTTCTAAGATTCCTTTTTCTGA
>NC_051847.1:2651294-2653104 GCF_002237135.1 Teleopsis dalmanni | reverse complement strand
GATGGCTCGTTTGATTTTGGTGGACAATTTGGAAGGATAATTCATGGATTTTTCATGACGATAATGCTCCCTCGCCCCGAGCCAACATTATCAACGATTTTAAGGCCAAACATTCAATAAATACCATCGAACAGCCACCGTATTCACCTGATCTTGCACCGTGTGACTTTTTCCTGTTTCCCAAACTCAAATTACCCCTCAGAGGAACGCGTTTTGAATCCATAGAAGACGTAAAACAGAATTCGCAGAGGGAACTCAAAGCCATACCGGAAAGCGCCTATAAAAATGTTTTGATGATTGGAAGAAACGTTGGCATTTGTGTATCGCTTCTAATGGAGCATATTTTGAAGGAGATAAAATAAATATTGATGAAGATTAAGAATTTTGCGTTTTATTTAAAATTTCCGGAAGCTTTTCGGTCACAATGTATATCACAAGAACAAAGAAAGAGATTTGAAATTAAGTAGGCTTATAACCAAGAATTTACTTTGATCATTTTCTACTTTTTTACGATAAAAGTTTGATTACTTCATCTGAATTAGTTACAATATCACTTCAAATCAAAATGATGCCTATAATGAATAATTACATGTTTTGGTAGAGCTTTTGCATGAGAAAGAACTGTCAACAGCAGCAGTTGTATCAATAAAATTGGCAAAAAGAAGAAAGGATATTTTATTGTCGGAAATTAAGTTCTATCGCTACATTTTAACAACTTTAAAATGTCAGCAGAAGCATCAATTTTTGATGTAATTGAGATATATAATATTTATCAACTTAATTCTGATGGGCTTTCAGCTTTTTCAGCTCCTTTCCTTGCTAATTTTATTTAACGTTTTATTATTGTGATTTTGGAAGACAGTCACATTTCTAAGGTATAGATCCTTATAGCAGTGCTTTCTTAAACGAACAATCAATACTATAAAAACTAAAACTATTGATTTAGATTTGATTTAAAAAGTGTTGAAAAGTTGTCGCCATTTCACTGCATCCTTTGAGGATTATTGTCTAATGTTAAGTCTTTTCCGAGTTAGTGCATCTGGGCACTTTTACTCCTTGATAGCTGGGGAATATCAGCAGCAGAGTAATTTAAGTATTCCTCGTAAGCATCGTGATCATTCAATGACTGATCTAAGATCTGCGTACCGCCCCGTCCGTTAGTGATTACTCTGAGATTAGATAGTGCTAAGTAGGGCAGCCTGTCGGTTTTCGCATATAGCTTCAGGGCTCTATCCCTTATATATTTTTTGACCGGATTTATTCTAAGGTTTCTTAGCATGTCATTTGTGTGGATGTGCCATGGCACTTTGAAGAGTCTTCGGAGAGCCTGACTTTGACCAACTTGAAGCTTCTGAATAGAAGAGTTGGCAAAGATTATTGTGACATACCCACTTTAGTTCAACAGACAAGTGGCACTTAAGAACTTCATTACGTTCTTTGAAGAGATGTTGCCTAATTCCGTTATAAGTGAATAGGCAGTTGATAAGTACCGAAGTCTGAGTTTGGCGAGACTATCACATTGACACAGAACGTGTTCTGCTGTTTTCTATTCTTCGTAACAAAGTCTGCAGCTATTGTCTCTAGTGATACTTAGGTTCGATAGATGCTTTATTACTCCGCAATGGCCAGTTTGAAACCTTGTGACAAGTCGGATGCCACTTCTGTTCAACTTTAGTAGCACCGTAGTTGCGGCTTTTGGATGGATTCTTTAGCTTGTCTGTAGGCAATTGTATTATCAAAATCAGTCTGAGTGGCTCTTTTCAGCCACTTATTAATTTTAAGTTTGAATCAGTTATAAAGAGAGCAACAC
>NC_051847.1:2642696-2651194 GCF_002237135.1 Teleopsis dalmanni | reverse complement strand
AGGAATAAACAGGGTACCAGCTCTAAACGGAACAGAGCACTGCAACCATGGTTGATCTTTTGTGCTGCAAAAGATCCCAACCGAATTAACTTAGTTTTGGGCATATTTTATAGATTATAGATTTTTTAGATTTATACAAGCTAGGACCGCTGGAACCAGTAATAATGCCCGATTAAAATAATTATCATTAATTATAAAAAAAATAAAAACTTGGACTCGTTGCATTTCACAGTTGAGAGACTGTTGAGTTGAAAAGTAAGCGTATAAAAGGTTGATAAAAAAACTGCACAATATGGATATAGAAAAGAGTAAAGAAGAAAGCACAGGTAGGAATGTTTAATCTAACATGGATCAAGATGAAGAAATCTTGCCACCTCGACTGGAAAGGATATTTTTTTAAATCATTTTGCCTTCATACTATCTTTCTTAACTACGAATGCAATTATTGAAAATATTTTTGTCAGTTATGTTAAGCTGCTAGTTAATCCCGTTCTGATTTAGAAAAACGAAAAAATAGGAATGTGAAAGACTACTGTCAACTTATAAGTAAAATGGGGAAATGGAAAATATGGCTAAACTACTATGTCACTCTTCGGCAAAAAAAACATCTATCCACTGTAGATTCTTGATTTCATAAATATCAGTCTGGCATTAAATATACTATCTGTTTTACTAAAACAACTCAGAGGTTTTCTTATGTGGAATGCTGAGAAGCGTATTGAACATTTCTGACGTCAATTAGCCTGTCTTAAAACTACTCTGTGGTAGCATAACGAGTCCAGGACCTAAGTCAGATCGTTCAGCTACCACTGACATCTATCAATCTTGAGGTACGATGGTATATCAGAACTAAATTATTAAAAATAAAATAATTTTAATCAGAGACAACTTTTATAAGTTGGCTATAGTTCTAGTTTGTTAAACTGTTAGCATAATTTCCGGTGCTCTATAAATAGAGTAATTGAAAAGTCTAGTTTGAGGCAATTTTTAATGTTATCAAATTAATTAAATGGTTTTTACGTTATGTTGTTATATATGACGTGTGAGGTTATCTATTCTCGTTATCATCTCGTTATATAGTTTATACTCACAAAATTTTAATGAGTTAGTCATTGGGTTTTTAAATAATGTAAAAGAAAATTGCACATTGGAAATTGGATTTCTAAATTCATGCGTGCATTTTATTTATTAAGAATATCACGTGAATTTGTTAAATATTTATGAGAAATAATTAACTTAAATTCCAAAGTCCAAATGACTGAGGATGACGAAGCAAAACGATCAGGCCACCTCACTCGCTTCAACTTTTTTGACGAGAAATAGAAATTCACTGAAAATGTGCGAAAACAAAAAATTCTACTATTTTTTGGTGCATGAACCCAATTGGTGATTTCACAAAAAAATACGCTATCTTAGGTATTTTTCATCGAACTTAAATAATTTGTACGAGCATATATTATAAAATTTAAATAAAAATTATTATATTACCAATATTTCTGAAATACTGCACCTGAATAGAGATATCACATACCAGGTGCAGTATATTAATAATAGGGAGTGAATAAACGTGATTTGTCGGTTTTGTTTTAAATTTGAAAATTTATAGTTATAAAAAGAAGGACAAAGGATTTACAATCCATCCTGTTGAGATATGACCAAAATATAGTAATTGTGAAAAAAATTAATTGTCCGCAAAAATCGCTATGAAGTGCATTACAAGTACATTTTTATTAACATAAAACTGGGAGTGTTTGCTCTATAGTTAGTTTAGGGAAAAATACAAGCAAGCAAATATATTTCCGAGTTTTTCAATTGTTTATGCCATAAAAATCAATGCTGTGGACTATATAGATTCCTGAAGTGGTTATCTAATTTTCGCGATACCAATATTTTGGATTAATCATGTTATGTTGCGTTGAGGTAAAGATTTAAGTTGAACACTAGTTATGTCCAGAACCAGTTCACTACTCTGACAAAAATGAGCATCTCATAAAACATCTCGGCAAAAAGATCAAAATTTTACTAGTAATTGTTTCTATGTGGGTAAATAACAATGATCTAAAATTCCTTAAACAAAACTTAGAATTTTAAGATTTACTGATAATCACTATAAAGTTAGATAATATGGTAGATAAAGTTCTATTAACATATTTTAATATTAAAATTGTTTTGTTGTAAAATAGTGTACCTGAACCCACATATTATGCGGAACAAAAAATAGGTTTTATGTTTTGCTGAGACCGGTACCAATATTTTTTAGAAATGTGATTTAAATACATAAAATTTATTTTAGAAGGAGTGGCCCTGGTGTATAGTTCTCTTCGTTTCTGGGTACATATTTTTCAAACACATGTTTAAATTATGCTATAATGATTAACGATGTAATGATGCATGTAATAAACATCTTCTGTTTAATAATAACTCATTTACTATCATTAATTGTGCTGAACTAGTTTTAGCTTATTACGAATTTTAGTAACTACTTCAGCTCTATTTTGTCTATGAATCATTTTAATTATAATTTACAGTACTTCATTTAAAATATAATTATATAACTATAAATAAATAAATAAGAAATTCAATTAATATTTATCAGTAAGCATATGTTTTTCTCAATCTATTCCAATTTATACCGGATTGTGAAAAATGTCGTTATTTTTTTTCTAAAAGTGTCTTTCAACTTTAAAAACTAATCTCTTCTGCGTTCACAAATGGAACGTTATCCGCATTGACCTTTTCACTTTCACAAATACAAGACCTACAATATTATTGTTATTTCGCATTATCGTTCCATGGTACATTTTGTAGATACTGATAAAGACTAAAATAACATCTTATTTCGATTTCTTTTTCAGTGTTCCGTGGTTGTGTTTTCATTTTAAATAATTGTTATTTTAATTGTTATCATTTGTTTTTCCATAACATATGGATTAAAATAAGATAAATGTCTTTAGCGCAAATAATTGAATCTATAGCTTATATATAGTAATTTATATATTCTACATGCATATTCGAGATTATTGGAGAGATTTGTCAGAGAATGTCAAGACCGAAGACTGACTGCAGTGATAGTGATTCTTAATTTTATTATAAATAATTAATTATTACTCACATATGTAAGCATATTTTATTCAAATAAAGATTATGGAGAATCATTTAAGATTAATGCCAATAAGAGGATATCATTTTTACTTCAATATATAAAACATACAATATACCATACATACTTAAATGGAATTAATTGAAGGGGGCCTACATTGTCTCTCTTGCGTCCACTTTAAAAAAAAGTCAAGTTCAAGAAAACCCGAGGAATTTCAGAGAAAAACGCCACAACATTAATTTCTTTCATTAAAAATTCGTTAAAAAGATAGTGATTATTTGTTTAACAAATTACTGAAAAAGTTTTAATACATTGTGACCGAAAAGTTTTCGGAGGTTCTCATTTAAAATTCGCGCGCTGTATATTTTTCGATATTTTAAGTTTATGTAGTTTGGCAGCACTGTCCTTAATTACTATGCCAAAAATGAGCGCGATCTGTTAGACAGTTCGTTTACGGCAGCTGTTGAAACCAGTTCACCTCAGTAGTGCGTTGCGAAAAAAACAATGGAAAAAAATATTGAACAAAGAGTTTGCATCAAATTTTGTGTTTCGAACGAATTTTCGTGTGCAGAATCGTTGCGAATGCTACAAAAGGCTTATGGGGAATCAGTTTTATCGAAAACTCAAGTTTATGAGTGGTACAAAGCCTTTCAGGACGGTCGTACCGCTAACCGGTTCGAAGATTACTGCCCGGCTAGATATATACCTGGACGACCTATCGACCGTCTCTCACCGACCGACAAACATTGACAAAGGCAAGGAAGACTCGTTGTTTCCAAGAATGTCCTCATTGAGTGTTAGAGAGTAGCCACGAGAGTAGGATCGTCCGTGAGATGTGCCTTCGTTGATTGTTGGTGCAATTTAGGTAAGGAATCATTCATGGATTTTCATGGACGTAATGGATAGATGCTTCCCTTCGCGACCGAGCTTGCAAGAGCATTCAATCACCGATCTTTTTAAGGCCCACAACATTCAAGTAAATACCATCTGAATCAGCCATCGTATTTTCCCCCCCCTCCAAAAAGAATCCCTGTGTTTATATCTGTGACCTCTCGTGCACTGCGTGGATCGACCTTTCTTTCTCTGTGTTTCCCAACTCCAAATTTACCACTCGGGAGGAAAAACGCTGCTTTTGAATCCATAAGAAGACGCTGCGTAGAAACAGGAATTCGCAGAGGGAACTCCAAAGCGATCCATACCGGAAAGCGCCTTATAAAAATGTTTTTGTGGATGATTGGAGAAACGTTGGCTTTGTGTATCGCTTCTTAATGGAGCGATATTTTGAAGGAGATAAAATAAATATTGATGAAGATTAAGAATTTTGCGTTTTATTTAAAATTTCCGGAAGCTTTTCGGTCACAATGTAAATTATGTCCCACTTAAGTAGTACCATATTTTTTATTTTTGCTTTATAGCTTAATTGTGTTATAAAGATTAAATACTTAATAAATACGAGTTACGGCGGTTTATGCAGCTCTCAACTATAATCAAGATTTTATTAACTTTCAGTTTACCTTATTAACAATGTTTATGAGAGCAAATAATAAAGATTTTGTACTGTACGCACGTTTTAAGTCGGTGTGTTGTGCTTGTCGATAAATTGTGTCTGAAATTTAAAATACAAAATTTTTTACCTCTTTTTAAACATAATAAATAAGTTCTAAAAATCCGAATTTCTATCAGAGTAACTAAAGTATTTATAGAGTAAACATATATAACGTTTGTGAGGTGTGTGCGGAAGCTCAGACATATGGCTGTTTCGAATTTAGCAACAGTCAAGTTTATGTGCTGAACCACTCATCATCGATAATCATTACTCAGATTATTGCTCAGATCGGAAATATATCTTATCTTGCTAAAATGTCTACTTAAATAAAACACTAATACCCAGCATTTGTAGAATACCCAGAAAAAGGAGAAATAATTGAGCATTTTTGTCATAGCCCAACTTTTTGTTAGATCAGGTAAAATTATTGACTGTATGATTTACTAAAGTAAAGAGGTCAAAACCCTGTGTAAGGAGATTACTCGAAGATATAATTAAATGGCTTATAAGATCAGCGATATGCAACGGAGGTTATCGATCTAAGTGAGGTGGATTTGCAATTAATAGTATTTGCATGACCTATACTATATATTTATTTAATATGATTTCTACTTGTAATGTATTCATTTAGATTGCCAAAGTATTTTGATCCAAATCTAACCAATGATGATCAGCAATTGCTACTTTTAGTTTAGAATGTATGTATTTTATTTCTAAGAGTTCCAAATCAAAAGTCGTTCTTGATTGACTATTTTTTTTCTATTTACTTTGCAGATGAAGTCTATCATGCAAAGTTATTGTGATGACATATATTTATTTATATGAGTATAAATATGTTAAATTTCTTTTTAAATAAATAATAAATGATTTATGGATGTTTGTTTCAAAAGTGTTGGTCATCATTTTTTGTTAATTAATAAATTTGTTTCCGTTAGATCCATTCAGCCATTGAATTTCACCCATTAATTGGGTAAATTAATATGAATTGGTTCCTCAATCAAAGTAGGTTAATAGTGGCACACAATTAATAATTTGTTTACGAAACAAATAATTTATAAATGAATAAATTAAAACAATACTTTAAGAGAATAGAGAATATTAAATAAATTGACATGAACTAACTTAGAACCTCAATAAGAGATGCCCAGCTATCCACAAGATGGTGAGAAACAATCGATTATTTATATTTACACACATTTGTTTATTATGATTGACATTGTGCAATATTTTGAACTTCAACTAAATATAATTATAATATAAAATAATTTTCTTAACTACCAACATGCATTTTACGCATATTTATATTTTAAAATAAGCAGTCTACCTATTGAAATAACATTAAATGGCAATGTTAATTAAACTAATTTAAATATTTTAGTTTAATATGTAAATAATTTAATGCAAAAATTTTTTTAATTTTTTCACTATTGGAATACCTATGAACTTCAGTTTGTATAATTATCTATGATCTGTGAAGTATTTACTCGACCCTGAATTACTCGTATATACCTACACAGCGATAGTAGCAACACTATTTTGTGCTCAGTTGCTCAGTATTCCATTGTACAAATAGTGAAAAATCTCTCCAGAATGTCGGACTGAGAAATTTTAAATAGCGCAATATTATCTAATCTCAAAAATGGGTGTCAAGGTTTAGTTGGAAGTCATTAGTAATGCGTTGCCTGCTTTGTAGGTATATAAGAAATTGCGTGGACAAAGAGTGAGCTTTCTTTCTGTACTGCACTTTGTATCACGCGGAATAGTTCCACTGAACGACCAATTGTTTTGGTATACCGGAATTATTCAATACGTAATTCAATCGAAACGTGTTCTTTCGGTTCAGTTTATGAGTGAAAAGATACCGAACTTTGTGCACTAATTTAGTTTATCAATTTTATTTGTTTAAGATTAGTTAATAATTTTGCAAATTATCTAATTAAAAACTGGAAATCAATCGTTGATGATCGTTTTTTTCCGTTCTAATTTATAGTACAGATTATGAGTACGCTTTCATTTGCTTATATATTTAAGAACCATATCTATATACATTATAAAAATGCTATAGTCATTGATATTTTTATAAGCGAGTGAAATGTTATAATATAAAATTTTCAACTGGATAGATACCATAATGGTTAAGGAACAACTCAAGAAATTAATAAATATGTAAGTGTTATTATATGTGAACATATGACGAAAGCATTATATGATCATGAATTCGTGGATGTTCAAGTACAAATAGTATTTGGTTTTTGTGAAATAAAGGCAATTCCGGAGGAGATACAGCTAGAAATTATATGTAATCTAACTTGAAGTAGGCATTGTAACAAACACGACTCTGATGAATGAGTAACGTAAATTGTATGAATGAAGAGGAGTCTTAGTCTTAGGAAAGTCTTTTGTTGCAGATTTTATAGTAAACGGTACTGAGAAAAATTGTACCTAATGTAAAAGAATGGCATACATCAAAACCACCGGAATCTTGGAATGCGCAATTAGATAATACTGCCTCGCAATTGAATTCGGTGGAGAGATTTGCTTAAGGAGCTCAAGACTGTACCGACTGTATCGAATTCTGTCAATTACTAAAAGTAAAAATCTTATTAAAAGGTTACTTATTGTCTAGTGATAACCTCTTAGTCTTTTATTTTTTTTTAAGTTTAAAAAAATGTTATGAATATCTTAACTTATAAAGAAAATGCTTTTTATGTAATTTTAAAGATCTTCATAAAATATCTTATTTATTTTTTATATATTTCATGTCACAAATATCATACTTATTCATAATTTTTGTAAAGCATAAAACGTGCTTTAGTAGTGAGTAGTAAAATCTAAGTATAGCGCAACAATTGTACATCATTCTAAATTTACTACATAAAACTTAACATATTTACTATACTTCCTTATAAATTCAATACAATAAACATTTTTTAAACTACTTATAATACTCATTTTCTCAAAACACTTAAGTATCTACAATGTAAATATATTCATACCAAGAAGTTCATCTTCAATATAGTTTTGCTTTCTATTACATTAAATATTTATTCTTTAAATGGAAGACTCTCAATACTAAAGAAAATAGTTCTTAGTATTTATAATATACATATATTCAAAATGCTTTTTTTTCGATTGTGTTAATTTTTAATAAGCAATTTATAGAGGGTATATTTAATACTAATCTATCTCCAATTAATTACTAAGTACATATTATATTTTAGTGATTCTAAGATACTTTAGTATAAAGTGCTCTTCAGTACAAAGTTCTCATCTTCACAAAGGTACTTTAGTCATTTCCTTTTAATCAAGAGATTAACTGGCAAATATTGTTAGTATAATTGCTAACTACTTTAAATGAAATATGGTAAGATACTGAAGGAAAATAAATTAATTTTGAAACTATGCTGCAATTTTTATTTCATAAATTTTTTTTATAAATATTAAATACTTATATTTGTGACCAAAAATTATTATTATAATAATTTGTTACCGGGCTAATTGGTCAAATTTTAATATAAATAAAAAGACACTAATTTATTATTTATATTTAAAAATCGTTATATTTTATTTCCGATATTTCGACTATCTTCGATAGTCATCTTCAGGGAAAACTACACAAAATATAGGATGTTCACATTTTTATAGCGGATTATAAAGAAAAATCATACAATAAATACAATAATAATGATGACAACAAGAGAAAAAACAACAATAAAAATACAAAAGAAAAATTAAAATTATAAAAAAAATTTATAAAAAAAAACAAAAAAAGCTTTACAAACATCCTGTGTCATTTGTTTATAATATTCCTATAAGCCTGAGCACAGTTGTCCGTATCAGTTTTATAATTAA
>NC_051847.1:2639357-2642287 GCF_002237135.1 Teleopsis dalmanni | reverse complement strand
TGAACATCCTATATTTTGTGTAGTTTTCCCTGAAGATGACTATCGAAGATAGTCGAAATATCGGAAATAAATTATAAACGATTTTTAAATATAAATAATAAATTAGTGTCTTTTTATTTATATTAAAATTTGACCAATTAGCCCGGTAACAAATTATTATAATAAATTTTTTTTGAAATTGTTTTTAAAATTTTAAAAATATTATGCAGTCACCAAAAGTTAATTCAAATTTCTAATAAACCTTCGCTTAAAAAAAAACCAATAATCTTTTAATAGTTTATTGTCTTTAGTTCCATAGTAAATAGGATTCACTATTTTTAGAAGTCAGTGGTCCACTTTAAGATGCATTATCATCGATCTCTCTTAAACGTACCATTGCCAATATGGCCATAATGCTTTCTAAACTAAGTTAGAACTTAAATAATTGGTATTTTGAACATATAAACTCTTATAAAGACATTTTTTTTAAAAAAACTAGTGAAGAATTTCTTTTGGCTGTTAAAAAATACTTCACTAACAGAATAATAAAAACAAATGAATTAATATAAAATATATTATAAATAAATTATTAAATTTTTTTTGATATAAAAAAATAAATATAAAATACCTATTATTTGTCTTAAAATAAAATAATTAGTTTAACTAAAGAACCACAATGAAGGATGTTAAAGTGGCAGTATATTAAACAATATTTTTCAACATAAACTTGCCTGATATATATATTTTAATACGTTATAAATAATTCTAAATCCTGCAAATAGTTTAAGCGTTTTTACAATTATTAAAAAAACCATACCAAGCTTACTGAAATTCAAAAATTATTGTACTAAGCGTGCTTCGTAGGAATTCAGTTTAGTCAGCTCTTCGACTGCTGCTTCCCTCAGTTTCCGTGACAGTGGCGGTACAAACAAATCGTAATCCACTTGCTTGCGCGCAGCGTTCAAGTAGATTTGTGTATTGTCGGCCAAATTTAGGAGCTCAAGCCATACACTGCAAGCATAGCCAACAACCAGCGTTATGATGAAACCAATCACAGAGAACCACAAATAGGATAGCTTGTACAACCAAAAATATTCAACTACAGGTGGCTTAGGAGTAGTGGTTATTATTGACAATGTTGCATTTATTGTGGTGTTAATAGCAGCTGTGCAGTTATCAACGCTAAGTGGCAATGAAGGTGGTGGTGGTTTAGGTCCTCCAAAACCAATCCAAAATGAAAACATTAAACCAATTAATAAACCCAGCAGCGCACCGCGTTGATTTGATCTCGTAGTGCACATTCCCAGCGTAAATAATGCCAATAAAGGTCCACCAACAATTCCAAATATTGTCAGAGATGCTTGAAGAACGCCACCTAGTGAACCAGCACCAAATGCTAAACCAACGCAGACTATGCCGTATAAACAGGCTATAATTTTTGATGGCAAAGTTGTATTCGAATCAGTCATAGGTCTTCTGAAGCAAACTTTATACAAAGGTTTTAGATAATCTTCCAATGTGACGGCAGCAAGAGAACTCACGGCTGAAGAAATGCTGGAGAGACTACCTGAGAATATGCCAGATACAAATAAGCCACAAAGTCCAGGATATTGACCTGTAAATAGAATTTGAAAGGTATACTAAATTAAAATTTAAAAAATATTAAAATTATATTCCGACGGGGCGCTACACTTCGTAAATTTAATATAATAATATTACAGTAAATTATATATGATAATATAAGTGAAGTTTGGATAATATAAAATGTGTCTATCTCTTAGCATCTTAAACTATATTCACTATTTGAAAATGAGCGATAATACCAGATCTTAACATATTATTAGAGGTTTAAATCTAAACTTCTTACAAACAGTAAAATCTTACTAAATTTGGTAAAAGCATATCTAAATTTGCTTACCCATTGTATCTATAGCGAACAGTGGCATTATTTGATCCCGGTATTTAATGCGACCCTCAAGTACTGGATCGCAGTTTCTGTAGTAATAAAATATAGCCAGACCGCTGAAAAGCGTGCTAAAACTTAAAGTACTCAATATTGGTAGATTCCACCAAAGTGCTGCTTGCGCACCTTTCAAGTCACGCACGCTTAATAAACGCTGTACTTGTGTCTGATTAACTCCGTAAAGCGATAGATATGTAACTATACCGCCAATAATTAAACTCCAAAATGTATGTCGTACTGTGGGATCTAAAGAGAACTCATTAATTTCCATCCGCCCACGTTCAACAGCAACATTCCAAATGGCACCTAAGCCTCCTTCAGCTTTAAGTGCAGACACTACAATTACTGAATAAATGGCAGCGAACATAAGAATAGACTGAAAAACATCGGTGATTAGTACCGCCTTCATGCCTCCTATTGTTGAATAAAATGTACAAACGAAACCTATGGCTAGTATGGCTGTGTTTTTATGTATTCCAGTTACCGCTTCTAAAGCAAGTGCAGGTGCATATAACACAATTCCCATGTAGAGTATCATTTGTACTGAATAAGCTAAAGAAGCTACCAGACGCGTTGCGTGTCCAAATCTACGTTCCAAGTATTCATAGACACTTGTGGTGCGCATACGATAGAAAACCGGTAAAAATAGATAAGCAGCTATGGGTGTACTGATAACGTAGGCCAGATTGATGACGCAGAACATAATGCCAAACTGATAACTTTCATTGGAAACGCCTAATAGCGTTATTGCAGACATGAAACTGGCCATCAAACTAAAGGATACTGGAAAAACCGACATGCTTTGATTAGCCATCAGATACTCTTTGGTGGTTTTTTGCTTGCCACCGGTGTAGCGGTAGTAGATTCCAATAGATGCAGAGATTATAAGTATAGTGATCAACACTGCAGCATCCCAAATATCAAAATTTGACATCTTTGTTAATTTTGTTCTGTCAGGCGCAGTCAGATGACAAAATGCAGAGTGTAA
>NC_051847.1:2614529-2639257 GCF_002237135.1 Teleopsis dalmanni | reverse complement strand
TTTTAGTTTCTAGCAGAGATCTAAACCTCATACATATTTAGCGACACCTGTATCTCACTTTTAAATACTGAAGGTTAATTATACACAACATATTTTAATATCAATTCATTTTAATAAGAATATATTGTATTTTTAAAGTGAATTGTTTATAGATGATACTACGTTATTTTCATTGCTTATAAATGAAGCTATGTTAATTGTATTTGCATAAAAAACATGTTGAAATTGCCATCCATTTCTCCATAGAGAAAATCTGTCAAATGCCATAAACGAAATTTCTCCACCAGATGTCATTACAATTTGAAGTATGTTTGACGTTTGAAATGTCTCCTGTGACTGTCTTTTTCGGCAAGATTTTCGTCGCGTATAGAAGGCAAAATGGTGCGTCTGTAAAATATTATCATTAAAAATTAAAAACATCCATTAATTATGTGAAACAAAAAGTGAAGAAATCGTTTTACCAATATTTGAAGTTTTGATTTGTAAAAAAATAGTTTGCAATCGTTTGCAACAAAAACTAAAAAATGTAGACAAAAGAATGCTATCCGCTTGGACGCTGTAATGCAAACAAAACAAAACTCGCAAATATTGTGTCGTGTTTTATAAAATTATTTAATTATAAATTTTTAAACTGCTTTTGGTATTAGTTTTATTTAATTTTTAATTATAAACTATGTGTATTTGCAGTCGCTGGTCATACCTGAGAAGTTTCAACACATCCTTCGTATCATGAATACGAATATTGATGGTAAACGCAAAGTTGGTATTGCCATGACCGCCATCAAAGGTGTTGGTCGCCGTTATTCCAACATTGTGTTGAAGAAGGCAGATATCGATTTAACTAAGCGTGCCGGTGAATGTACTGAGGAAGAGGTTTGTTTACATACTCATATAGTCACAAACATATCAGCAATTTATTATATTTCATTCTTATAGGTTGATAAAATTGTTACTATCATCTCTAATCCCTTGCAATACAAGGTTCCCAACTGGTTCCTTAACAGACAAAAAGATATCATTGATGGTAAATATAACCAATTGACCTCATCTAATTTGGATTCAAAATTGCGTGAAGATTTGGAGCGTTTGAAGAAGATTCGCTCTCATCGTGGTCTACGTCACTACTGGGGTCTCCGTGTACGTGGTCAACACACCAAAACCACTGGTCGTCGTGGTCGCACTGTTGGTGTGTCCAAAAAGAAGTAAACATTTTCATGTTGATTTTTTTTTTTACATTAAAATACTATTGAAATCCTGATAATTACATTCAATAAAACAAACAAAGGTTCGAGAAGTAAAAGTATTTATCATTGCCAGTGAATGTGCAAAGTTGTGATCAATAATTTTGTTGTAATTGTGATCTGAACGATGTTAATAACATTTAAGGAACTTACATATATGGAAATGGTCGTAAATTCGAATGAATTTGATGTGAAACAAGAAGTGTGTAAGGTATTAGAAGTTCGGAAAATACTAAGAACAAGTACTGAAGAACTAATTCGAGTTTTGTGCGTCCTAAGAAAATAGCTTATAGTTAGTTGTAAAGTTGGTGACATATATTACCTTCCACCACTGGCTTATTCAATTGCCAGTACTGATTGTTTGTTTAGAATTAAGTTGTGCAGTGGTTTTATGTGTGATGGCCTAGTTATAAACTTAAAGATATTACTGTGTGACAGGACATGGATCTCCAAAATACTCATTTTATTATTTCAGTTTTCCTCATTTCAGTAAATATTCACATTTAAAAAAATTATAAGCTTTATTTTTATAGAGCGTGACTTGATCTTTTTTAGTTGTGTCATAGCTTCGCTTGATGTTGCAGAGATTGGAAACTAACTTAGGAATAGGAATAAACAGAGTACCAGCTCTAAACGGAACAGAGCACTGCAACCATGGTTGATCTTTTGTGCTGCAAAAGCTCCCAACCGAATTAACTTAGTTTTGGGCATATTTTATAGATTATAGATTTTTTAGATTTATACAAGCTAGGACCGCTGGAACCAGTAATAATGCCCGATTAAAATAATTATCATTAATTATAAAAAAAATAAAAACTTGGACTCGTTGCATTTCACAGTTGAGAGACTGTTGAGTTGAAAAGTAAGCGTATAAAAGGTTGATAAAAAAACTGCACAATATGGATATAGAAAAGAGTAAAGAAGAAAGCACAGGTAGGAATGTTTAATCTAACATGGATCAAGATGAAGAAATCTTGCCACCTCGACTGGAAAGGATATTTTTTTAAATCATTTTGCCTTCATACTATCTTTCTTAACTACGAATGCAATTATTGAAAATATTTTTGTCAATGTTAAGCTGCTAGTTAATCCCGTTCTGATTTAGAAAAACGAAAAAATAGGAATGTGAAAGACTACTGTTAAGTTATAAGTAAGATGGGGAAATGGAAAATATGGCTAAACTACTTACTATGTCACTCTTCGACAATTGTTAAGGGAGCATCTATCCCCTCTAGATTTTTAATTTCATAAATATCAGTCTGGCATTAAATATACTATCCGTTTTACTAAAACAACTCAGAGGTTTTCTTATGTGGAATGCCGAGAAGCGTATTGAACATTTCTGACGTCAATTAGCCTGTCTTAAAACTACTCTGTGGTAGCACAACGAGTCCAGGACCTAAGTCAGATCGTTCGGCTACCACTGACATCTATCAATCTTGAGGTATGATGGTGTATCAGAACTAAATTATTAAAAATAAAATAATTTTAATCAGAGACAACTTTTATAAGTTGGCTATAGTTCTAGTTTGTTAAACTGTTAGCATAATTTCCGGTGCTCTATAAATAGAGTAATTGAAAAGTCTAGTTTGAGGCAATTTTTAATGTTATCAAATTAATTAAATGGTTTTTACGTTATGTTGTTATATATGACGTGTGAGGTTATCTATTCTCGTTATCATCTCGTTATATAGTTTATACTCACACAATTTTAATGAGTTAGTCATTGGGTTTTTAAAAAATATAAAAGAAAATTGCACATGGATTTCTAAATTCATGCGTGCATTTTATTTATTAAGAATATCACGTGAATTTGTTAAATATTTATGAGAAATAATTAACTTAAATTTCAAAGTCCAAATGACTGAGGATGACGAAGCAAAACGATCAGGCCACCTCACTCGCTTCAACTTTTTTGACGAGAAATAGAAATTCACTGAAAATGTGCGAAAACAAAAAATTCTACTATTTTTTGGTGCATGAACCCAATTTGTGATTTCACAAAAAAATACGCTATCTTAGGTATTTTTCATCGAACTTAAATAATTTGTACGAGCATATATTATAAAATTTAAATAAAAGTTATTATATTACCAATATTTCTGAAATACTGCACCTGAATAGAGATATCACATACCAGGTGCAGTATATTAATAATAGGGAATGAATAAACGTGATTTGTCTGTTTTGTTTTAAATTTGAAAATTTATAGTTATAAAAAGAAGGACAAAGGATTTACAATCCATCCTGTTGAGATATGACCAAAATATAGTAATTGTGAAAAAGATTAATTGTCCGCAAAAATCGCTATGAACTGCATTACAAGTACATTTTTACTAACATAAAACTGAGAGTGTTTGCTCTATAGTTAGTTTAGGGAAAAATACAAGCAAGCAAATATATTTCCGAGTTTTTCAATTGTTTATGCCATAAAAATCAATGCTGTGGACCACATAGATTCCTGAAGTGGTTATCTAATTTTCGCGATACCAATATTTTGGATTAATCATGTTATGTTGCGTTGAGGTAAAGATTTAAGTTGAACACTAGTTATGTCCAGAACCAGTTCACTACTCTGACAAAAATGAGCATCTCATAAAACATCTCGGCAAAAAGATCAAAATTTTGCTAGTAATTGTTTCTATGTGGGTAAATAACAATGATCTAAAATTCCTTAAACAAAACTTAGACTTTTAAGATTTACTGATAATCATTATAAAATTAGATAATATGGTAGATTAAGTTCTATTAACATATTTTAATTTTAAAATTGTTTTGTTGTAAAATAGCGTACCTGAACCCACATATTATGCGGAACAAAAAATAGGTTTTATGTTTTGCTGGGACCGGTACCAATATTTTTTAAAAATGTGATTTAAATACATAAAATTTATTTTAGAAGGAGTAGCCCTGGAGTATAGTTTTCTTCGTTTCTGGGTACATATTTTTCAAACACATGTTTAAATTATGCTATAATGATTAACGATAACGCATGTAATGAACATCTTCTGTTTAATAATAACTCATTTACTATCATTAATTGTGCTGAACTAATTTTAGCTTATTACGAATTTTAGTAACTACTTCAGCTCTATTTTGTCTATGAATCATTTTAATTATAATTTACAGTGCTTCATTTAAAATATAATTATATAACTATAAATAAATAAATAAGAAATTCAATTAATATTTATCAGTAAGCATATGTTTTTCTCAATCTATTCCAATTTATACCGGATTGTGAAAAATGTCGTTATTTTTTTTCTTAAAGTGTCTGTCAACTTTAAAAACTAATCTCTTCTACGTTCACAAATGGAACGTTATCCGCATTGACCTTTTCACTTTCACAAATACAAGACCTACAATTTTATTGTTATTTCGCATTATCGTTCCATGGTACATTTTGTAGATACTGATAAAGACTAAAATAACATCTTATTTCGATTTCTTTTTCAGTGTTCCGTGGTTGTGTTTTCATTTTAAATAATTGTTATTTTAATTGTTATCATTTGTTTTTCCATAACATATGGATTAAAATAAGATAAATGTCTTTAGCGCAAATAATTGAATCTATAGCTTATATATAGTAATTTATATATTCTACATGCATATTCGAGATTATTGGAGAGATTTGTCAGAGAATGTCAAGACCGAAGACTGGCTGCAGTGATAGTAATTCTTAATTTTATTATAAATAATTAATTATTACTCACATATATAAGCATATTTTCTTCAAATAAATATTATGGAGAATCATTTAAGATTAATGCCAATAAGAGGATATCATTTTTATTTTAATATATAAAACATACAATATACCATACATACTTAAATGGAATTAATTGAAGGGGGCCTACATTGTCTCTCTTGCGTCCACTTAAAAAAAAGTCAAGTTCAAGAAAACCCGAGGAATTTCAGAGAAAAACGCCACAACATTAATTTCTTTCATTAAAAATTCGTTAAAAAGATAGTGATTATTTGTTTAATAAATTACTGAAAAAGTTTTAATAAATTATGTCCCACTTAAGTAGTACCATATTTTTTATTTTTGCTTTATAGCTTAATTGTGTTATAAAGATTAAATACTTAATAAATACGAGTTACGGCGGTTTATGCAGCTCTCAACTATAATCAAGATTTTATTAACTTTCAGTTTACCTTATTAACAATGTTTATGAGAGCAAATAATAAAGATTTTGTACTGTACGCACGTTTTAAGTCGGTGTGTTGTGCTTGTCGATAAATTGTGTCTGAAATTTAAAATACAAAATTTTTTACCTCTTTTTAAACATAATAAATAAGTTCTAAAAATCAAAATTTCTAACAGTTTAATTATAGTATTTATAGAGTAAACATATATAACGTTTGTTTGGAGTGTGCGGAAGCTCAAACGTATGGCTATGTCGAATTTAGCAACAGTCAAGTTTAAGTGCTGAGCCACTCATCATCGACAATCACGTATTAATTAGATATTAATTAGATTAGATATATCTTATCTTGCTAAAATGTCTACTTAAATAAAACACTAATACCCAGCATTTGTAGAATACCCAGAAAAAGGAGAAATAATTGAGCATTTTTGTCATAACCCAACTTTTTGTTAGATCAGGTAAAATTATTGACTGTATGATTTACTAAAGTAAAGAGGTCAAAACCCTGTGTATGGAGATTACTCGAAGATATAATTAAATGGCTTATAAGATCAGCGATATGCAACGGAAGTTATCGATCTAAGTGAGATGGATTTGCAATTAATAGTATCTGCATGATCTATACTATATATTTATTTAATATGATTTCTACTCGTAATGTATTCATTTAGATTGCCAAAGTATTTTGATCCAAATCTAACCAATGATGATCAGCAATTGCTGCTTTTAGTTTAGAATGTATGTATTTTATTTCTAAGAGTTCCAAATCAAAAGTCGTTCTTGATCGATTATTTTTTTTCTATTTACTTTGCAGATGAAGTCTATCATGCAAAGTTATTGTGATGACATATATTTATTTATATGAGTATAAATATGTTAAATTTCTTTTTAAATAAATAATAAATGATTTATGGATGTTTGTTTCAAAAGTGTTGGTCATCATTTTTTGTTAATTAATAAATTTGTTTCCGTTAGATCCATTCAGCCATTGAATTTCACCCATTAATTGGGTAAATTAATATGAATTGGTTCCTCAATCAAAGTAGGTTAATAGTGGCACACAATTAATAATTTGTTTACGAAACAAATAATTTATAAATGAATAAATTAAAACAATACTTTAAGAGAATAGAGAATATTAAATAAATTGACATGAACTAACTTAGAACCTCAATAAGAGATGCCCAGCTATCCACAAGATGGTGAGAAACAATCGATTATTTATATTTACACACATTTGTTTATTACGACTGGCATTGTGCAATATTTTGAACTTCAACTAAATATAATTATAATAAAATAAATTTCTTAACTATCAACATGCATTTTACGCATATTTATATTTCAAAATAAACAGTCTACCTATTGAAATAACATTAAATGGCAATGTTAATTAAACTAATTTAAATATTTTAGTTTAATATGTAAATAATTTAATGCAAAAATTTTTTTAATTTTTTCACTATTGGAATACCTATGAACTTCAGTTTGTATAATTATCTATGATCTGTGAAGTATTTACTCGACCCTGAATTACTCGTATATACCTACACAGCGATAGTAGCAACACTATTTTTTGTGCTCAGTTGCTCAGTATTCCACGGTACAAATAGTGAAAAATCTCTCCAGAATGTCGGACTGAGAAATTTTAAATAGCGCAATATTATCTTATCTCAAAAATGGGTGTCAAGGTTTAGTTGGAAGTCATTAGTAATGCGTTGCCTGCTTTGTAGGTATATAAGAAATTGCGTGGACAAAGAGTGAGCTTTCTTTCTGTACTGCACTTTGTATCACGCGGAATAGTTCCACTGAACGACCAATTGTTTTGGTATACCGGAATTATTCAATACGTAATTCAATCGAAACGTGTTCTTTCGGTTCAGTTTATGAGTGAAAAGATACCGAACTTTGTGCACTAATTTAGTTTATCAATTTTATTTGTTTAAGATTAGTTAATAATTTTGCAAATTATCTAATTAAAAACTGAAAATCAATCGTTGATGATCGTTTTTTTCCGTTCTAATTTATAGTACAGATTATGAGTACGCTTTCATTTGCTTATATATTTAAGTACCATATCTATATACATTATAAAAATGCTAAAGTCATTGATATTTTTATAAGCGAGTGAAATGTTTACATATATAGGTTATAATATAAAATTTTTAACTGGGTAGATACCATAATGGTTAAGGAACAACTCAAGAATTTAACAAATACGTAAGTGTTATTATACATATGTTAATATATAACGAAAGTATTATATGATCAAGAATTCGCGGATGTTCAAGTACTAATAGTATTTGCTTTTTGTGAAATAAAGGCAATTCCGGAGGCGATACAGCTAGAAATTATATGTAATCTAACTGGAAGCAGGCATTGTTACAAACACGACTCTGGTGAATGAGTAACGTGAATTGTATGAATGAAGAGGAGTCTTAGTCTTAGGAAAGTCTTTTGTTGCAGATTTTATAGTAAACGGTACTGAGGAAAATTGTACCTAATGTAAAAGAATGGCATACATCAGAACCACCGGAATCTTGGGTTGCGCAATTAGATAATATTGCCTCGCAATTGGAATCGGTGGAAAGATTTGCTTAAGGAGGCCAAGACTGTATCGGCTGTTTCGAATTCTGTCAATTACTAAAAATCTTTTTAAAAGTTTACTTATTGTCTAGTGATAACCTCTTAGTCCTTTATTTTTTTTAAGTTTAAAAAAATGTTATGAATATCTTAACTTATAAGGAAAATGCCTTTTATGTAATTTCAAAGATCTTTATAAAATATTTTATTTATTTTTTATATATTTCATGTCACAAATATCATACATATTCATAATTTTTGTAAAGCATAAAACGTGCTTTAGTAGTGAGTAGTAAAATCTAAGTATAGCGCAACAATTGTACATCATTCTAAATTTACTACATAAAACTTAACATATTTACTATACTTCCTTATAAATTCAATACAATAAACATTTTTTAAACTACTTATAATACTCATTTTCTCAAAACACTTAAGTACCTACAATGTAAATATATTCATACCAAGAAGTTCATCTTCAAAATAGTTTTGCTTTCTATTACATTAAATATTTATTCTTTAAATGGAAGACTCTCAATACTAAAGAAAATAGTTCTTAGTATTTATAATATACATATATTCAAAATGCTTTTTTTTCGATTGTGTTAATTTTTAATAAGCAATTTATAGAGGGTATATTTAATACTAATCTATCTCCAATTAATTACTAAGTACATATTATATTTTAGTGATTCTAAGATACTTTAGTATAAAGTGCTCTTCAGTACAAAATTCTCATCTTCACAAAGGTACTTTAGTCATTTCCTTTTAATCAAGAGATTAACTGACAAATATTGTTAGTATAATTGCTAACTACTTTAAATGAAATATGGTAAGATACTGAAGGAAAATAAATTAATTTTGAAACTATGCTGCAATTTTTATTTCATAAATTTTTTTTGAAATTGTTTTTAAAATTTTAAAAATATTTTGCAGTCACCAAAAGTTAATTCAAATTAATAAACCTTCGCTTAAAAAAACAAATAATCTTTTAATAGTTTATTGTCTTTAGTTCCATAGTAAATAGTATTCACTATTTTTAAAAGTCAGTGGTCCACTTTAGGATGCATTATCATCGATCCCTCTTAAACGTACCATTGCCAATATGGCCATAATGCTTTCTAAACTAAGTTAGAACTTAAATAATTGGTATTTTGAACATATAAACTCTTATAAAGATATTTTTTTTTAAAAACTAGTGAAGAATTTCTTTTGGCTGTTAAAAAATACTTCACTAACAGAATAATAAAAACAAACGAATTAATATAAAATATATTATAAATAAATTATTAAATTTTTTTTGATATAAAAAAATAAATATAAAATACCTATTATTTGTCTTAAAATAAAATAATTAGTTTAACTAAAGAACCACAATGAAGGATGTTAAAGTGGCAGTATATTAAACAATATTTTTCAACATAAACTTGCCTGATATATATACTTTAATACGTTATAAATAATTCTAAATCCTGCAAATAGTTTAAGCGTTTTTACAATTATTAAAAAAACCATACCAAGCTTACTGAAATTCAAAAATTATTGTACTAAGCGTGCTTCGTAGGAATTCAGTTTAGTCAGCTCTTCGACTGCTGCTTCCCTCAGTTTCCGTGACAGTGGCGGTACAAACAAATCGTAATCCACTTGCTTGCGCGCAGCGTTCAAGTAGATTTGTGTATTGTCGGCCAAATTTAGGAGCTCAAGCCATACACTGCAAGCATAGCCAACAACCAGCGTTATGATGAAACCAATCACAGAGAACCACAAATAGGATAGCTTGTACAACCAAAAATATTCAACTACAGGTGGCTGAGGAGTAGTGGTTATTATTGACAATGTTGCATTTATTGTGGTGTTAATAGCAGCTGTGCAGTTTTCAACACTAAGTGGCAATGAAGGTGGTGGTGGTTTAGGTCCTCCAAAACCAATCCAAAATGAAAACATTAAACCAATTAGTAAACCCAGCAGCGCACCGCGTTGATTTGATCTCGTAGTGCACATTCCCAGCGTAAATAATGCCAATAAAGGTCCACCAACAATTCCAAATATTGTCAGAGATGCTTGAAGAACGCCACCTAGTGAACCAGCACCAAATGCTAAACCAACGCAGACTACGCCGTATAAACAGGCTATAATTTTTGATGGCAAAGTTGTATTCGAATCAGTCATAGGTCTTCTAAAGCAAACTTTATACAAAGGTTTTAGGTAATCTTCCAATGTAACAGCAGCAAGTGAACTCACGGCTGAAGAAATGCTGGAGAGACTACCTGAGAATATGCCTGATACAAATAAGCCACAAAGTCCAGGATATTGACCTGTAAATAGAATTTGAAAGGTATACTAAATTAAAATTTAAAAAATATTAAAATTATATTCCGGCGGGGCGCTACACTTCGTAAATTTAATATAATAATATTACAGTAAATTTTATATGATAACGGAAAAACTAATATAAGTGAAGTTTGGATAATATAAAATGTGTCTATCTCTTAGCATCTTAAACTATATTCACCATTTGAAAATGAGCGATAATACCAGATCTTAACATATTATTAGAGGTTTAAATCTAAACTTCTTACAAACAGTAAAATCTTACTAAATTTGGTAAAAGCATATCTAAATTTGCTTACCCATTGTATCTATAGCGAACAGTGGCATTATTTGATCCCGGTATTTAATGCGACCCTCAAGTACTGGATCGCAGTTTCTGTAGTAATAAAATATAGCCAGACCGCTGAAAAGCGTGCTAAAACTTAAAGTACTCAATATTGGTAGATTCCACCAAAGTGCTGCTTGCGCACCTTTCAAGTCACGCACGCTTAATAAACGCTGTACTTGTGTCTGATTAACTCCGTAAAGCGATAGATATGTAACTATACCGCCAATAATTAAACTCCAAAATGTATGTCGTACTGTGGGATCTAAAGAGAACTCATTAATTTCCATCCGCCCACGTTCAACAGCAACATTCCAAATGGCACCTAAGCCTCCTTCAGCTTTAAGTGCAGACACTACAATTACTGAATAAATGGCAGCGAACATAAGAATAGACTGAAAAACATCGGTGATTAGTACCGCCTTCATGCCTCCTATTGTTGAATAAAATGTACAAACGAAACCTATGGCTAGTATGGCTGTGTTTTTATGTATTCCAGTTACCGCTTCTAAAGCAAGTGCAGGTGCATATAACACAATTCCCATGTAGAGTATCATTTGTACTGAATAAGCTAAAGAAGCTACCAGACGCGTTGCGTGTCCAAATCTACGTTCCAAGTATTCATAGACACTTGTGGTGTGCATACGATAGAAAACCGGTAAAAATAGATAAGCAGCTATGGGTGTACTGATAACGTAGGCCAGATTGATGACGCAGAACATAATGCCAAACTGATAACTTTCATTGGAAACGCCTAATAGCGTTATTGCAGACATGAAACTGGCCATCAAACTAAAGGATACTGGAAAAACCGACATGCTTTGATTAGCCATCAGATACTCTTTGGTGGTTTTTTGCTTGCCACCGGTATAGCGATAGTAGATTCCAATGGATGCAGAGATTATAAGTATAGTGATCAACACTGCAGCATCCCAAATATCAAAATTTGACATCTTTGTTAATTTTGTTCTGTCAGGCGCAGTCAGATGACAAAATGCAGAGTGTAAATGTTTTGATTTTGATAACTAATAAGGCAACGCGAGTAAATAATTTTAATAATTGTTATTATTTTGTAAATTGTTTTTTGTTTAACATCATTGTTTATTGTTCACTTTGTAATAATATAATGTGGGTGTTGGCATTGTTTTTGATAACATATATTATAATTCTGCAAAGATAGATATACTTAATAGACAGAGATATAGCATTACGGATTTTTTTAGCGTCAAGTAAACCGATATCAAAATAGAAAGTAAAATATAGATCTCTTACAGTAAACAATTTTCTCAGATTGCTATGCATTTCTTATTTTTAGGAGTGATTTCACTGTCATAAACTCTTCAAGTCTTCAACTAACCGACCAATCATTCCTTTTCCTTTGCAAATAATTTGTATGTAAAAATGATGACACTTTTTCCAAAGTTTCTTAGTTTATTTTAAAAGTTTTTAAAATTTGATTTGATATTTCATACAATAATCATTACAGATAGTTCTGAACCTAAAAAGTATTTGCAGGTTGGCATCAAGGACTATTATAAAAATAAAAATAAATAGAACTAAATCCCTACTATCTTAGAATTAAATATTATCTTATGTTAATTTCGGGAATCAAACATCTCTTTTTTCTTATGTTAACGCAGACGTACTTTGATGTGCCTTAGTTTGGGCTAATGCCAATATGTCTCACGTCAATAGTGCTACGATTGTTACGTATGCAGACCACAGGTTATTTTTTCCATCTAATACATCTCAATTAGAATCCAACATTTTAAAAAAAGCAAGAAAAAATTATGGATTACTAATGATTTTTATGGATACAATTCAGTTTATGTGAAATGAAATTTGTTAAGATAAAAAATCAATAATTAAAACGCTGTGTGGTGATAGTTAGGAGTCTAAATTAAGTTTAGAAAATAAGGTAGTTCTATTTTGCAAATATATTTAGGGTAGTACTTTGCAAATATATTTATAGGGAACTGTTACAGTTTAAATATGGAAACACCTCAAAGTTTTCACTTTAGCTCTAAGTTTAATAGCTATAGCTCCATGGTACAGAATCAATTAATTTAAAAAAGACAGTACTAGCCCTAGTATTTTTATGTGAAGAACTGAAGCTAAAATGTCTAGACTTGTGAAAAAAATAATAATTTCTGCAATAAACGTATAAAAATATTTAATATAAATAATTGAATCTAAAAGCCTTTATTATAAGCCTAACATAATTCTTCAACTCCGAGTAATTTGTCGTAAAACATTATTATTTTATGTGAACTGTTTGAAATTTTATGTGAACTGTTAGATATTAGAATGAAGAGTCGACCACACCTGTGCTGTTAGAATGCCCTGCGCTAATGCACATACGAAATAGGCCCTTAGGAATGTATTGTCTCTTACGGAAGAGGTAATAAAACTCTGAAAAGTAAGTTCTATACTACTTCTTATTGACGCAACAAGGCTTAGAGACCTAGTTTCAACCCAGAAGGGAGCACAATAGTCCCGACGGTCGCAGTTCGACAACCCCTAACAATAATAATAATAATAGATATTTTCTCCATAAAAATCGGTAAAAGAATCGTTACAAATTTTGCTAACTATTTTTGATTTCCGCTGAATGTTGTCAGTCGCTGTGTTTCTTCCCAAGAGACAACACTGTAATGTATTCTTTTATATAAAATAAGTTAGTTTATTCACTCCTAAAATATGAGCACAATATCAATATAACACAAATAAGATGTGAATTTTTTATAAAAGCCGGCAACAACACGCAGCCAAAAATTTAAAATTATAATGAACTCGGACTCGGACCGTTGACCGTAGCACTTGTCACAGCAAAAATCGATTTTGTGTCACAAAAACTGTTTCGAAATTGTGAAATTAAAACTCATTAAAGAAGGATTACATGTTTATTCAATTGTTTTGTTTAAATTAGATTTGTTTTATAAAACGGTTGTTGTTAATTTTCTATTAGTTTGAAGCAAAACATTTGTTTGCAACAAAAACAAAATTGTATAATCATATATAAATTTCAGCCAACACTTTCTGATTTTAGTACATGAATTTTCTATCAGTTAATTTTGATTATTGATATTTTTTTTGTTAATACGCAATTCCAAAACATTGAGTAATCATTAATTATTTCACAAACACATTTTTATTATTTTTACTGTAAACGTATCGCGCGACCTTTCGCTTTCTATTTATATTTTACTTGAACATTTACCAACCCAACCGCCAACAAACTCCCGACACGATGCGGTAAACTGAACTGCTGTTGA
The DNA here is from genome assembly GCF_002237135.1 of Teleopsis dalmanni. Taxonomy (NCBI): domain Eukaryota; kingdom Metazoa; phylum Arthropoda; class Insecta; order Diptera; family Diopsidae; genus Teleopsis; species Teleopsis dalmanni. The sequence goes on along the minus strand of NC_051847.1, from coordinate 2,625,351 downwards.
AACTTATTGTACACCATATGCGCGACTCACATATTTTCGTTCGCAGAGCTTTTTCATCTTACAGGGTTGCTAGCAGCTTTCAGAAAATACTAAGGTATTTAGTATTAAAAATTTGTACGCAGGGTGAATACATGTCCATAGATATGGTATTTACCACGTTCACACTACTAACTTCAGTTTTCAGAATTTGGTAAAGTCTGAATTAGTTGAGCCTTAAGCCAGTCGACGCATATATAGATTACGTTTAAGTCGAAATAGCCTGTAAAACTTAGCTTTTTAATGGAATAATATATAAAATTTAGTTCGAATATTAATAAAGCGTCACTTTGATATACATATTTATATGTATTAGATAAATGTTAACAAAAATATATAAAATAAAAATCTAATATTTTTTGTGTAGTGAAATTTTTTACTAAAAAATTATTTTAAAATATCCAATCTAGCTATTAGCATGCACATGTAGTATATTGAAAGATAATAAGATAGTCGTTCTATTGAATTAAAAATTACTGAACAATATTGTATAGTTTTTTTTTGTAATGTGATCTTTGCGTATCCTTCAATATGAAATTACAAAAAAAAAAATTAAATAGATTTCAAAAAAATTAAATTTAATATATAAAAATCTTAATAAAAAAACTAACATTTTTTTTAACTATTTAGCTATTAGCTATTGATTTTTTTTCCAAAAATTAAGAAAAAAAATTTTGGTTGACTTTTTACAATAGTTTTTTAAAACTGATTATTTTTGAACAAGAATTATGCTGCTCTCAAAAAAGTATACCAACGAAGTTTAAAGCATCTCGCATTGAAAAATAATAGTCGATATAAACTGTTTGCAAAACAATACAAGAAGAATATTATGCTCAAATCGCTTCACTTGGAAACATATAATGTTATGGTAAATTTTTGATTTCATTTTATTGAAATAGAACACAGCATATAGATAAAAAAGAAAAAAATGTGTATCATTTATTTTTGTATCAATATTTGTTTTATTGCTGCCATCCTCTATGGACATTATTCAGTACAATTTAGAATATATATATTTATGAAGTAAATACAATTAATTACTTTGCTGATTAAAGAAATAATATTTTGTGCTAGATATTTTTAAAAATATACAATATGTAGAGAACATGTTATATGAAAACAATTGAACTTATTTTTAAGCAACATACATATTACCAAAATAATGTGCAAAAATCTTATATCATAATCATATCAATAATCGTGAAATCATAATCAATATAAAGACGTTGAACGAAAATTTTATTATATGTATGATATATATGATATGTATTTTTAAAAAGTTGTTATGAAAAGTAATTAATCGAGTTTCTTCAGAAATATAATTCAGAAATAACTTCAACTTTCTATCTAAAAAATAAACCTGATAAAATCAGCACAATATTATGATAGAGAGAAGTTTTTTATATGTAAACAAAACAAAACATTTGAACCAAGCATACTTTAAAAATACAACTATGTATGTTAGAATTTATTTATCGATTAAAAGTTTACTTCAAACTGTCAGCTGCTTTTAATTTTGACGTATGGCGAACGATTCATATTACTGAGTCGAAAAGTTTAAGTACTCGTCGGCGCTTTTAAATAGCTTCTTTAATAGAATTCTTGGAAGTTTGAAATATATATTTATTATGCAATGGATTATTCTTTGATTAACTATTACGGATATCAAAAAAGTAGATGCGGATATTGCAAAGGGGTAAAATGTAGTAATTCACATGGTAAGAATAAATAAATGAAAAGTTATTTAAAATATATTTTGCAGAAAAAAACAATTTTTTAGTTATCAAAGTTTTGATTTTGCTATGGTTATGAAATGCTAAAGTAATTATTGAAATAAATACTATTCAAAGGATTTAAGGTATATGACTCATTTTCCTGCACTTCGCCGAATGCGGTTGCGTGTTTAGTAAGCATAAAACTACGTATGCACTGCTATTAATAAAAAAGTTTTTACCAAGAAGCAACGAAAATGAGAGATAAATATTATTAAATATAGGATATAGTTATCACGTAAAATATACATAGAACACGTTTTTTGTTCAATATGTGCTATTAGATAGAAAATACTACTTTTAAATATAAATTCATACTTGCTTAGTAAGCAAGATCAAGTTATGCTGAGTCAGTTGACATTAGAATTGAGGATTCAACTGCTTTACTCATCGATTGCCATTTCGAAAATTTGTTAATCTCACTTTGTTATGAAGCCAATTCCTTAACGAAATATTATTTCATATCCATTTACGTTCACAATTATTTGAACTGGTATTTGACAGTATTTAAAATGTAATTAGTTGAAATACTGCAAATTTGTTTAATTTCCTGCTGTCGTTGAAGCAATAATTTAAAATAGTAGAACTGGCATTTGTGGATTATATATCCACAAATAAATACCATAATACAGATGACATGGCTTTGATTAAAAGCAAAAGTTTTTAAACTCATTTGCATAAAAAAAAATAAACAAACATAGAACCTGTTTAAAAATGAAAAGTCATTCTCATTAGAATATACATATATAACTTTGTTATTAGTTGTGTATAAATTAATTGATAGATTTTACCGCAAGCACCATCGGTTATTCAACTTTGGCATTCGTTTCTACCTCAACGCATTTATGTCATTAACTTTGTAATATGTTTTATGAGCACATCAATTAATATGATTATTTTTATTTAAGGAATGCATGCCTATGGCTTAACGCCACAGGAATATCAGGATTTAATTGATCGAGGTTGGCGGCGGGCTGGACTTTATTGTTATAAGCCAGACAATATAAAAACTTGTTGTCCATGCTATACCATTAAGTAATAGTTTCACAGAATAATTATTATTTTTTTTATAAGTATAACATGTTATATTTATGTTAAAATTATTTAGATGTGACGCTTTGGAATTTAAATTAACAAAGACGCATAAAAAAATCTTGAGGCGTATGAATCGTTTTTTACGTGACGGCAAAAAAGAGCAACATGAAGAACGTATAGAAAATTCCATGGATACTGAAAGAAATTGCGAAGAATCTGGAATAATTGATGTACCAAAAACTGATATTAATCTTGCCGATATTGTGACAAAAACTCGTGAAAACTGCACAACAAATTTGCAAAATAAACAAAATGCACAAATTAAAAATGTCTCACAAGATGCGAATATTGCTATACCAAAAACAAGTGCCAGTTCACAACTATGTGAAAATAGTGAACAAAATGACAGTTCACAGCAATGTGAGATTTGTTAAGTTCATATAATTAACGTTCATATAATTTGAATTAAACATTTTTATATTTAACAGCTTTAGAGAGACCAGTTTGCAAGAAAGCTAAACAAATGCGGTTGGAACGTAGAAGAACCAAACTCGCTTTAAGAGGTATATCTGAAGAGACAGCAACGGCTTCTAAGTCGAAGATACAAAATAAAGAAAAAAGTTTACAGGATTATATAAATGATACAACTGCCAGCGATAAACACAAACTAAAGGTAAAATATGAAATGAATTATATGCTGAAATCGCAAATAATTAGATTTGATAGTTTGTCTAAGTAGTATTCATTTAAGTATCATTTGATTAATTTATCAAATGATACTTTCTGTTATTTTGATAATAAGATAATTGAAAGTAAATGATTAAAATATTTTGGTAAAATTGCACCTTTAAAGTAGTTACTAAATGTGAAATTATATGATTGGTATCGAAATATTGTAATTGTATTATTATCCTATATTTATTTAAATTGTAAAATAATACGTATAATCAAAAGCTGAAATTTTGTGGTTTCGGAGCATATTACATCCTTTCCTTGGCCCTTCATGAGGTTATAATATCCATCATTTTAAAAATATGAATTCAAAGTAAAATTACTTAACAATTTTAACGTTTATCAGGCTTAAAAGTGGAGAAAGGATATTACACACATACGCATAAATACACATAATTATATCCAGTATCAGTTATAGTTTTGGGAAATATGATAATACAATATTAAAATTTTGATTGTTTTTGGTACAAATTTCTGTGCATATTTGATGTGACCAATATAATCAGAATGACAAAATCTTGATAAAATAAAACATTTTATAAGTGATAGTAACACTATCACTATTTATACTATTATCTGATATCATAATAATCCAATTACGTTATAAAGAGGTACATAATATTTGAACACATGATACTATCATATTTACAGATTCTTCTTGTCCCATCTGTGACAATGAAACCAAATTCTGATGAATTCAGAATATATTCAAAATATCAAACGCAAATACACAAAGACAGTCCAGAAAGTCTTAGTTACCATAGATTAGAGCGATTTCTATACAAATCTTGTTTAAAGGTAAATTAATATTATAAAATAAAATTATTTATATATTTCAGCTAATTCTAGTGGAAGTGAATAGTAACCAGTTCAGAAATACGCTGATGAAAACTTTTGCATTGTATAAAAAGTATCAGATATTGATACATAATGATCCACCACTGGATGTGAATAGTTATTTAGAGTTTTTACAGGAGTCTCCGATAGAGGTCTCGTATATCAAACATATATATATACATTAAAACATAAAAACATTTTGTATAAATATATTGGTAAATTTAACGATATCTTATTTTTAGATGATTGAACCTGTAAATGGTGCTCCAACTGGTTATGGTTCTTTTCATCAGCAATATTGGCTTGATGATAAATTAATTGCAGTTGGTGTAATTGATATATTACCATACTGTGTTAGCTCCGTATATTTTTTCTATGATCCAGATTATAGTTTTCTATCCTTGGGTACATATGCATCCTTAAGGTAAGTCTTTGTAAGAAAAAAAGTTTTTTTCGTAATTTATTTCTTATCTTTGCAGAGAAATAGAGTTTGTACAACAATTATCAACACACGTAGATGCTATTAAATATTATTATATGGGTTTTTATATACATTCCTGCCCAAAGATGCGTTACAAAGGTAAACTTGCTCCCTCCTATCTATTGTGTCCAGAATCATATAGTTGGTGTTTACTTACACAAGGTATAAAATTATTAAATTTCATTATGTAATTCTAGTAAGAACACTAAATAAATTGAATTTAGAAATTCGAGATAAATTGGATGAAAATAAATACCAACGGTTAAATTCGAATTTAAGCGATGAAGATCCAAATAAGTTCGAAATACGAGACTTGGATAAAGTACGTTTACTTGTAAATCAACGTCACTTCGTTACCTATCCTCAATATATTCAGGTAAACTATAAAATTCAAAAAAAATTCTTATAAATAATTGTAAATAATCGTGTAGGGCTATGTAGGGCTGTCTGCATTACTTAATGGACATGTTATTAATCATGAAATATTTTTTTTTTTAATTGTATTGAAAAGATAAGTTTGAAATAGATTAGTTTTTTGATTTAAAAATGATTTCTTTTTAATCTTAATGTAACTATGTTTTCACTTTGCATTTGTATGTAAAAAAATATATATATACATATATATAAGCGTTTTAAGTCGAAGTTTGGTTTAACAGCAATTTTATTCATCAATAATTATTGTGCTGTTAACATTATTGCAACTGCTGTTAATTATATTATTATTTTATTCTTTTATTCTTTTATTCTTTTATTTCAATGTGTAAGACATATATTAGAGTAGGAAAAAAAACAAAGCAAATGTAAAAATATATTCAAACCAAACAAAAAGTTGCAACAACAAGGATATTATCTCGAGCAAATCAATTATTTAAAATTGTATTTTTACAAGCTAACAAAACTCCTTGATTTGTAACATAACTCTTTGTGTAAAATGTTTATGAACAAGAAAGTAACTCCACTTATCAATCAGAACAAGTTCAATACTTGACTTAACTCTTTTATGAAATGAAATAAATAATATTTTTTTATTTAGTTGAAAATAAACATTATTATTATCTTTATCAAAGTTTTATAGTTATTACCACACAACACTGAATTTTGTCTAAAAAACTTGTACACAATTTTTTAATATGTCCATCATTGTCTCTTAAATATGTTTAAGTAAATAAAGTGCATGCATAAGATCACCTTAACATAAAAAGCAATCCATATCTTGTACACTAAACATATATAAAACTCTGCTCCTTTTAAATGTCATTACAGTCTTTTAAAATAAAACACATTGACAACATTCTGGACATTATAAGGAGCAGAATTTACAAGGAGGTAATTCCTATACACATTAGTTTCAGAACCTACAAATAGAGTAGAAAATATAAAATAAATAAAATGACGCTTTCTAACTTCTTTAATAACTTGTTTTTAAAATATTGCAGATAACTGGTGAAAATGACGATCGTGATATAATTATTGAATATTGTAAACTGGTTGGAAAAAAGTGTGCTCATCGATTGACTTATTTTAAAAATGATATTTAATCTTATATTCATTAGAGTCATATTTGTCAAATATTTGTGAAAAAAGAGTTATATGTTAAAAACATTGTAAAAATTACTTTCTTGTTAAAACTTAAATATTTATTATAAATTATTAGTGTAAACATTAAAATGAATTTAATATTTTCTTTTTATTTAAATTATTATATTATTAGTCAATTTTTAATTATTAAAAATAATGAATTTCTTCTTAAAAAAAATAAAAATAAAATTATTATTGTATTATATATAATTGTTTTATAATTTGTGTACTTATAAGCGAAGATATTATCTTCACCTTTCTCGAAGCTTTAATCCTTTTACATACCGTTTACATGACCGCCACTAAAAAAGTATACCAAGTTATAATCATGAGTTATGTTTAATTTGATTTTAATATATCAACAATCAACTCGAATATCTCTACTTTGATGCAGATTATAATTTTCTATTATTAGGCCATAACACCTTATCTTCTAGAACGATTTCAAACGAAGAGTTATGGAGAATAACGCACCAAACAAACGTAAACAGCGAGATAAGAAGAAAGAAGTATGGTTGGATTGGACACACACTGCGTAAGCCTTACTTTGAACCCCCAGGAGACTAGGCGTAGAGGTAGACAAGCAATGACCTGGAGAAGGACAGTTCAGCAGGAGACGGGTAAATCGTTTAACGAGTTGAGAGCAATAGCACAAAATATAAACTAGTGGAAAACTTTGGTAGACTCCTTAAGCACCTAATGGAGTATGGAAATAATAATAATTATTAGGTAAAATTTTTAAATATGTATATAGGCATAATTTCAAAAACTTATGTGAAAAATATTATATTTTGAAAGAGTTTTTTGGAAAAACTTCTCCTAATTTTAAAAATCAATCTCCATATTACCTCGAAGCTTTTCTGAAAGATATTAAGTAAAGATACTAAATAATTTTCACATACATACCTAATTTCAACTATATATTTCTATAAATAACGCACAATTTTGCTTGCTTTGTATATTCAACACGAGTAGAAGTAGAGTACTTTAGACACACCAATAAATATACAACGTCCTTTCACAATAAGCTTATGTTTCCTTATATAAGCACTGTTTTGTGCTGAAATAGTTAGAGCGGCTTGTGTAGATCAATCTACAACGTCTGCCTGATGAAGATTATTAATACCTAATAAAGTTTCCATTATTGCGTTAAGATATGAAAGAAAACAATATTTTTTTCAGTGTACTATGCATTAGTGTGACCATCGTGCAAAAAGATCGTCGTTGTGGTTTAAGCTCATGATAAACGCACATAAACGCGAAGTGCTTCTTATCAATTTAGTCTTCTTATCAAGACGATAAGCAAATAAAATCATTTGTCGTTTGTAGCATCAATAAAAGAATTTATAGTTCCTCTAAGAGAATTGTTAAGTTTTGTTTTGTTTTATTTTGGTTTTGAACAAAATTGCGACAACAACAAATTGGAGCTGAAAATGTTGTTGGTAGAGAAATATTTAATTTTTAGCAGCTCAACTAACTGCTAATTGGCACTCATCGTTGTAAATTGTTAAGATAAATTTAATTTATTTGTGTACGAATTAAAAATTGCTGTAACAAATTATTCTCCCTGGCTAACTATCCATAAAATAGTTTTGTAACATCGATATATGTTAGGTATATCATTAAGTAGAAGATTTATGCCGTTCAAAATAGAACTCACAAATCAATTTTTCAACACGTTTTTGCATTAACACAAATAGTTAGGAGCTTTGTAATTTTATGTAATTATTTAGATATTTAATGTGTTAATATAATAAATAGGCTGGTAAGAGGTATTAACTAACACTTGCCTAGTACGGCTTAGTACGTACGTTCTTAGTACATTGCTTTGCATATTAGCGTTAGATTCACTCTTCCGAGTTTTTAATCCGAGTATTATTACGGGTAAACCCATTATAAGTATTAATTAAAAGTTATTAAATTCGCGAAGATGAAAAAAATCTTGTCATCTGCTGTTAAAAGTCACGTCCATGCCTCAATGAATCAATCAATCTCTAAAATGTTTGGTGATGCGTTATAATGCAAAACCTGAAAATATATAAATAGATTTTTATTTGTGATTATTATTCGTTTTGATATTGAAACCAGCCCCTCTTATAGATCAATATGCTCAATATGCGTATAGCTGTAAATTAGTAAAAATATTTAAAAACATTTTTAAGGTAAAAAACTTAATTAATTTCTGCTGAAACTTGAAAACCACCGAGACATGTGACTCGGTTTGTCATCAACGATTTTTGACACATTTTTTGCAAAACATTTTTTATGAAATGATGTTTCACGTTATTTTTATTTTATTTACTTTAAAATACGTTAATAAAATTATAATATTCGAAAACATTTTTATAAACAAAAAAATATTTGGGTTTTTAAAATTTGATTAATGAAGTCGTATATTAACAGGTATACATTTTGGAAAAGCTGCGTCGTAAATCACCGAGTGAGGATTCATAAATCTATAGAGTTCTATAAAGTTCTTAAACAAGAAACATCTCTAAAACGTAAACAAATATTTTCTGTTTTTTTATATTTAACTCTAAAGTCGTAATAGTAAATCAGTTAATCTAGCGTTTGGTGGGTAGGTACGTATGGTCGCCAACTTAGATTAATTAATTAGTTGTGCTACAACATGATCCTGGTTGTCCGCATCATATTACTAACTCACGCTAAACTACTTCGTTCATTTCACAAATTGTGGTGACCTCGATAAAGTCACGTTGAGATATCTATCTCAACGTGATTGTGGTGAGATATCTATCACCTGAAACAGAAAAGATGTTTAATGTTTTTTACTTTATTACCATCGCAATAGTTTCTCCAATAATTGTTCCTTGAAATAAGCATTCTTGAACCATGTTGATATTAAACATAATCTCTTGTTTCGAGAACCATTTCTAAATTTTCTTAAGTAAGATTTCACAATATTAAACTTTTTTACAGTTTAGAATTTTTTAGAGTGTAATAATAGAAAATTTAAAATATGTTATTTTGGTTAGTGAAATTAAGTCGATCAGTTCGAGTAACGAATGGATCTCGCCATGTTCGTCGGTTTTTCTGCTTACACTAAAAGTAACCCCATAAAAAATACCGAATACTTATACTAGAAAGTAATACCACTAGTTTCAATACTCCATCCGTTTTTGTATTGTATTTATTATTATATTTTATTCTATTCATTTGTATTGTGTAATTATAATCCCGTTTTTTACTAATTGATTACCTCATTTATTCGAATACGTATATTGTTAATTCAACAATAAAGAACTTTCAATGATTGATTGTTAAACGCGGCTTAAACATTATTAAATAGAAACTAATAAATATTATTGAACAGATTCACTTTAGAGATAATTGTTCTCATTCGAGTTATCAACGTAAGGACAGTTTGTCATAAAGATATTGATAAAGAAACATTTTTTTCGAACTGATCTTCAGTATTTGTGAGATATATAGAATTCAGTTCACTACATTCTCTATTGTTATATGTACAAAATAATACGAATTAAGTGTTCTTTTCTGGTTATTAAAGCACTAACTGTTGTTAAGACTTGGCGTATTTAATCCCAACAATTATCTACAAAGTAGTCATTAAAACTTTCATTACAATTTAATTAAAAGTAAATATAATAATTAATTAAAGCTGCTGTAAGGAAAGTTTTTGAATTATCTTAGTTTTAAACACCTTAAAATGAACATTATTACATTACTAAATCTCATCATTAAAGTAACTATATGGCCAGCTTAATAGTTTGTTTAATTAGTTTCTTTACTTCAACTTCTATATTTGATATATTTGACCATATTCTATATATTCTGTATTTGACCAACAATATACATTAAGTACTTTCATTTATTACTTTACTTTCATTTTTTATTTATAACATCAGATGTTTACATTACTTATGCGTTAGGGAGATAATCTTTCCATTTCTGAGACTATATGTTATTAAAACTTTAATTAATACTTTTATTTATTATTAAGTTAAGTTATTTAAGTCATATGTCATCATAAGTCTTTTGGGACCTCAGTCAAAGAATTGATGTATTGGAACTCATGCAGAGAAACCGCGGAGTCTCTTTAATACTTATCCCAGAAACTGTGGAATAGTACAGGAAAAAGAAACAATTAAACATTGGCTCTGTTATTGGCCCGAATTTGGCTTCCAGAGGAAACATGTTCAACTAATATGCTTACACTTACAAATATCGGATCTCATTTGTGTAGATTTTTTTCAAAAATTGAAATATACTAAATATATTACTAAATATTTTTTGACTTAATTGTGATCACGTAAACGTACTGTCATATCATAACATAATCTAAATCAAAAGTTCCACAACAAATACACTT
>NC_051847.1:2578766-2614429 GCF_002237135.1 Teleopsis dalmanni | reverse complement strand
TGAACATCCTATATTTTGTGTAGTTTTCCCTGAAGATGACTATCGAAGATAGTCGAAATATCGGAAATAAATTATAAACGATTTTTAAATATAAATAATAAATTAGTGTCTTTTTATTTATATTAAAATTTGACCAATTAGCCCGGTAACAAATTATTATAATAAATTTTTTTTGAAATTGTTTTTAAAATTTTAAAAATATTATGCAGTCACCAAAAGTTAATTCAAATTTCTAATAAACCTTCGCTTAAAAAAAAACCAATAATCTTTTAATAGTTTATTGTCTTTAGTTCCATAGTAAATAGGATTCACTATTTTTAGAAGTCAGTGGTCCACTTTAAGATGCATTATCATCGATCTCTCTTAAACGTACCATTGCCAATATGGCCATAATGCTTTCTAAACTAAGTTAGAACTTAAATAATTGGTATTTTGAACATATAAACTCTTATAAAGACATTTTTTTTAAAAAAACTAGTGAAGAATTTCTTTTGGCTGTTAAAAAATACTTCACTAACAGAATAATAAAAACAAATGAATTAATATAAAATATATTATAAATAAATTATTAAATTTTTTTTGATATAAAAAAATAAATATAAAATACCTATTATTTGTCTTAAAATAAAATAATTAGTTTAACTAAAGAACCACAATGAAGGATGTTAAAGTGGCAGTATATTAAACAATATTTTTCAACATAAACTTGCCTGATATATATATTTTAATACGTTATAAATAATTCTAAATCCTGCAAATAGTTTAAGCGTTTTTACAATTATTAAAAAAACCATACCAAGCTTACTGAAATTCAAAAATTATTGTACTAAGCGTGCTTCGTAGGAATTCAGTTTAGTCAGCTCTTCGACTGCTGCTTCCCTCAGTTTCCGTGACAGTGGCGGTACAAACAAATCGTAATCCACTTGCTTGCGCGCAGCGTTCAAGTAGATTTGTGTATTGTCGGCCAAATTTAGGAGCTCAAGCCATACACTGCAAGCATAGCCAACAACCAGCGTTATGATGAAACCAATCACAGAGAACCACAAATAGGATAGCTTGTACAACCAAAAATATTCAACTACAGGTGGCTTAGGAGTAGTGGTTATTATTGACAATGTTGCATTTATTGTGGTGTTAATAGCAGCTGTGCAGTTATCAACGCTAAGTGGCAATGAAGGTGGTGGTGGTTTAGGTCCTCCAAAACCAATCCAAAATGAAAACATTAAACCAATTAATAAACCCAGCAGCGCACCGCGTTGATTTGATCTCGTAGTGCACATTCCCAGCGTAAATAATGCCAATAAAGGTCCACCAACAATTCCAAATATTGTCAGAGATGCTTGAAGAACGCCACCTAGTGAACCAGCACCAAATGCTAAACCAACGCAGACTATGCCGTATAAACAGGCTATAATTTTTGATGGCAAAGTTGTATTCGAATCAGTCATAGGTCTTCTGAAGCAAACTTTATACAAAGGTTTTAGATAATCTTCCAATGTGACGGCAGCAAGAGAACTCACGGCTGAAGAAATGCTGGAGAGACTACCTGAGAATATGCCAGATACAAATAAGCCACAAAGTCCAGGATATTGACCTGTAAATAGAATTTGAAAGGTATACTAAATTAAAATTTAAAAAATATTAAAATTATATTCCGACGGGGCGCTACACTTCGTAAATTTAATATAATAATATTACAGTAAATTATATATGATAATATAAGTGAAGTTTGGATAATATAAAATGTGTCTATCTCTTAGCATCTTAAACTATATTCACTATTTGAAAATGAGCGATAATACCAGATCTTAACATATTATTAGAGGTTTAAATCTAAACTTCTTACAAACAGTAAAATCTTACTAAATTTGGTAAAAGCATATCTAAATTTGCTTACCCATTGTATCTATAGCGAACAGTGGCATTATTTGATCCCGGTATTTAATGCGACCCTCAAGTACTGGATCGCAGTTTCTGTAGTAATAAAATATAGCCAGACCGCTGAAAAGCGTGCTAAAACTTAAAGTACTCAATATTGGTAGATTCCACCAAAGTGCTGCTTGCGCACCTTTCAAGTCACGCACGCTTAATAAACGCTGTACTTGTGTCTGATTAACTCCGTAAAGCGATAGATATGTAACTATACCGCCAATAATTAAACTCCAAAATGTATGTCGTACTGTGGGATCTAAAGAGAACTCATTAATTTCCATCCGCCCACGTTCAACAGCAACATTCCAAATGGCACCTAAGCCTCCTTCAGCTTTAAGTGCAGACACTACAATTACTGAATAAATGGCAGCGAACATAAGAATAGACTGAAAAACATCGGTGATTAGTACCGCCTTCATGCCTCCTATTGTTGAATAAAATGTACAAACGAAACCTATGGCTAGTATGGCTGTGTTTTTATGTATTCCAGTTACCGCTTCTAAAGCAAGTGCAGGTGCATATAACACAATTCCCATGTAGAGTATCATTTGTACTGAATAAGCTAAAGAAGCTACCAGACGCGTTGCGTGTCCAAATCTACGTTCCAAGTATTCATAGACACTTGTGGTGCGCATACGATAGAAAACCGGTAAAAATAGATAAGCAGCTATGGGTGTACTGATAACGTAGGCCAGATTGATGACGCAGAACATAATGCCAAACTGATAACTTTCATTGGAAACGCCTAATAGCGTTATTGCAGACATGAAACTGGCCATCAAACTAAAGGATACTGGAAAAACCGACATGCTTTGATTAGCCATCAGATACTCTTTGGTGGTTTTTTGCTTGCCACCGGTGTAGCGGTAGTAGATTCCAATAGATGCAGAGATTATAAGTATAGTGATCAACACTGCAGCATCCCAAATATCAAAATTTGACATCTTTGTTAATTTTGTTCTGTCAGGCGCAGTCAGATGACAAAATGCAGAGTGTAAATGTTTTGATTTTGATAACTAATAAGGCAACGCGAGTAAATAATTTTAATAATTATTATTTTGTAAATTGTTTTTTGTTTAACATCATTGTTTATTGTTCACTTTGTAATAATATAATGTGGGAGTAGGCATTGTTTTTGATAACATATATTATAATTCTGCAAAGATAGATATACTTAATAGACAGAGATATAGCATTCCGGATTTTTTAGCGTCAAGTAAACCGATATCAAAATAGAAAGTAAAATATAGATCTCTTACAGTAAATAATTTTCTCAGATTGCTATGCATTTCTTATTTTTAGGAGTGATTTCACTGTCATAAACTCTTCAAGTCTTCAACTAGCAGTTACATATAATAACCGACCAATCATTCCTTTTCCTTTGCAAATAATTTGTATGTAAAAATGATGACACTTTTTCCAAAGTTTCTTAGTTTATTTTAAAAGTTTATAAAACTTGATTTGATATTTCATACAATAATCATTACAGATAGTTCTGAACATAAAAAGTTTTTGCAGGTTGGCAACAAGGACTATTATAAAAATAAAAACAAATAGAACTAAATCCCTACTATCTTAGAATTAAATATTATCTTATGTCAATTTTGGTAATCAAACATCTCTTTTTTCTTATGTTAACGCAGACGTACTTTGATGTGACTTAGTTTGGGCTAATGCCAATATGTCTAACGTCAATAGTGCTATGATTGTTACGTATGTAGACCACAAGTTATTTTTTCCATCTAACACATCTCAATTAGAATCCAACATTTTAAAAAAAGCAAGAAAAAATTATGGATTACTAATGATTTTTATGGATACAATTCAGTTTATGTGAAATGAAATTTGTTAAGACAAAAAATCAATAATTAAAACACTGTGTGGTGATAGTTAGGAGTCTAAATTAAGTTTAGAAAATAAGGTAGTTCTATTTTGCAAATATATTTAGGGTAGTACTTTGCAAATATATTTATAGGGAACTGTTACAGTTTAAATATGGAAACACCTCAAAGTTTTCACTTTAGCACTAAGTTTAATGGCTATAGCTCCATGGTACATAATCAGTACCTCACTTATAGAATATTAATTTAAAAAAGACAGTACTAGCCCTACCATTTTTTATGTGAAAGAACTGAAGCTGAAACGTCTAGACTTGTAAAAAAAAATAATTTCTGCAATAAACGTATAAAAATATTTGGTATAAATAATTGAATCTAAAAGCCTTTATTATAAGCCTAACATAATTCTTCAATTCCGAGTAATTTGTCGTAAAACATTATTATTTTATGTGAACTGTTTGAAATTTTATGTGAACTGTTAGATATTAGAATGAAGAGTCGACCACACCTGTGCTGTTAAAATGCCCTGCGCTAATGCACATACGAAATAGGCCCTTAGGAATGTATTGTCTCTTACGGAAGAGGTAATAAAACTCTGTAAAGTAAGTTCTATACTACTTCTTATTGACGCAACAAGGCTTAGAGACCTAGTTTCAACCCAGAAGGAAGCACAATAGTCCCGACGGTCGCAGTTCGACATCCCCTAACAATAATAATAATAATAATAGATATTTTCTCCATAAAAATCGGTAAAAGAATCGTTACAAATTTTGCTAACTATTTTTGATTTCCGCTGAATGTTGTCAGTCGCTGTGTTTCTTCTCAAGAGACAACACTGTAATGTATTCTTATATATAAAATAAGTTTGTTTATTCACTCCTAAAATATGACCACAATATCAATATAACACAAATAAGATGTGAACTTTTTATAAAAGCCGGCAACAACACGCAGCCAAAAATTTAAAATTATAATGAACTCGAACTCGGACTAGGACCGTTGACCGTAGCACTTGTCGCAGCTAAAATCGATTTTGTGTCACAAAAACTGTTTCGAAATTGTGAAATTAAAACTCATTAAAGAAGGATTACATGTTTATTCAATTGTTTTGTTTAAATTAGATTTGTTTTATAAAACGGTTGTTGTTAATTTTCCATTAGTTTGAAGCAAAACATTTGTTTGCAACAAAAACAAAATTGTATAATCATATATAAATTTCAGCCAACACTTTCTGATTTTAGTACATGAATTCTCTATCGGTTAATTTTGATTATTGATATTTTTTTTATTAATACGCAATTCCAGAACATTGAGTAATCATTAATTATTTCACAAACACATTTTTATTATTTTTGCTGTAAACGTATCGCGCGACCTTTCGCTTTCTATTTATATTTTACTTAAACATTTACTAACCCATCCGCCAACAAACTCCCGACACGATGCGGTAAACTGAACTGCTGTTGAAACTTATTGTACACCATATGCGCGACTCACATATTTTCGTTCGCAGAGCTTTTTCATCTTACAGGGTTGCTAGCAGCTTTCAGAAAATATTAAGATATTTAGTATTAAAAATTTGTACGCAGGGTGAATACATTTCCATAGATATGGTATTTACCACGTTCACACTACTAACTTCAGTTTTCAGAATTTGGTAAAGTCTGAATTAGTTGAGCCTTAAGCCAGTCGACGCATATATAGATTACGTTTAAGTCGAAATAGCCTGTAAAACTTAGCTTTTTAATGGAATAATATATAAAATTTAGTTCGAATATTAATAAAGCGTCACTTTGATATACATATTTATATGTATTAGATAAATGTTAACAAAAATATATAAAATAAAAATCTAATATTTTTTGTGTAGTGAAATTTTTTACTAAAAAATTATTTTAAAATATCCAATCTAGCTATTAGCATGCACATGTAGTATATTGAAAGATAATAAGATAGTCGTTCTATTGAATTAAAAATTACTGAACAATATTGTATAGTTTTTTTTTGTAATGTGATCTTTGCGTATCCTTCAATATGAAATTACAAAAAAAAAAATTAAATAGATTTCAAAAAAATTAAATTTAATATATAAAAATCTTAATAAAAAAACTAACATTTTTTTTAACTATTTAGCTATTAGCTATTGATTTTTTTTCCAAAAATTAAGAAATAAAATTTTGGTTGACTTTTCACAGTAGTTTTTTAAAATTGATTATTTTTAACAAGAATTATGCTGCTCTCAAAAAAGTATACCAACAAAGTTTAAAGCATTTCGCATTGAAAAATAATAGTCGATATAAACTGTTTGCAAAACAATACAAGAAGAATATTATGCTCAAATCGCTTTACTTGGAAACATATAATGTTAAGGTAAATATTTAATTAGATAAATAAGAAAAAAATTTGTATTATAGCAATTTAGAATATATAAATTTATGAAGTAAATACAATTAATTACTTTGCTGATTAAAGAAATAATATTTTATGTTAGATATTTTTAAAAATGTACAATATGTAGAGAACATGTTATATGAAAACAATTGAACTTATTTTTAAGCAACATACATATTACCAAAATAATGCGCAAAAATCTTATGTCATAAACATATCAATAATTATGAAATCGTAATCAATATAAAGACGTTGAACGAAAATTTTATGATATGTATTTTTAAAAAGTTGTTATGAGAAGTAATTAATCGAGTTACTTCAGAAATATAATTCAGAAATAACTTCAACTTTCTATCTTAAAAAAAACCTGATAAAATCAGCACAATATTATGATAGAGAGAAGTTTTTTATATGTAAACAAAACGAAACGTTTAAACCAAACATACTTTAAAAATACAACTATGTATGTTAGAATTTATTTATCGATTAAAAGTTTACTTCAAACTGTCAGCTGCTTTTAATTTTGACGTATGGCGAACGATTCATATTACTGAGTCGAAAAGTTTAAGTACTCGTCGGCGCTTTTAAATAGCTTCTTTAATAGAATTCTTGGAAGTTTGAAAAATATATTTATTATGCAATGGATTATTCTTTGATTAACTATTACGGATATCAAAAAAGTAGATGCGGATATTGCAAAGGGGTGAAATGTAGTAATTCACATGGTAAGAATAAATAAAATAAAAGTTATTTAAAATATATTTTGCAGAAAAAAACAATTTTTTAGTTATAAAGGTTTTGATTTTGCTATGGTTATGAAATGCTAAAGTAATTATTGAAATAAATACTATTCAAAGGATTTAAGGTATATGACTCATTTTCCTGCACTTCGCCGAATGCGATTGCGTGTTTAGTAAGCATAAAACTACGTATGCACTGCTATTAATAAAATAGTTTTTGCCAAGAAGCAACGAAAATGAGAGATAAATATTAATAAATATAGGATATAGTTATCACGTAAAATATACATAGAACACGTTTTTTGTTCAATATGTGCTATTAGATAGAAAATACTACTTTTAAATATAAATTCATACTTGCTTAGTAAGCAAGATCAAGTTATGCTGAGTCAGTTGACATTAGAATTGAGGATTTAACTGCTTTACTCATCGATTGCCATTTCGAAAATTTGTTAATCTCACTTTGTTATGAAGCCAATTCCTTAACGAAATATTATTTCATATCCATTTATGTCCACAATTATTTGAACTGGTATTTGTCAATATTTAAAATGTAATTAGTTGAAATACTGCAAATTTGTTTAATTTCCTGCTGTCGTTGAAGCAATAATTTAAAATAGTAGAACTGGCATTTGTGGATTATATATCCACAAATAAATACCATAATACAGATGACATGGCTTTGATTAAAAGCAAAAGTTTTTAAACTCATTTGCATAAAAAAAAATAAACAAACATAGAACCTGTTTAAAAATGAAAAGTCATTCTCATTAGAATATACATATATAACTTTGTTATTAGTTGTGTATAAATTAATTGATAGATTTTACCGCAAGCACCATCGGTTATTCAACTTTGGCATTCGTTTCTACCTCAACGCATTTATGTCATTAACTTTGTAATATGTTTTATGAGCACATCAATTAAAATGTTTTTTTTTTTATTTAAGGAATGCATGCCTATGGCTTAACGCCACAGGAATATCAGGATTTAATTGATCGAGGTTGGCGGCGGGCTGGACTTTATTGTTATAAGCCAGACAATATAAAAACTTGTTGTCCATGCTATACCATTAAGTAATAGTTTCACAGCTTAATTATTATTTTTTTTATAAGTATAACATGTTATATTTATGTTAAAATTATTTAGATGTGACGCTTTGGAATTTAAATTAACAAAGACTCATAAAAAAATCTTGAGGCGTATGAATCGTTTTTTACGTGACGGCAAAAAAGAGCAACATGAAGAACGTATAGAAAATTCCATGGATACTGAAAGAAATTGCGAAGAATCTGGAATAATTGATGTACCAAAAACTGATATTAATCTTGCCGATATTGTGACAAAAACTCGTGAAAACTGTACAACAAATTTGCAAAATAAACAAAATGCACAAATTAAAAATGTCTCACAAGATGCGAATACTGCTATACCAAAAACAAGTGCCAGTTCACAACTATGTGAAAATAGTGAACAAAATGACAGTTCACAGCAATGTGAGATTTGTTAAGTTCATATAATTAACGTTCATATAATTTGAATTAAACATTTTTATATTTAACAGCTTTAGAGAGACCAGTTTGCAAGAAAGCTAAACAAATGCGGTTGGAACGTAGAAGAACCAAACTCGCTTTAAGAGGTATATCTGAAGAGGCAGCAACGGCTTCTAAGTCGAAGATACAAAATAAAGAAAAAAGTTTACAGGATTATATAAATGATACAACTGCCAGCGATAAACACAAACTAAAGGTAAAATATGAAATGAATTATATGCTGAAATCGCAAATAATTAGATTTGATAGTTTGTCTAAGTAGTATTCATTTAAGTATCATTTGATTAATTTATCAAATGATACTTTCTGTTATTTTGATAATAAGATAATTAAAAGTAAATTATTAAAATATTTTGATAAAATTGCACCTTTAAAGTAGTTACTAAATGTCAAATTATATGATTGGTATCGAAATATTGTAATTGTATTATTATCCTATATTTATTTAAATTGTAAAATAATACATATAATCAAAAGCTGAAATTTTGTGGTTTCGGAGCATATTACATCCTTTCCTTGGCCATTCATGAGATTATAATATCTACATTTTAAAAATATGAATTCAAAGTAAAATTACTTAACAATTTCAACGTTTATCAGGCTTAAAAGTGGAGAAAAGATATTACACACATACGCATAAATACACATAATTATATCCAGTATCAGCTATAGTTTTGGGAAATATGATAATACAATATTAAAATTTTGATTGTTTTTGGTACAAATTTCTGTGCATATTTGATGTGACCAATATAATCAGAATGACAAAATCTTGATAAAATAAAACATTTTATAAGTGATAGTAACACTATCACTATTTATACTATTATCTGATATCATAATAATCCAATTACGTTATATAGAGGTACATAATATTTGAACACATGATACTATCATATTTACAGATTCTTCTTGTCCCATCTGTGACAATTAAACCAAATTCTGATGAATTCAGAATATATTCAAAATATCAAACGCAAATACACAAAGACAGTCCAGAAAGTCTTAGTTACCATAGATTAGAGCGATTTCTATACAAATCTTGTTTAAAGGTAAATTAATATTATAAAATAAAATTATTTATATATTTCAGCTAATTCTAGTGGAAGTGAATAGTAACCAGTTCAGAAATACGCTGATGAAAACTTTTGCATTGTATAAAAAGTATCAGATATTGATACATAATGATCCACCACTGGATGTGAATAGTTATTTAGAGTTTTTACAGGAGTCTCCGATAGAGGTCTCGTATATCAAACATATATATATACATTAAAACATAAAAACATTTTGTATAAATATATTGGTAAATTTAACGATATCTTATTTTTAGATGATTGAACCTGTAAATGGTGCTCCAACTGGTTATGGTTCTTTTCATCAGCAATATTGGCTTGATGATAAATTAATTGCAGTTGGTGTAATTGATATATTACCATACTGTGTTAGCTCCGTATATTTTTTCTATGATCCAGATTATAGTTTTCTATCCTTGGGTACATATGCATCCTTAAGGTAAGTCTTTGTAAGAAAAAAAGTTTTTTTCGTAATTTATTTCTTAACTTTGCAGAGAAATAGAGTTTGTACAACAATTATCAACACACGTAGATGCTATTAAATATTATTATATGGGTTTTTATATACATTCCTGCCCAAAAATGCGTTACAAAGGTAAACTTGCACCCTCCTATCTATTGTGTCCAGAGTCATATAGTTGGTGTTTACTTACACAAGGTATAAAATTATTAAATTTCATTATGTAATTCTAGTAAGAACACTAAATAAATTAAATTTAGAAATTCGAGATAAATTGGATGAAAATAAATACCAACGGTTAAATTCGAATTTAAGCGATGAAGATCCAAATAAGTTCGAAATACGAGACTTGGATAAAGTACGTTTACTTGTAAATCAACGTCACTTCGTTACCTATCCTCAATATATTCAGGTAAACTATAAAATTTAAAAAAAATTCTTATAAATAATTGTTAATAATCGTGTAGGGCTATGTAGGGCTGTCTGCATTACTTAATGGACATGTTATTAATCATGAAATATTTTTTTTTTAATTGTATTGAAAAGATAAGTTTGAAATAGATTAGTTTTTTGATTTAAAAATGATTTCTTTTTAATCTTAATGTAACTATGTTTTCACTTTGCATTTGTATGTAACAAAATACATATATATAAGCGTTTTAAGTCGAAGTTTGGTTTAACAGCAATTTTATTCATCAATAATTATTGTGCTGTTTACATTATTGCAGCTACTGTTAATTATATTATTATTTTATTCTTTTATTTCAATGTGTAAGACATATATTAGAGTAGGAAAAAAAAAACAAAGCAAATGTAAAAATATACTCAAACCAAACAAAAAGTTGCAACAACAAGGATATTATCTCGAGCAAATCAATTATTTAAAATTGTATTTTTACAAGCTAACAAAACTCCTTGATTTGTAACATAACTCTTTGTGTAAAATGTTTATGAACAAGAAAGTAACTCCACTTATCAATCAGAACAAGTTCAATACTTGACTTAACTCTTTTATGAAATGAAATAAATAATATTTTTTTATTTAGTTGAAAATAAACATTATTATTATCTTTATCAAAGTTTTATAGTTATTACCACACAACACTGAATTTTGTCTAAAAAACTTGTACACAATTTTTTAATATGTCCATCATTGTCTCTTAAATATGTTTAAGTAAATAAAGTGCATGCATAAGATCACCTTAACATAAAAAGCAATCCATATCTTGTACACTAAACATATATAAAACTCTGCTCCTTTTAAATGTCATTACAGTCTTTTAAAATAAAACACATTGACAACATTCTGGACATTATAAGGAGCAGAATTTACAAGGAGGTAATTCCTATACACATTAGTTTCAGAACCTACAAATAGAGTAGAAAATATAAAATAAATAAAATGACGCTTTCTAACTTCTTTAATAACTTGTTTTTAAAATATTGCAGATAACTGGTGAAAATGACGATCGTGATATAATTATTGAATATTGTAAACTGGTTGGAAAAAAGTGTGCTCATCGATTGACTTATTTTAAAAATGATATTTAATCTTATATTCATTAGAGTCATATTTGTCAAATATTTGTGAAAAAAGAGTTATATGTGAAAAACATTGTAAAAATTACTTTCTTGTTAAAACTTAAATATTTATTATAAATTATTAGTGTAAACATTAAAATGAATTTAATATTTCCTTTTTATTTAAATTATTATATTATTAGTCAATTTTTAATTATTAAAAATAATGAATTTCTTCTTAAAAAAAATAAAAATAAAATTATTATTGTATTATATATAATTGTTTTATAATTTGTGTACTTATAAGCGAAGACATTATCTTCACCTTTCTCGAAGCTTTAATCCTTTTACATACCGTTTACATGACCGCCACTAAAAAAGTATACCAAGTTATAATCATAAGTTATGTTTAATTTGATTTTAATATATCAACAATCAACTCGAATATCTCTACTTTGATGCAGATTATAGTTTTCTATTATTAGGCCATAAGGTGGTCTAGAACGATTTCAAACGAAGAGTTATGGAGAATAACGCACCAAACAAACGTAAACAGCGAGATAAGAAGAAAGAAGTATGGTTGGATTGAACACACACTGCGTAAGCCTTACTTTGAACCCCCAGGAGACTAGGCGTAGAGGTAGACAAGCAATGACCTGGAGAAGGACAGTTCAGCAGGAGACGGGTAAATCGTTTAACGAGTTGAGAGCAATATCACAAAATAGAAACTAGTGGAAAACTTTGGTAGACTCCTTAAGCACCTAATGGAGTATGGAAATAATAATAATTATTAGGTAAAATTTTTAAATATGTATATAGGCATAATTTCAAAAACTTATGTGAGAAATATTATATTTTGAAAGAGTTTTTTGGAAAAACTTCTCCTAATTTTAAAAATCAATCTTCATATTACCTCGAAGCTTTTCTGAAAGATTTTTAGTAAAGACACTAAATAATTTCCACATACATACCTAATTTCAACTACATATTTTTATAAATAACGCACAATTTTGCTTGCTTTGTATATTCAACACGAGTAGATGATGATGAAGATTATTAATACCTAATAAAGTTTCCATTATTGCGTTAAGATATGAAAGAAAACAATATTTTTTTCAGTGTACTATGCATTAGTGTGACCATCTTGCAAAAAGATCGTCGTTGTGGTTTAAGCTCATGATAAACGCACATAAACGCGAAGTGCTTCTTATCAACTTAGTCTTCTTATCAAGACGATAAGCAAATAAAATCATTTGTCGTTTGTAGCATCAATAAAAGAATTTATAGTTCCTCTAAGAGAATTGTTAAGTTTTGTTTTATTTTATTTTGGTTTTGAACAAAATTGCGACAACAACAAATTGGAGCTGAAAATGTTGTTGGTAGAGAAGTATATAATTTTTAGCAGCTCAACTAACTGCTAATTGGCACTCATCGTTGTAAATTGTTAAGATAAATTTAATTTATTTGTGTACGAATTAAAAATTGCTGTAACAAATTATTCTCCCTGGCTAACTATCCATAAAATAGTTTTGTAACATCGATATATGTTAGGTATATCATTAAGTAGAAGATTTATGCCGTTCAAAATAGAACTCATAAATCAATTTTTCAACACGTTTTTGCATTAACACAAATAGTTAGGAGCTTTGTAATTTTGTGTAATTATTTAGATATTTAATGTGTTAATATAATAAATAGGCTGGTAAGAGGTATTAACTAACACTTGTCTAGTACGGCTTAGTACGTACGTTCTTAGTACATTGCTTTGCATATTAGCGTTAGATTCACTCTTCCGAGTTTTTAATCCGAGTATTATTACGGGTAAACCCATTATAAGTATTAATTAAAAGTTATTAAATTCGCGAAGATGAAAAAAATCTTGTCATCTGCTGTTAAAAGTCACGTCCATGCCTCAATGAATCAATCAATCTCTAAAATGTTTGGTGATGCGTTATAATGCAAAACCTGAAAATATATAAATAGATTTTTATTTGTGATTATTATTCGTTTTGATATTGAAACCAGCCCCTCTTATAGATCAATATGGTCAATATGCGTATAGCTGTAAATTAGTAAAAATATTTAAAAACATTTTTAAGGTAAAAAACTTAATTAATTTCTGCTGAAACTTGAAAACCACCGAGACATGTGACTCGGTTTGTCATCAACGATTTTTGACACATTTTTTGCAAAACATTTTTTATGAAATGATGTTTCACGTTATTTTTATTTTATTTACTTTAAAATACGTTAATAAAATTATAATATTCGAAAACATTTTTATAAACAAATAAATATTTGGGTTTTTAAAATTTGATTGATGAAGTCGTATATTAACAGGTATACATTTTGGAAAAGCTGCGTCGTAAATCAGTGAGTGAGGATTCACAAATCTATAGAGTTCTATAAAGTTCTTAAACAAGAAACATCTCTAAAACGTAAACAAATTTTTTCTTTTTTTTATATTTAACTCTAAAGTCGTAATAGTAAATCAGTTAATCTAGCGTTTGGTGGGTAGGTACGTATGGTCGCCAACTTAGATTAATTAATTAGTTGTGCTACAACATCATCCTGGTTGTCCGCATCACATTACTAACTCACGCTAAACTACTTCGTTCATTTCACAAATTGTGGTGACCTCGATAGAGTTGACGTTGGTTGCATATGAGATATCTATCACCTGAAACAGAAAAGATGTTTAATGTGTTTTACTTTATTACCATCGCAATAGTTTCTCCAATAATTGTTTCTTGAAATTAGCATTCTTGAACCATGTTGATATTAAACATAATCTATTGTTCCGAGAACCATTTCTAAATTTTCTTAAGTACAGTTTAGAATTTTTAGAGTGAAATAATAGAAAATTTAAAATATGTTATTTTGGTTAGTGAAGTTAAGTCGATCAGTTCGAGTAACGAATGGATCTCGCCATATTCGTCTGTTTGTCTGCTTACACTAAAAGTAACCCCATAAAAAATACCGAATACTTATACTAGAAAGTAATACCACTAGTTTCAATACTCCATCCGTTTTTGTATTGTATTTATTATTATATTTTATTCTATTCATTTGTATTGTGTAATTATAATCCCGTTTTTAACTAATTGATTACCTCATTTATTCGAATACGTATATTGTTAATTCAACAATAAAGAACTTTCAATGATTGATTGTTAAACGCGGCTTAAACATTATTAAATAGAAACTAATAAATATTATTGAACAGATTCACTTTAGAGATAATTGTTCTCATTCGAGTTATCAACGTAAGGACAGTTTGTCATAAAGATATTGATAAAGAAACATTTTTTTCCAACTGCTCTTGAGTATTTGTGAGATATATAGAATTCAGTTCACTACATTCTCTATTGTTATATGTACAGAATAATACGAATTAAGTGTTCTTTTCTGGTTATTAAAGCACTAACTGTTGTTAAGACTTCGCGTATTTAATCCCAACAATTATCTATAAAGTAGTCATTAAAACTTTCATTACAATTTAATTAAAAGTAAATATAATAATTAATTAAAGCTGCTGTAAGGAAAGTTTTTGAATTATCTTAGTTATAAACATATTCTAACAACATCATCTTAAAATGAACAACATTACATTACTAAATCACATCACTAAATTAACTACATGGTCAACTTAATAGTTTGCTTAATTAGTTTCTTTACTTCAACTTCTATATTTGATATATTTGACCATATTCTATATATTCTGTATTTGACCAACAATATACATTAAGTACTTTCATTTATTTTTATATTAACATTACTTATGCGTTAGGGAGATAATCTTTCCATTTCTGAGACTATATGTTATTAAAACCTTAATTAATACTTTTATTTATTATTAAGTTAAGTTATTTAAGTCATATGTCATCATAAGTCTTTTAGGACCTCATTCAAAAAAATGATGTATTGGAACTCATGCAAGGAAACCGCGCAGTCCCTTAAATATTTATCCTAGAAACTGTGGAAAAGTACAGGAAAAAGAAACAATCAAACATTGGCTCTGTTATTGGCCTGAATTGGGCTTCCAGAGGAAACAGGTTCAACTAATATGCTTACACTTACAAATATCGGATCTCATTTGTATAGATTTTCTTCAAAAATTGAAATATATTACTAAATATTTTTTGACTTAATTGTGATCACGTAAACGTACTGTCATATCATAATATAATCTAAATCGAAAGTTTCACAACAAAAGTTAATATTATTCCATATCATTCAGATACATAATAAAAATTATTTTGTTTTCTTTTTAAACTTACATTTCAATCTCTTTTTTTATACAGAATTTAAATATATCATATTACTTGCCCTGTATATTAAGAAAACAACAGAGTAGGAAAAAAACAATAGATACTAACTAAGCAATTGAAAGCATTTTAGAACAATTATTTTTTTATGTATCGTTTTTATATTTTTTTACACAATCTACTAAGAAGAATATTAGGTTTTTGAAAATAAATGAAACACAATAAAGACTGATAAAATATTCATATTTATTAGATCTCTTCCCGTACGTGACTATAGTAAAATTCAAGTAAAAAGTTATTGCTCAACTCGATTAAATAAATCGATCTAGCTATGTAGATTGTCTATCTGTTGAAGTTCTTACGGAATGTCTAAAATTAGTTGACTAAAGTTAATATTAGGTGCATAATATATACAAGATTTCAATGTAGTTGCTATATAAACTAATAGTTCAGATCTAAAAAATATCTATAAGTCATGTTATGACAAAATGATAACAGCTTAAGCTAGTCACATTCGCCTTTAAATGATTATAATATGTAGTTATTATTATGTGATTATCATAATTATAATACCTGCGATCAACACGCCCATATAATGTATGAACAGGGTTATGTGGATCTCTGGGATGTTCCACATAACCCAATCTAGGTTAGGTAATAATTAGGGTAAAATAGCCTAATCTAACGCAAGTGCGCTTGAAGAAAAGTAGGCAATTTTATCAATGGGCTTTTATCAGCAAATAAGAGATTTATAAAAAAAAGGGAAGTACAGAAATAAGAGCAAAAAGTTTAATAACATTATAAAAAATCTTTAACCTTTCGACGCAAGTGCAAAACATATAAACAGGCAGCGAAACTCATATATTTTATTGCTAAGCATTTTGTTAACATTTTTGCTTTTGAATAAGCTTTTAATAAATTAATTATTTATTAATTTTTTTATATTCTGTAGTCGACTGATATTAACTTTATTTAAACTTTCATTGGCGGGCGCGATTCACTTCATTCGTTATACGTCGTTTGCTGCTAACGTTCGTAGCTGTTACCGCGTTACGCTTTTCAGCAAATTTTGGATCTCGCGGCGAATAGATTTTTGTATCGCAACTGACTTTTGTTGTGACGAACTGGGCTCAGACCGCGCAGTTCATTTTCGGCAGTTTCAAGTGCAAGTTTAAAAACACTTAATTCGTACATTTTGAAATAATTTTTATTTCTGAAATTAAATTTAATATAATTTTTTCGGTTGTGCCGTTTTAAAAAAATTTTCATTAAAAAAAAGTGCTCAAGTGCAAAATTCGTTGCAATTTTAAGTTTATTTTCGGAATTAACATTTAAGGTAAAAATACAAAAATGTTGCTGTTTATAGAAAAAAAATATATCATTTAAATTTCTAAATTAAATTCAAATCATAAATTTATTTATAATGATTTTCAAAAAAGTATTTTATTAAAAAAAAATTTCGAAACATTGTGTTCTGAGAAAGGGAATAAACTTTATGTGAAAATTTTGAAGATTTTTTTTAATTTTTGGATTTTGGATTTAATGGTCTAATTTATTAAATTTTAAATAAATTTATGTAAATTTAATTTTACTAAAGTTCCAAAAGCCGTACGACTTTTGGCTTTTAAAAATATATTTAAAATTGTCACAGATATTTCACTGTCAGATTTTTTCGATTCAACTGGTTTTGGTCTTTTAAAATTCGTAAATTCATAAATTTTATATTTTTAAATATTTAAATTTTTTTAGTTTAAATTTAGTTCTTTCAAATTGTAAACATGTATTTATTTATATTTATAATGATATCAGCAGCTATAAGAATTTTTTACGATTAATGTATTCACACGGCAATACTTTACTTTTGGAATAGAATCAACATCATATGTAGTCATATTTCATTGGTCTCATTTTGACAAAAATCTGTAAAGTAAAAATAATAATAAGTTAACGTAAATATAGTATTTTACTTACCAATTAACATAGTTTATGCTATTCTGTAATTCTGATATTTATTACATCTTATACTCCTTATAAGAATTGTTTATATTTATTTTGTCGTTTATTTATTGAAAATTTTTAGGTTGATTTATTCCTTATATATTATAATTGCATTATGTGATGATAAAAATCAACATTAACTTTTTAAAAAAATGGTTTTTTATATATTTTTAAACTGGCTGTAGATCCCTTCTTGTTAGATAATTAAACATTTAATATTTTTTATTATACTTACTCTATATTTCGACTCTCCTAGAGAGTCATCATCAGGATTACGATACGTCATCCGCTTTGTTCTATCGTCTGTATTGCACTCAAAGTAACGATTAAAAGTTATAAATATTTAGTAACCTAGAAAAATGATAGAAACTTTATATCTGACTTTTCTTCAAATATTATTTAAATATCAGATAGCTTTAATGCTTAGAAAAATTGAATACAAAATATTTATATCCCAACGGATATCTGTACTTGTATAAAACACTGATTTCTTACTGAATGAGATAATGTAAATTATTAAGGTAAAGATTAAACGGCACTGAGAGATATATATATTATGATACGGGGATACAACTTCAACTTCAACTTATCTGCTCGTATACTGCGATTGTTAAGATACAAATTCAAGGTATTCATCCGACTTTTATTATATTCAATAAAATTTAGATTTTTAAATAATGTATATAAATTTTATCATTGGTCTTGATTTGTATACGTTAACTTAAAAGACTTTTTGAAACATTGACAGTAAAGGTTCCATAGCTCATTATTTTTTCTAATAATAATAAAGTAACAAAACTCCAGAAAAATGTGCTAACATAAAAGTCAAGTACGGCTTTGGGTCAATTGGTTAAGGTGCGCTGACTCTGAGTTTTAAATTTGACAGGACACGAGTTCGATTCCTGGTACTTGCAGTCCCAAAAAAATTATTTACGAATAATTAAATACAAGAATTATTTTCAAGACCACTGATGATGTGTATTTGGCAATACTCGTAACAGCTGTATGGTCAGCCAAAAATACAATTAATTAAAAAAATATAAAAAATGAATTTTTGTTGTTGTAGTTCACTACTGTTCGAAAAACCTTTTAATAATAATAAAATAAATTTATAATTAAAAATTTATATAATTGATTAGATTAAAAATATTATATATTTTTGGAATTGTTTTTTAAAATGATATTGTTTTTAATCTTTTTAAGTAATTAACTACTTTTAATACCTTCATATAATTAAAAATATGATTAAAAAAATAAATATTTTATTATTTTATTTTTATATAATATATTGAATTAATTGAATATATAATTTCAAATTAAATTAAATGTTTTATTAAATAACAGCATGTCTTGTAAAATTTGTGTAATCGTTGAAATTTTTTTACCCTCAAATTTTAAAGAATTTTACAATTACCACGTTTCACCATATAAACTGCATATTTAATTGCAAAATGTAAAATAATACAGTAAACAAATTTTAACTTTATGTACACAGTTATTTAAACAAATTCCTTTATTTGTTTTCATATGCAATGTGTTTTTGTGTGACACTTCGTTCAGATCATAAAACATATGTCAATTTCGGTGTGCACAACACTTGTGGCCAGACAGTGCGTATGAGTTATTTTTTTTACTTAGAATTTCCTATGACACCCAAATGTCAAAGCAATTCATTTTAAATATATTTTTAGTTTTTCTGTTAAAATGTTAAATGATTAAACAATAATTTATGAAAATTGTTGCAAAAATTAAAAACTTTTACAGCATTATTTTTCCCTCTATATATCTTATTAAATACTTTCTTATTTGTGAATTACATATTAGAAAATTCTAACTATTTTAATTGTTCACACTTGTAATTATTAAATGATATTTACTCTTAAAAAAAACATACAATAGTTTAAAGTCGATACAATTGAAGAGCTCTTGTTTATTTTAATTGTTATATATTCATTAAAAATTTGTAAGACACCTATGAAAGTATGTTGTAAAAGTAAAATAATTATAGCATTTGGAGTGTTTATTTATTTGAACTACTTTTTGTTTATACGGTATTTATTTTCACTCTCGATTACTTTTACTAGAAATTTTTGAACTAAAACGTTTTATTTTTAATGACTTCTTACTAATTATTTAATAATTTGATGTTCCTCACACGTAATTCACATGCTCTCCACAATAGTTTTATTCTTGCTCACAGTTGAAATACACCACAAAATGTAATATATATAAATATAGATTTGTATACACACTTATATATATACATATATAACAATTTTTTTCAGCTTTTGTTACAATTTGTTATATATGAATCGAATGTTAAGTAATTTAAGCAAATCAAAGCATGTAAAAAAGTAAACAAATTGTTATGGTGGTTTCATTTCAGCAGCGGTTCTTACATAAAGGTGGAGTGAATTTGATATTACTCATCTGATAAATGATCAGAATAATGAAGAGGAATGTAAAATAAAAATATAATATTAGATTCTTATTTTACGTCTTGATTTGAACAATCACTAATGATTTTGTTTTAACCTTAAAACAATCGGAATTTAAACATAAAATACAATAACCGTAAAGCGTTTATAGAAGAACAAATATAGTTTGAAAATATAAAATAAACTAAACATAAAATTGAGGATGACAGTTTTATATTTATTTCCAATCAGTTTGATTTTAATTAAATTTTATTTTATTTTTTTTTGATTTTATTGTTTTCTTTGCATTATTAAATTATTATTTTGTTTTCATGTTTTGAAAATAATTTAATTTTAAATTTATTATCTTAGAAAATAGTTTCAAAAGTTTGTACTTATAAAATATATAGAGTAGAAGAACACATATATATATTTTTTATATGACAAGCATTGATGTGTTGATGCGTCCCAAACGAATTCTTTTTTATTTTATTATTTGATTATTTAATATTTTAATTATGATCTGAAAATTTTGATTTAATACGCGAACTATAAGTCAAGACATAAAAATCTAATCTAAGATTAGGAATATTTTATTATTAATATTATTATTAGGTGTATCATACCTCCTAAAAATTTCTTCCATTTGTGCATCAGTGCGGGTCATACCCCTAGCACATGGTATGCGGTTTCTCTTTCTTCTCTACAGTTGTCTCTGTAGTCTGAGTTGGATTGTATTCTTAACTTTGTTAGGCGATTATTCAATCTACAGTGACCAGTTAATATTTCCATAATAATTCTTAAGTTATTCTTTGTTAGTCCTATATGCAATCCTTGAAGTGTTTTAGGTTGTTAGTCCCTTAAAACACTTTAGATTGTAATAGCTTTATAACTCTTACCAATATAGTTCTCTTTCCTTTCCACTGCGCCGTTCATAAGAAGGCTCAATAATCTTTAGCTCAATAATATATTAAAAGTAAAGTGTTGATTAATAAATTTAATAAAAGTCCCCTTGCAAGATGCAAATGGTGTTCACTTTGTGTTCATTATTTAAATTAATATCTTTATTTATTCTGAAGATATAAATAACATTTATAAAAATATAAACAACAACAACAAGAATCCAAAATATTTACTTATGTCATATTAAAGAATTTATGATAATATGTGATAAAATAAGATCTACAATACTATATTAGTTAAGTTCATATTTTCATATACATTTATATTTTTATGATAAAATTTTTTAAATTTTTTAGTTATTACTCAGTAAATTAGAGATAATTGACCTTTGCACTGAAATGAGTACGAAATTTATTCGAATCTTTTATTCTATATATAGAAATGAGATGTGAATTATGTACATATTTCCGAAATCATTTATTTGACTTCAATATTCTTGTCAAATAGTTTAATAAAATTATAGTCAATTAAAATATTATACGCTGCAGAAAGCCAAATATAAAGAGATTTTAAATTTGATAATAAATCCAACATAATAAGAAAAGTTTTTACGCTCGTATAATAGTATAATACTAAAGACTTGCCAAGAACAAGGATCTTATAAGGTTCTAATTCTAACCCGAAGCAAAAAAATACACTATGAAATCTTTAATCCAATCGTTCTCTACATTCTTCTTGAACCTTCCTCATCAGTTCATATCTGTGATATTTACATAGCGCAATAAAAATCAGTGAGTACGGATAGTGCAAGATTAGGTCAGATAAGATTGTCGTCAACACACTTAGGATATTTATTATCCAATGCTGATATTGTTTTGCTTGAACTTCTTTATCTTGTATGTTTTTGAAATAAATAAATAAAAGATTGATAGACTATTAGCCGCCAGCATGGGCTGCATTTCAAAATCTTGAAGTTGTAGAAACAGAGCAGTAATATATACGTATATAATGAAGATATTGCAAGCAAGTTTTATAATATATGAAAAATTATTAATTTTTTAATATCATTTTTCCTGAATTCTTTACATCGTTGCGAACGCAAAAATGCAATTAAAATGATTTAGGAGAAGCAGAAATACTAACTTATCAGTTAATGAAAAAATAAATTTTATATAAATGAAAAATATTTTTTATTATCTATGAAGTTTTCAGTATTAACGAAGGGTTGTTTAAGTGAAAATAATTGAATATTATATAACAAAAATAACTTATTTTAATTTATGATAATTATAAACAGTAAAGCTAGTAAAATAAACTAAAAACGTTGCAATTAAGTAAAGAAATTTAAATGACACAACCTAAGAGACAATGTAAAACTCGACACAAGCCAAGCAGATAAAGGTTTTAAAATGCCGTTTATTAAATATTTAAATATAATCTTAGAAACACTCAGCAATTGATTAATATTTGTTGTTTAGGAATTTATTAAATAAATAATTTTATTAGAATTTTGAAATTCTTAAATCCATTTGAGCGGAAGGGAACTGGGGATTTCGGTATCCAATAGTTCATTTCTTAAATTATATTATACAACTTTTGAATATAAATAACAAATAATAAATCAGTTAAACTAATGAATATTATACGAAAATTTGTGTTAGAAAGTGAATAATGTTTAGATAAGACTTCATAATTTTAAAGACGACACTATATCAGTATTTCGAACTTATGAACGGTACAACTCTTTCAGGAAGTTCGAGAAAACATTGAAGATGATGCAAGGGTTGATGTTCTTACTCGTCCATAAATGAAACACGTAATTAAACTGATTGTTGTTAATTGTTGTTAATTAAAGAATTGACATTACAAGACTTACTGAAGAAATGAAAGGATTATAAGGCTGATTAGAAGTGACATAAGTTGCATGGACATAAGTGGCACAAAAATTTGTTCCGAAACTAATGAATTTTTGTTGTTTATCCAATAGTTTGTGGCTTAACATAACATTCCTTTAATATCGCAACTATTCTCCAGACATGACACTCTGCACGGTTGATAAAAACGATTATTTTTTCAAAATTAATATTTAGTATGTGCACTGAGTTGGTGAGTTCGTAGGTTTCTATAGTAAAATATCACAACTTGACCAGACTTTTGCATTTGAATAATAAGAATTCAATTATCCCATTTTCTTCTATAGTAAAATACTTTAATTTGACCAGACATTTACATTTGAATAATAAGGATGCAATTATCCCATTTTCTTCTTTATACCTGCGCCTTTTGCAGAAATACTCAATTTTTTGATCTTCTTTATTTGACAATTAGGTTTCGAATATAGACGCTTATACGATTTTACATTACATTTAACTTAATTATGTTACAATTTAATGGTCTGAATTCATCACAATCTGGCCACCGTGTTTTCAACCAGTTCATTCCTTTCCAGTCTCATAAAGACTGCGAACATTCCGTGTGCTAAATAGTAGTTTATTCACTGTTTTACCTCCGGGTATTCCTAACACCCTCGATTGGCCATAGACAGGGGGCTATTCTTTTTTTTGTATTTGCATGATTGTATTCTTTGTATGATTATCTTGGAATAGAATACTCTAGGGGTTATTTTTAAATAAACGGAATAAAATATATCTTATAATTTCTTAAAATTTCAAGGTAATTGAAATTTTTAGATAAGGGTTTGAAATTCATTATAAATATTCGATCAAACAGAATATGTTTTTTTTGTATATTGTCCCTTGATCATGTTACAAAAATCATATAGTTCAAAAATATATATTGAACTCCTTAAAAACTTGAAAATGGTATAAAGAGAATATGATCTATTATCTACTCTTTCATCATTTCTTCAAAAAATTATTGTATGTATAGAAACAGTTTTGTTTCCAATATTAGATGTAATGTAATAAATAAATAAATTTGAGTTAATTTTTATTTTTAAAATTAATTTACATTAAGTAGTTTACATATTTATGTGCAAAATATATGCAAATTTTGTCTTAAGCTAGCATGGGGGCTATAAAATAAATGAATTTGAAAATGCACATAAGACATACAATAGTAATAAACTCTAAAATAGATTTCTAGAATTATTTTGTTTAAGTTAAGCTAAGGCTTTTATTAAACTTGGCTTTGACTGAAGCGGTTAAAGCGATTTTCATGCTCTGATAAGAACAAGAAATTTGTAATGTTTATGCTATTAATCTAAGCCGTATATATTTCAGAAACTTGTAAAAAATACAAGATATAGTTTCAAATCTATCAAATCAAAGTATTAGAATTTGAAATTTGTGGGAATTAAAATATTACAAACTGCGCATAATTGAATTAAGGAAAACACACGAAACGATTTAGCTCATTAGTGAGAAGATAGTATCATAAGTATCTCACTCGAAAATGGTGCTAAAATCCCCGTACCAATGCCTATTTTTTGCCAAATAATTTATTGTTTTATTTATTATATATTTTGAAATTAATTTTTAACTGGTTTTAATGGATAATAAAATTTTTTTTGCTAAAAATTTAAAATAAAAAAATCTCTGAATACACAGAACTCAACAGAGTTAAAAAAAGATATTTCTAAATAAAAATATTAATACACAAATCAATGTATAAAATTACTTAAAATAAAAAAATGTATATTTTTATATAAAAAAATCTGTTTTGTGTAATTTACAAAAAAAGTGGGGGTATTTACTTAAGCAAAAACGGTTGCTTTGGCTGTCCGCTCTGCGTGCCTATGAGCACCGTTTGCTTAAGATCAGCTTTTTGAGGCACTTGAGTAAACAACCTTCTTCTCTAAGTCAGAAGCAGCAATATTTACTGCTGATTACGAGCTAAAAGCAATAAGAAATTGTTTATCATTTATAGTAAGAAATAATGATTATTCAATTTTTTGCAAATTAAACGCGATTATTGAATTTTTTGTTTCTGCCTTCATCTGATGAAGACGATATCGCCGAAGGTGTCTCTTCTGATAACAGCTCCAAGATTTGCTTTGATATTTGCTGCCGGTATTTGCTGAGTATTGTTGCTAACACGATATTTAACTTGTTTTTTTTTACATATTAATAATCTTATTTGTCATTTCTTTAAAGTTAATTTATGTGCCTTTTTGTTTAAAAAAATTCCATGCATTGTTAATATTGTAGCTTTCATATTTGGATTGAACTGAAGCGATCGGCACTTCCCGCGTCTTCTCCACTCATACCATTATCAAAGATATAAAAGAAAGAAATTTATCAAATACTTAAAATTATATAACATATCGCATTTTATCGCTATTAAATCAAAATACTCATAAAATATTCATTACTTAATTATTTTACACACGATCGACACACAAAGTCTTCTGTAAGGTATTTTTAGTGCACCCATAAATCTGCTGATTAATCGAGGCAATAACTGAAAGAAATTTATTGCAGTTTAAAGTACATTTGATGCCTATGAACTTTGCAACATCTAGGACCCATAAAAATATATATTTAGATTGATCTAATTATTGGATCTAATATGCAAGATATTGCATACGCAAATACAGTTTTTATTGAACTCATATTTCAATTGCTACCATAAAGATACAAACTTTAAGTGTGGAACGAGTCATAAACTAGATAAATTTAATTAGGCACATTTTTCTCCATAAGGAAGGTTTTATTTTTTAAGTGTGTGATAATATTAGTATCATAAAAAAATTGTTCTTACTATATGCGTTATTTACTTTTCTCAAATGTTTTCTCTCTAAGCTATGAGGGTAAGGACAAAGAAGAAACGATGGAGAACATTTATTGTGTCAATGTCTAGTCCTCTCCATATATAAATGAACTCCTAAAGGTAACAACAGAACTTTTAGGATAGCTGACTTAATAAAACTTATAAGGTTTGGAATTGAATAAAAAACCTAAAACAAACGTGTGCTGACGGGACTCATCGAAATGGGAAGGTATAGTATGAGACTGGGTCTACTCTACAATGAATTTTGTCGAGGCTGTGGCTCTGAGGATGAGGAGGAGACCATGCTTCATCTTATGTGTCAGTGTCCTGCTTTAGCTAGAAGAATATCAAAAATCTTTGGATCCATTTTCTCACCGACCTGAATGAGTTGTCATCCTATAATGTTTGGGAACTGGCCAAGTTTATAGAACTGTCATTTTGGTTTTCCTTTGTATGCGAATTAAATGATGTTCATTATGCTGATGAAAACATGTCGTAAATCTCATAAAGGTAGGATCAAATTGGAAAGATAGGATTGATAGGATAGGATTGTGATTGATTTTCTTTATGCACACGATTTACTAATTAAGTTGGATGAAGAGGTCTTGCAAGTCCTTAAAATGTAGGATCAAATTATAAGTATTTTTTTCAATTAAAGCAAAAGTTATTGAGTTCCTTTATGGAAATGACTAAGAAGAGTTGGTTGAGTTGGCATTGATAGTAGGATAAAATCGTACAGATTTTTTGAAGTAAAGCAACTATAAAGGACTCCCTTATTCCGATGATTTACTTGAGATAAATCTGCATAAAGCAAATGATTCCCATTATTTCCAGATAACATACTGGAGGTAGTTAAGAAGATGTTCTAAATCCTTTAAAGGTAGCTGGAAATATTT
Source organism: Teleopsis dalmanni (assembly GCF_002237135.1). Lineage (NCBI taxonomy): Eukaryota > Metazoa > Arthropoda > Insecta > Diptera > Diopsidae > Teleopsis > Teleopsis dalmanni. The sequence continues at coordinate 2,587,705 of NC_051847.1, read as the reverse complement.
TTTAAAATATTAATATATATATTCTACTCTAAACATACAAACATGGATTTGTTTGCATTTATTTGAATTACAAAAATAACTGAAGCTTTTTTTTGTTTATAAACAATAAAAAGTAAACATAAAAGTTCTTTTTTAGTTTTTGTGAAATTTTATTGGCAATTGCAACATATCCTCCTGAGTATATCTTATGTTAATTATTATGTTCATTATGGTCTCGGCTTTTTCAGGCGTTATCAAACTGTCTATCATACCACAATAGATACTATTAATTTTTCGATTTTAATTATAAATACAAGTAAACAAATAAATTCAAAAAATTTATGTAATAGACTTCAGCAGTCATTAGTCCAAATTACATAAGTTTTAGGTATAGAAATTCATCATATAACGCGGACACCCTAATTTTTTTTTTAACACAAAAGAAGCTTCATTAAAATTCTTCTCAGACCTGCGGATCCAAAACAGCCTTCGTAATACAAAACCGAGTTGGTGCAATTCAAACAAAGCAATAAATTGCATTAGATCCGAAAATTTGGAAATTGAACTGACCTTCCGCAAAGGGTTTCCCCACTCGAGTTTTACCTCTTCGCTGCTGTCAATCTGCGCTGAAATTCCGAAATTGCATTACAGATGCAATGGGTCGGCAATGTTGTAAGTGTGTAGATTCGTCAACAAAGCCGTCTTGTTTTGATGATTACGGCAACTTGAGTTGATTTTAGTTCATTGACATTGAAAATTTATGCAAATTCGTAAACAATATGAAACAAGAGTTCAGTCGGCAACAAATTATTTATAAATTGTTTATTTGGAGCACGTGCGAGAGATTTGTAGTTTCTACACACTTCTGGACTTTCGTTGTGTTTGCGCTTGGATTGGGTTAAACAAACTGACTTGTTTTCAGTTTCCATACTAAACTTGGTTAATCACAAAGTCAACAAGCAAAAATTCAAAAAAGCAATAAGCGAACATGTTTTCTTGCGATTACGAAAATTGAAATTTGAAGTTGATTTTCTTTTTATTTTTGTATCTCGAACGAGTTATTTGCATATTCGACTGTCTCATTATTCGTTTTTGTGGCTTACTTAAGCCAAAATTGGGTCAGTGGATTACTAGATGAAAAAAGAAAAAGAAAACACGGATATGCGATGAGTTATTGAGTGTGATAATCCAATAAAGTAACAGAGTTATAAGTTCAAACATAATAGATTTTTGCAGTTTAATTAGATATTTTAAAAATAATAATAATTGAATATATGTGATATGTAATAATATTTGGGATTATTATCTGATGACATTCATAATTTTATAAACTGAATTTTGTTCTCTTATCTTTAATAAAGAAGCTGAAGAATATAAATAGAAAACTCTGTACATTTAATATAGTAATATTTTTCCGAAACCTTAATTACATCTTGTATCACCTGGTTTCTGTGCAGTTTAGACACTAGAAACCAATTACATCGTGAAGCTCCCAAGATTTTATAAAAAAGGTAAAGCTCAATTAAGGTGTCAGATTACTCATATCCAATTCGTAACATCGGCGAAATAAAAAGATAAATAAATTACTAAATTTTCAAAAGATAAGTGAAATCTCAACATATAGGGTTTTTGGGTCAGTTAGTAATAAGGCCTGTTCAGCATAATGAGGGCGCATCAAAATAAAACATTTGATGCAGCAGTTAATTTAGTTTCAAAACATGTTTTTCGTTCCCAAGTTTTAAGTAAAGCATGATATAGACCAGGGCTGTGCAGATCAGGTAAGAACACTATTAAATTACAATTTAAATAATTTAATAAATGAAAGTTTTAATAATAAAAACGGAATTCAAATCAAGCTCAATCGGCAATTAGGACCTATTATGAATTCCAATGGCATATCAGATATTTTTAATTTGACATTAAAGTTGCTCACGCGACTTAAAACAACAGATATTTTGAGATTTTTGTCATGTAGGCGCTTTTTCATTTCTTAACCGCAATTTATTTAAATGACTTAATTAACTTTAACAACAATAATAATAAATAAAACATTTTCCCGCGGTTAGATGTAACTAAGATTTATATTCAACAAAAAAGTATAGTAAGTAAAATAATTCATATAAATTAATGTGAATAAATTAGGAATGCTAAAGTTTCTCTATATTAAGAATCTATCTTAGTAATTAAAATGATTAGAAAACTATTTCTACAAACTTTACGTGTTTAAATTATAGGCACGTTGATTCTTTTTATTATAAAAATTTTATTCGTATATACCCAATATGAGAAATAATACGTTCAATAATACGCTGGCATTGTCTTATTACAATAAATTGAAATGATATATCAATTTTTTCACAACAAAGACATACATTTCGAATTATCACAATAAACGTTTAATTTTGTTTTTTTTTTGTTCTTTCTTTTTAGTTCAATTAATACACAAACCAAATAGGTCTGTTGAATTATCTTATTGAATATGTTTAATGCAAAACTCATATGCAACCCTGCGAATTATTATAATAATAAATCTACATCTTATCTAAATCTAAATCTGGCAAGACTTTTATGTTTAAATAGATATACGTATTATGTTCGAATTTTGTTCGAAAAATTTGTACGGATTAGTGAAAAAGTGAGAGTGTGTGCAAAAATCTTGCCAAAGCCTAGCTTGTGTAGACGCAGGGTTTCATTAAGACACATATCACAATAAATCTTACTTATTACAATAATTGAAGTTATAAATAATCCACAATCGTTTACACATAATTGGTGTGATATATGACTACTTTCAAAATATTTTGTCGTTTATAATTACAGCTTCTAAAGGCTATATTCTAAAGGTTATTCTATATAATAGAATAAAGCTGTTTTTTTTTATGAAATTCACTTGAATCTGATATTTCAATGCTAATTGATGTTGATGAAATTCGTTTCTGAATTTTAAGAGAAAAAATTCGTTAATAATCTTTCACTCTTAATACCAAAAACTCAAAAAGTGAACTTAAGATTGAAATCATTCCCCAAAGCTTACTAAACAATAATAAAGGTGGTCCTTCCGATACTATGAAAGATGTCATCCGTATGCCAGAAGTAAAAAACTCCCTTGAATGGAAAAGTTCTAAACGTCTAGTGCACGAACATCGTCCCTTTGAGAAGAAACGGCTCCTCAATGCATTAGAAGGATACCAACCTAAAAAGTCTATGAACCTAGCAAGCCGTGAACTATCGGAACCGATATCGTAATACTGAGTTGATTCTGTTTTATTTGAAGTAGCTGACTGATACAAATTTTGTTTAAATAGGATTGAATAAGTCTTCTGATCTACTAAGAATCTTAAATTAAATGATATTAAATTTGGCTTTTGTATTTATTTTGTTCAATATTTATTGTCATTTAACTTTAATTAAAGTATTTAAGGATACACCTGTACTTCCATACAGAAATTAAAAATGATTACAATTAATACAATTGTTTTTATTTTATTTTAATTTATTAATTAATTAATAGTTATTGTTTTTAATGGTGTAAACTGCCACTTAATTAAAGTAACAAATTTCTTTATACAAAAAATATTTAAATTATTAATTTAAAAATTAAGAAGAGAAGTGTTTTTTACATTCAAAAATAAGTTTTTATAAAAAATTTCGGTATGTTCGATATGGAAAGGTGTTTGTAAATAATTATAAAAAAATCGCTCTAATAATTGACTTCTAACAAAAGTATCTTGCATTTCATAGATATGTACAGAAGTAGGGAATCCCGTGGAATGAAGAGTTACTTAAAGAAGAGATAATTTTTTGCTTCATTCATTATAGAATATTATAGAATATAGATGATGGAATGCAGTGAATTTATGTACATATATAGATGCTACCTGTACTATATAGATATTCATGTATACGTACATATATACTCGTGTAAGAAGAGCAAAAACTATATTTATTTGTTATGCTTGACTTATTACTTAATTAGCTTGAGCTTGAGAAAAAAGTTGATTCATTTTATTATATATAAATTTGATCAATACGTAAATAAATAATTAAAAATTAATTTATATTGTAATAATACAATAATAATTAATACAGAAATCATTAATAACCGTGATAATTGCAGTAAAAAATAATAAATGCACATAGTTTTATTTTAGCTGAGCAAACTTTGTTGCTAATTAAACTCAATTCAATATTGAAACTTCGGATTGCACGTAATAAATATTTTTATATACAGATAATCCAAAGCTTCCAAGCTTATAGGAAATTCTGGGCCAAAATAACTGTACAACTAAGCACAGATAAGGAATAAACTATTTTGATACTAGAAGGGTAAGCAATTAGCTTTTACGAGTCTACTTAAGAAGTTGACGGAAACATAAAATGCATTTAATAGACGTTTTTACGATGCAATAAAAATTATTTTAAATCTGTCTGAATGTTATCGTATTGATAACTACAATTTCCGTATTTACATTGTAGCTTTATTTCTATATCGAAAGAAAAAATTTTGTGATAAAATATGGATTTAGTAACACAGATTTCTTCAATTTGTAAGGATGAATTAAAGAAGATGAGTTGTAGCATAGAATAAACCAAAAGAAGTTTCTAATAACAGTGATATGTTCTCATTATTCCATAAGGCAACAGACAAGCACACATAAATCATTGCCTAATCTCAAGACTAAACCCGTACACCTTCCCCCTAACTTTCCCGTACACGGACTACTACCTTTCTTAATAGGGCAATTAATCATTAATCAGTAATTAACTAAGTTTTGTGGTTTCCAATAATTATGACGAGCGATTTCATTTTAGATTGCAATATTGATTTATGATTTAAATACTGTTTAATGGATGTAATTTGGTGTATCAAAATAACAAAACATTTTAAATACAAAACAGATTTTTATCTTTTGTGTGTGTGTAGTACGTATAAAACAATAATCAAGCCTTATCAAAAAAACGGCTTTATTGCTGTACTTAAACTATTGACAGATTACGAAAAATTTAATGGGCTCTCGTGTCACAGAATTGTTAGGAAAATTATTGCATATTACGATATACGATATCTCGGAATAAGCTGAACACATTTCAGAAAGACATTAGATACAAAAGCAAATTAAACATCAAAACAAAGATATTCTTATATCACTTAAAAACTGATGACAGTCATTTTTGTATAAATAATGATCGTTAAAAAAAATTTACAATTGCAAATTGAAGTTAAATGAATTTTTAATGGTGTTGTACAGCTATATAAATGTACAAAATAATGAATTTTTTTTTATTTAAGAAACTATGAAAAAAATTTGTTCCTCATTTTCTGACCCACAACTTCAATAGCAGTCAAAAGGAGTCTTTAATCCATTGATTTGCTTACGTATTAGTCAGTGTTCTGTTTGATACAGTGCATCAGCGAGTTGCGATAATTATCAATCGGTTGCTTTATTCTTATGGGATTATAGGTGGATCATGCGAAAACCACAACTTCGAGTGTAGTCCCTAACTTGTTGAGATGTATACATAATGGACAGTGTTCTATTAGTATATCACCTATTTTGGCCAACGAAATTTGACCAAAACCAATCAGTTACTTTATTCTTTTGTGATTTAAAACGCATTTTGAGAACTATCTTTATCTGGTTGACATGTCTCCATATATACGAGAATGAGACAATGTCTTTTTAGTGTATTTGTATTGGATACTTTAAAGCTATTAATTGAATTGTCCTTATGTGATTATAGGCAAATCGTAGCATACCTACCAAAACCATAACTTCGACAATATTCGTTCAAAAGATGTTCTTAGCAGTTGACTTGACTACATATTAGACAATGTTCTGTAAGTACGTTAACTGTGTTAGACAGTGAGTTTCGATAAAAAATCATTGCTAACTGTTTTAAATAGCGACCAATCAAGACCACTCAAATACTTGGTGCTTTTGTGGTTATAGGTGGATCACACAAGAACCACAACTTTGAGAGTAGGCGTCAAAAGGTGTTCTTAACCGGTCAAGATACCTACATATTAAACAGGGTTCTATTAGTATTTCACTAGTATTGAATATTGAAAGCGATTAGTTAGAGTTTATAAGCGAATTGTGACTTAAATACTTAAATAGTATATACGATGTATAAGAAGGTAACTGCGGGTATTTCCCAGTTTATTAATAACTGTAACTTTCTATATTCACAACCTACTCCAATTTAATGGAATTATTGTTTTCTCAACGATTAACCACTTAAAAAGTATTAATATATATTGTTCATACTATAAGTATTTTCAAGTCGTAATTTTATTTATTCATTCATTTGATATTATTTTTATTTTATTTGCAGATCGTAGCCTAGTTATAAGGACATGCACCAATAAAAGTGAAAGTTAAATACTCGAATTTTTTAAACAAACTCAGAGGACAAATTAAGTAAACAAAATGGTTTTCATAAAGCTTCCAGAATGTTGTAAGTATTTTTTTTTATCTAAAAGCATATACTATATATAAAAACATATGTATTTATTGCGAAAACTGTGTATATAAACAATTTAGAGCTGAGCAAAAAGGTTTTGCCAATTATTGCGAAACAATTTAATATATAACTTTCAAAAGAAGTCTTATTTATAAAATGAATTCAAATCAGAAATATTATTAAAAATTCATACAAAGTCCATTTGTTCTTGGAAATTTCTCGAGTTTTGATAATTTAAAGTATAAACAAGATTATTTATGACAATTCGGTTCAAGATCAAAAAACAACCAACAAATATTTTTTATAAACACTTTGAGTAACATTTGAAGCTGGACGCGAGCGCGTGTCTTATCATAAAAAGTTATTGTATATTTTAATATTAAATAAATAATTATAATAATATTTGCAAGCCATTTGGCAATATGTCGCCAAATGAAGAAGGCATCGATTGTGAAGGGAAGGTGGGCAGGGGCTGTGTCTAAAATGCGCTAATAAGAATTACGTGACAACGACGTCTATTAGCGCTTCAATGCGAAAAATAACAGAAGTCGTTTTAAAAATAACTGTCACACAAATACTGCATGCAAATTAAAACCGAAATATTTCTGATAATCAATATTCCACAAGGGGGTCCCATCACCTCATAACGTTTTATAGTCTTCACTTCTTGATTTGAAAGTAGTACAATTAATTTATATACTATATAAGCTATTGCCACTTTAAATTGAAATTCTAATAAATTTATTTCTACACGCAAATGAATATAAATATTCGTATCCAGTTTATTTTGTTCAAAAAAAAGGTAATTAAGTCTACAAACACCTTTCCTTTTTGTTAGTAACTTGTTTTGTACCAATCTATCCAGTACAGATAATAATATTATACACGTCCTCATAGTACCAATTATAGTCTTATAACAAGCGTTAAATCTTGGATGAAATAATACTGATGTCACAACTGTCTTTTTACGTCAATTTGCTGTTATTCTTAATTTATTTAATGTATTTTAATTTTTGTGTTTTATTCAAGATTTTAAATAATAAAATCTTTTGGAGCCTTATATTTGACTCTTAACAACACCAATCTGAGGTTCATTAAAGTTGAAACAAGACTATTAGAGTGTTGGAACCATTGATTTTTCGTGTGCTCATGTCTTCATTACTTCTTTGGTATTGGTAGTTGGTAGCTGTTAGGTGAAGGTATAAATAAAAATTTGAAACTTAACATATAGAGTTTGCAGTTAGAGTAAGCAGTTAGAGTATTTTGGACTGTAAATATGTACTAATTCTGGATATTGTATGTACAAACTGGCTTAGACGTGACTTTTTACAAAGATATGATATTCCTTAAAACTAGTAATAATTTCTTATTCGTCAGACCATATAGTATTTTTGACTCTATGCGCTAAATCTAGACATTATTCCATTGCTTCCTTTAGGAATATTGTAATATCATCCAGATTGGTTTACATTAAGTAGATACATATAATAGTATAATCGAATGTACCACTTACCACTTATCACTTACCATAGGGTTTTAACGCCCCAATAAAAACATATTAATATTATAGAATTTATTCGTCTTGGGGACAACGCCTCGGTATGATGGACCCTATTGTCCAACCCTCAATTTGCCACCCACTAACTGCAGTCCCGTTTGGCATAAATGTATGGAATGTAGACATTATATTATACTGTACTATGAAATCAAAATTTCAATTCACATTAATCAATAACAAAATTAAAATATTAATAAAAACAACTGCTAAAAACAACCGCCAACATTACAAAATCTCAAAGAATAACAAAAATAGAATAATGATAAAAACAAGAACTACCGCAAAATAGTAAACAAATTCTTGTATAATTACACTAACAAAACAAAAGCGCATATCATACTTCCGAGAAATATAAAAGACGTGCCGAAGAAGTAAACCGGACAGTCAGTAAAACAACGAGCTGGTATCCAGATCGTTCCAATAAGTGCTGAGTGTTGTTGAAGCAGAACTTTACATCTTTACTTTGGTAAACTTTATCACTAATCCATTGTCTTCCCGTCGCGGCTACGAAATTCACATTTCTTTAAATGACAGTCAGCTATGACAGTCGTGATCACATCGCATCACTAGCGCTGCTTAGTTTATAACATTCTCAGTTCTCCCATACTCGTAGGACTGGACGTAGGTAGGATCCGGCGAGATAAGCCTCGTTTCTTATGATATTCAATGTTTCTTTTATTTGTTTAATCCCAGTGTCTTTCCTTCGAAATGAACTATTAAGAATAAACTGTTTTAATCATAAACGATTTGCATTCAGATTATTTCATAAGAAATGTCTAAACAGAAATAAATTCAAGATTCTAGATAAATATAGAAATAACTGTTTTAGTAATTTCAGAGATTATAATAATATGTAATAATATGTATATAGTATTATTTTAATCTCGTAAATTATATATTCCATTCAGAAAGCACTACAGTGCTCTTTTTATGCTAA